>NW_012139191.1:2863633-2864176 GCF_000956105.1 Propithecus coquereli | reverse complement strand
TCACTAGAGTTAGCCATCCTGTGCATACGGGAGCAGTGGGGTATTTATTTTATGCTTCAAATTAGCATAGAAAGCATGCCCCATGCTGGACTTTGCATTCCTGGGACTCCAAGGCTAAATGCAAGACAGACCAAACTGAGGCCTGCAAGAAGTTAGCAGAGAGCGAGGCCTGTTCCCTCCCCACACAGCGGCCTGCCCTGCAAATACACCCGTGCAAGGAGCTGGGTAGTTGCTGGAGAGAGTACACAGCTCATTCTGGACCAGGTAGGATCTCCTGGGCTGTGAGCAGCAAGGAACACTCTCTCACTTCTCTTAGGAGCCAAGGAGAGCCCCAGTGCTGACCCTGCCAAGCACCATGCGCTAAGCTGTGTGCAGTCCATGGCCTTGGGAGGCTCAGGGTCTATGCCAGTGGTTCTTACCCAGAGGGCGGGGCCCCATACCCAGAGTTTCTGACTCAGCAGGTCTGGGGTGGGGCCGGAGAATGTGCATGTCTAACAAGATCCCAGGTGATGCTGGTGTGGCTTGTCTGAGGATCACACTTTG
>NW_012139191.1:2834834-2863534 GCF_000956105.1 Propithecus coquereli | reverse complement strand
TATCTCCATATTGCTTTCCACAGAGGTTGCACTAGTTTGCAATCCCACCAACAGTGCATGAGTGTTCCTATCTCTCCGCATCCATGCCAACATTTATTGTTTCGGGACTTTTTGATAAAGGCCAGTCTCACTGGAGATAAGTGATATCTCATTGTAAACCTAGCCTATTTTAATATAAAATGTGGGTAGTATTGTTATCAGTGGTAACTAAAATCTAGGCCCTGTTGTAAGTGAAGGTATCTTTTCTTAATAAAAACACACCATTGCCCTTCTGGGTCGCTGTGGGGAGGAGTCTTTTCTGGAGGTTTCCTTGTCCCCAGATGTTGGCTGAGGACGGACTCTGACAGCTCTCCTGTGACCTTGGGGAGCTTCCCTTTTCTTTCACTCTCAAACTTGGACCAAAGCCCCCCGCGATGGGGCAAGAATGTTCCCAGACCCTCTGCTCCAGGTTCAGGAGTGACCCAGCAGTGGGCACCACAGGCTCAGATCACCCTGCTGGCAGGGCGAGCTCTGCTAGGCCTGGAAGGCCGTGCCTCTGTTGGGGACGGACTGGGACCAGAGGCCCTGGCACCGGCTCTGACACGGGACAGACCCAGATCTGATCCAACGTTTACCGTATGTGTGGGTTTGGATGGGCCATTTCACCTTTTGAAGCTTTATTTTCCTCATTTTCAAGAAGAAGAATAATACCATGATTTATAAACTGCCACGAGGATCAGATAATATAACATATAACAAGTACCCTGGACAGCATGAGTCTGCCCAGGCTGCCACAACAAAACACCACAGACAATAGACGTTTGTTTCCTCACAGTTCTGGGAGCTGGAAGTCCAAGCTCAAGGTGTTGGCAGGGCCGGTTTCTCCTGAGGCCTCTCTCCTTGGCTTGTAGATGCCGTCTTATCCCTGTGTCCTCACATGGTCGTCCCTCTGTGTGTGTCTGTGTCCTAATCCCCTCTTCTTACAAGGACACCAGTCAGATTGGATTAGTGCCCACCCTAGTCCTCCTGGTGTTTCCTGGGGTTGCTGAAACAAAGCTCCACAAACGGGATGTCTCAGAACACAGAAATTTATTCTCCCGCAGTTCAAGGTGTCGGCAGGGGTGGTTCCTCCTGCAGGCTGCGAGGGAGAAGCTGTTCCAGGCCTCTGCACTGGCGTCTGGTGGCCCCACAGTCCTGGGCGTCCTTGTCTCGTGCCAAGATTGCTCCAATCTCTGTGCCCACCTTCACAGGGCTCCTCCCTGCCTTCTCCTTTGCTGTCTCCTAGAAGGACACTCGTCATCGGATTTAGGGCCCACCCTACCCCAGGCTAATCTCACCCAGAGATCCTTACCTTAGTTACATCTACAAAGACCCTTATACCAAGTCACGCTCTGAGAGTCGGGTGGACATATCTTCTGGTGGGGGACTTCATCCAACCCACGACCCCCTGGCAGGTCTTACAAACCCTGATGGCAATGGCATTAAAGTCCCTGGGCTGCGCTCCTGGCACAGGGGGTCTTCAGGGGTCCTGGTTGCGAAGCCACAGGGAGCATTTTTGTTTTCTGTTGCCTTTTATACGATAGCAGAATTTAGCCCGAGACTGGCCCCGTGGAGAAGCACCTGGGGGAGGGTTCAATGTGGTTTGCACCCAGGGTCTTGTCTGGCCGTGCTCGGATTGGGGTGGGGATGTGGGTGCCTTTTTTGGTAAGTGAAGCCTACGAGAGAGCCGCTGTGGCCATGCTACACTTGGCTTCAGCTGTATATTGTGTTATTTCTGGCTTTTCCACACCTGGACAGCCTTGGTTTGGGCGAGGTGATGTTCGTTGCAGCTGGGCAGTGCCACCTTGTAATCCGAATCTCTGGTGCTCCAGCGAAGGTCCCGAACAAAGAGCTTCTTCAGTCTTCGAGGTACTAACGGTTTCCCCTGAGAAGCCTGAAGCCAGTTTTGCTGGCTTTGTCAGCTGGGCTCCAACACGGAGCTTTTGATCCACAAAAGGGTTATTCAGAGCTCCCTTCTGTCTTAATTAATTGCAGACCCTCTGGACGGCGGGCCCTGTGGGCCTGGAGAGACCCCGTCTGGTTTCCATTCCGCCCGCAGGCTGGCAGCAGACCCTGCGGGGGCTCTGTCCCCGGCTGGCCCCTCGGGGGGCAGAAGCAGAGTGAATTTGAGCCTCAGGTGTCAACCTGGGGGTCAGTGTCCAAGGCTGGCGTCTCAAGCTGTGGGGTCTGGATCAGTTTTAAGGGATGGGGTGAGGGCCTGGCTGAGCCCTGCATGGGGAGGGGCTGGCCTGGGGCTGCACGTCTCTGCGTAAAGACAGGACAAAAGTGTCTGAGAGCACTGACCTTGGTTGGCACTAGGTGGGGGGTTCTAATCTCAGCTTCACCACGACCAGCTGCGGGGCCTAGAGCAGTTTCTTAACCTCTCTGTGCCTGACTCTCCCCATCCGTGAGTGGTTATGACAACGGCACCTATCTCAGGGGGTGACTGCATGTGACAGTTAGCTCCAGCACCAGTTCATGCTCACTGTCATCACTGTAACCGTGTTGAGGCCTGTACTGTCCCGGAGAATCATCGCATTTCAGAAGCACAGTTTTGTTACCGAAGATCGATGGAGAGGAAATGCTATCCTTTATTCGTGCCTCTGGAAAGACATTAAAGGGACTCCGATTTATAATTCCCGGCAGGCCTCCTTGTTTCCCCCTTTCTCTGGTGTTCTGATTTCCCGGCACTCTCTGACCAATTGCCTCTCCCGGCCTTCCAATGCCTCCCTCTGGCCACAACCCACCAAAGCTCTTTCTGCCTGGGAGCACAGGAAGCAGAGAAATCAGCAGAGCCAGATTCCCCAAGAGTGGGCCAGAGGAGGGGAGCGGCTGAGGCCGCCTGAAGGTTAATAGTTATACTGATATTAAGTGGTGAAGCTGGGACTTGAACCCAGGTCCGTCGATGCCAAAGCCCAGACTCTCCTTATTCCCTGGAGAGAGCTCGTGGGAGGGGCCTGCATGAACCCCTCGGAGCAGGTTAACTGGGAGGCACGGTTTCCAGGGGACACTACTGCCTTCCTGTGTCTGTAAAGGATGGAGAGCTCCCTCCCAGGCTGCTGGACAAAAGCCCCGCTGACCTGGAAGCATCCCGAGGGGCCCGTAGAGCCAGAGCCACTCACCAGCGACAGCGGCCGTGGGCTTCTCGTGATCAGCCTTTTACACGGTCCCACCACAAACACTTATTGAGCACCTTAATGATGAAAACTCTCTTGGGTGCTGAGCAATTTGAGGGAATGAAAATAAAACATAAACACTGACCCTGCCCTCATCAGACTGGCGTTTTTAGTTGGGAAATGTGACAAAGGTTCAAGACAGCCCCAAAGTGCCAAATCCTCACTGAAGGCAGCAGCTTCTCCATGTTTGGAGAGCAGACGATCAGCCAGGCTGGAGAGGTCTGGACATACTTCATGGATGAGGGAAGCAGAGCTGGGCTGGGAGGGGAAGGGAAAGGTGGGAAGAAGGGTGGCAAAGCCTTGCAGTGCTCCAGGCGTGGACTGGTTAGCAGTCAATGAGTCAGCCCGGAACAGAAATGCAAGCATCCGAGTCAACTTAAAGGGGATCATCAAAGGGTCCCCAGTTTTGCTCTGAGCCTCACTAGAGTTAGCCATCCTGTGCATACGGGAGCAGTGGGGTATTTATTTTATGCTTCAAACTAGCATAGAAAGCATGCCCCATGCTGGACTTTGTATTCCTGGGACTCCAAGGCTAAATGTAAGACAGACCAAACTGAGGCCTGCAAGAAGTTAGCAGAGAGCGAGGCCTGTTCCCTCCCCACACAGCGGCCTGCCCTGCAAATACACCCGTGCAAGGAGCTGGGTAGTTGCTGGAGAGAGTACACAGCTCATTCTGGACCAGGTAGGATCTCCTGGGCTGTGAGCAGCAAGGAACACTCTCTCACTTCTCTTAGGAGCCAGGGAGAGCCCCAGTGCTGACTCTGCCAAGCACCATGCGCTAAGCTGTGTGCAGTCCATGCCTTGGGAGGCTCAGGGTCTATGCCAGTGGTTCTTACCTGGAGGGCGGGGCCCCACCCAGAGCTTCTGACTCAGCAGGTCTGGGGTGGGGCCGGAGAATGTGCATGTCTAACAAGATCCCAGGTGATGCTGGTGTGGCTTGTCTGAGGATCACACTTTGGAAGCCACTCATCCAAGATGGGATCTCAAACTCTGGAGGCTTGAGAATCATCAGGGCCTAGTTTGTAGAGATTTTGATTCAGCAAATCTGCCACGGACTTGGGAAATGCAGACATTTTGAAAAGTGTCCCTGGGGATTTGGATACACGTCAATGTTTGAAAGTCATGGGCACACGGGGGTGGGTCCTCAGACCATCCCACTAGGAAGCTGGATTCTGGAACTGTGGGGCAAGGTCTGGAACCTGTTTCCTTAGCAAACTCCCCTGGTGACTCTTGCACTGAGCATGTTGGGGACACTGGCCAGGTGGAGAGAAGGTGGGAGTGGGCCTCCTCCTTCCCCAGGGAGCAAGTGTCTGTTCCACCTCCCACTGCCAGGTCTGGCCATGCAACAGTGCAGCCACTAGTGTGGGTCCAATAATCGCCCATTGTCCACTGTGTTTTGCTTGGCACCCAACAAGCTGCCCACATCATTTGGTATTCTCAACTGCGGAAACACCCAGCAGTTGTCAGGAAAATTTTGGCCTTGCTCAAGCTTAACAGGGCGGGGTCCTGAACCTCACAATGTTCCCTGTCCCACCAACTTTTAGCTGCTGTGTTCTCTTTCCTTGCTAGGAGACTCGTGGAGCCTGTTTGTAGCATTTTGGATCCTTACCTCTGATCTCCCAAGAAAGTAGAGATGCTGTCCAAGGGCTGATGATGTGCAGATGCTTATTCAAATATGTGCTCCTGAATACTCACTTATCTTGCGTGAACAAGGTTTACGCAACTTGCTGCAGTGACTCACGCTACCCCCACCCTGCCCTGCCCCCACCCCCCACAGGAGGTAGACTGATGCTAAACACCCAAACTTGCAAAACACAGTGCAGTTTAAACAGTACCTTGCATCCTAAGCAAAAATGCTCCACACCATGCAATTCTGTGACGAGTAGTTTGGGGAGATTCCCTCCCAAAGAAGTCCCAAAAACCAGAGGGAGATTTGAGAGGTCAGAGGGCAGGGGAAGGGGGCAAAGGGAAGTTTTTGCTGAAGGGCCCAATTTAGGGGCTGTGGAACAGTGCGGAAGTATAATTGACTCATCCAGAAAGCCTAGAGCCTGTCAGCTCTCTCTGTCCTGCACAGATCCAAGGGGTGAGGGTGATGAGCTTGGGATGGGGACCCAGGAACCGGGCTGGACACACACTGGTGGAGTCTCTTAGTTTTGAGTCTATAAAATGGGAGCAAATGTCTTTCCTGCTCCCCACGTAAGGAAATCTGAGAGGATTCACCAGCACGAAGCTGGCTTCCTGGGAGATTTGCAGTCACCAGGCCACCAGCCTGGCCTTGCTCTGCGACAGGGTCCAGGGACTGAAACCCTCCCTCTCCGGGCATTGGATTTTAATGGGGACTCAGTTGGAGAAGCAGCAAAAGATCTCTAACCCCAGTGGCTTCATGACCTTTGACATACATTTTTCAGGTATTGTGGAGGGCGTGGGTGGCTGGTGTGAGCGCTCCCATCAACATCCTTATCATTGGTGCAATTGTTCACCCTTATGTGGCCTGCCGTGGTACCCTCAACAACAGCACGCGGGCAAGAGATGGGGGTATGGCACTTTGTGAGGAGCCGAGGGACTCCCAGGCCAATAAGCAAGTGCACATTTGATCTAATGACCCTCACCACATGCTGTCCCATGCACCTAAGCTCAGACCCGGGGGCTGGGCAGGAGCCGGGAGCGGGAGCGCAGGAATGAGGTGGGAGGCGGGGTGGGGCGTGGCCAGCACAGAGCGCATGCGCGGGCCGAGCAGGTGCGGAGGCAGCCGTGCGGGGACTTGGCGTGGGAAGGCAGGCGCCAGGCTCCGCTCTGCCACCAGCGGATGGGTTGAATGACTCTGGGCAGGGCATTGCATTTATCTGAGTTCAGCTTCGTTATTTAAAAAATGGCAACATACCCAGCTTGCCAGCCTAGCAGTTACGGGGTTCTAGCGCGGTGGCTTGCATACTGTTTGTAAACTGCTGTGTGGGAATAAAACGTATTTATAACCAGCCATCTCCGCTCCCCAGAAGGGCTTCGAGTCAGTGTAGTTATCATAAAGTGTGAATGTGGCGAAAATTTTGATGGACAGCCATCTCCCCGCAGCCTCCCTTGGGGTCTGCACCCCTCGCCCAGTGTGCGTGAGTGGCCTTGGTTCCGGGTCCCTGTGTGTGTCCTCAGCTCCGTATGTCCCCAGCTTCCGATCAGTCTGGGCCGTGAGCTGTGTGGACTCCTTGTTAGGAGAATGTTTTAATGTATACATAAAACACTCCGGATTACAAAGGAAATCAATTACAGTGACACATAGTTATCCAAATATTAAAACAATTGTGCATTTAATGCACAATTAGTAACCGTTCTGATAAGTAACAGTTCTGATAAGTACTAGTAACCGTTCTGATAAGTACTCTAATTTCGACGTAGTATTGGACGTGAACACTATCTGGAAAAAAAATGTGATGTTTTATGAAAGTGCCTGTGATTTCTAATTGATGACCAAGTGTCAGGCAGTGTCCCTGCTTCTGTGGTGGTTGTGTACATTCATCATGGGAGGAAATACTAATTTTCAGCTAGAGATTAATGAACTTAGAAATGTCATTGTTTCCCTCTGCAAGTTCCAGACGCGCTGACTTCTCCCCACAGCCACTTTGGGGGTCTGTGGACTCCTGAGTGAGATGCCGGAATGACAGCCTACTTGTGAGGAGCGTCTGCCCGCTTCCCGTCCTGTGCTGTGCTCTTCTCCTCCTCCTTGTGGAGAAGCAAAGGAGACGGACGCTCGGTCCTGAGGAGCCAGAGGCTCCAAGCCTGACCTTCAGGGGGACATGAAACCTTGGGTGATTTTGATTTTCTTAACTATTAACTTAAAAGGATGTCCGCCCTTTGTGACTTGGGGAAAAATTGAGACCCACAAAAAAAAGGACATAAAAGCCCAAACCACAAGACTCCCAGCACGATGAATGGACTGGAATTGAGAGGGGCCTTCGGTGTCACCCTCACTGGGCCCCACTTTCCTGACCACACACAGGCCAGCAGTGGTGTCTGTCTGGGATCCTGGGGCTCAGATATTTTGCTGTAACAAGCTGTTTGGTGACTAGAACTGTTTTACATAATGCATTTTTAAAATAAATGTTTTGGGATCTCTGTGTAAGTATTGCAAAATAAGGATTGTATTCTCTGGGCTGATATTTCACAGGATTTGTTGCAGTTTATTACCCTCCCCCGGGTGCTGTGAGCTGTGTCGAGCGCTGCGAGAATCACTGTTCTGGTCTTTGCTTCTTGAGCTTCTGACTGAGTGTGATGAATTCAGAACTTTCTTGGGTGCAAGCCTTGCTTCTAACTTTGCAAAGGGGACCTGGAAAACCTCATGGGTGCAAAGAAGCACTGGTTGGTACCTGTTAGAGCCCTCTTTTCACATTTTTAATTGGTTTAATTGGAATTTAATTGTTATTTCATGCCCTTGTCTCTTCAGGAAATAAGTTATCATCCCATTGCTCTCCATACGGACAGCACTTGCTGACTGGCTCTGCCTTGGGCTTCTCCTGCCCTGCCCATCCTCCCTGGCAGCACAGTGGGACAAGATGGGACCACAGGCTTTCCCCTTCAGTGGCTGCGGGACCCCCGAAAGCTGTTCTGGAAAGATGCAGTAGACAGAGGCCTTCAAACCTCCTGACGGTATCTCACAGCAAGACAGCCATTTCCTGTGGTGTGTGTGTAGACATATGTAAAACCAGAAACAATTTAGTAAAATACATATATACATATATACTTATGTATGTGTGAAGGTATGTATATACACATTGTCTAAACATCTATGTGTGAATATAAATATGTAATCAGAAGGGTTTATCCAGACAATGCTCTTCACATACACTATGCATACTGCACGCCAATATTTTTGACTCTAGTCTACGTACGTATGCCTGCGTCCATCTGTAGATGACATGTGCATATGTACGCATGTACGTATTACTGAAAGGTGACACAATTCAGTACTTTCCCCACATACGCTATGGACTCTGACCTGTTCTGTTCTGTTCCAGTTTCATTTTTCTCACTTGCTGGCTGTGGCCATCTGAATGGATTTTGTAACTTATTACTGGATTGTGACCCTAAACTGACTGCAGCTTGAGAACAGGCTCTTGCAGGCGTGGGCAGGACGAGACCAAGCCTGCTACTACTACAGCCAAGTAGTTTCTCAGAGGCTCTTGCAGGGTTGGGTAGGGTGGAGTGGCCTGCCTCTAGTGGCTTCTGCATTCGGGTGCCTCAGTGGGCTTCCTCCCCTGTTCTCCTGGCCCTGACGCCGGCCTGTCTCCATTCCTCCAGCCTCTGTTTCTTTTTCTTTAAAGGCAATCCCCAGCCCCTTCCTTAGGGCTCCTCTGAGCAGGCTCCGTGGGGTTTCCTCAGCCCAGGCCTGCCCTGTCTCCCATCTAGCTGCAAGACAGCGGCCAGGTGAGGAAGCCGTGGGACTTGCTAGCAGCTCATGGCTGGCTCCGGGCGGCCACTGAGACGCGTGTCTTATCCCGCCTCACAGCCGCCCTGTGAAGCCGGTACTGTCAGACCCTGGTTTTGCAGTTGAGGAAACTGCCTCCTGTGAGAAATGACACGCCCGGCTCCCGCAGCTAACGGCGGGCGGAAGAGCAGACTTTCAAAGCCAGCACTGCCTGCCCCAAGACCTGCGTTGCTAATCTCGTGCCGTCCACGCTCTCATTGGCCTTTTCTGGAGGCTGCGGTTTAAGCGAAGAGTTCTGATCATGTCCTTTCCTAATGTGCTCTTCTTAATGGGAAGCAGCTCCTTAGAATTTCGTTGTCAACTTTGCCCAAGTTTGGGAACTTTTGAAGATGTCATTGGATGTACAATTGATTTTATTTTGCTTTTTAGAAATGCCAGGAATGATAAAAGCTGCAGTCACCATTCCTTTGCTTACTATTTCCTTGTTCTCTTTGTACCTGTGTATGGCGGGGGCGCCCGTTGATATTGACTGGTTGGATTAAGGTCTATAATCATGCTGGTGAGGTTTAGGTATTTCTGAGGAAGTAAAGCACTGTCTAGCTACAGGGCAGGCTGCCCTGTACAGGTAATGAGCTCCCCATTATTGGAGGCATCCAAGCCAGCTTTTGCAAGAATACCTCCTGGAATGCATCACTTTGAATGCCCTAGATTTAGCATAGTGCCTGCATACAGTAAGGGCTCAATACATGCTTGTTAGATGAATTAGCTTTTGACTTGGGTGAACTTTCTCCCCTGATAAATCTCAGAAAGGGTGAATATTAGAAAGGGCACTGAGGGATTGGTTGGAGTACTCCTCAGCCTTTCATTCTCAAACCTAATTTTCCTAAAAATCAACAGAGATCCCTACTCAGGGGATTGTAGTAGAAGCACATCCCAGTGTTTCACATGTTGCATAATCAGGATGTTTTACAGGTGGTGTCTGGGTTCCCTTCTGCCACCAGCTACATCTGTTTCCCTCTGATCCCCACTGGCGATGGAAGCTGGGTCGGGGGAGGGGCAGCCTCTGTGCCGTGGAGCACTTGGAAGAGGCTACATCCTCCTGGGCTTGTCCTCGAGCTGGGGTTTGCAAGCTACAGCCTGAGGGCCAAATCTGGCCTGTCGTGTGTTTTTGTAAACGAACTTTTATTGGAGCACAATAAGCTTTTTATGGATTGTCTGTGGTTGCTTCATGCTACAAAGGCAGGATTGAGTAGTTGCAGCAGAGACCGTATGGCTCGCAAAGCCTAAAATGTTTACTGTCTACTCGTTCACAGGAAAAGTTCGCTTACCCTTGATCTACAGTAAAAAGGTCCAGGATAAAGGCTGAAAAAATGAGCTGACATTGTGACGAGCATGTGCTGTAATTCCATTGCTAGGTGTACACCCAAGAGCATTGAAAGAGAATTCAAGAGAACTGAAAATAAGTACTCAACGAATAGTTGTACACAAATGTTCACAGCAGCATTATTCACAATAGGTAAAAGGCGGAAGCAACCCGGATGCCCATCAACGGAAGGATGGATAAGCAAAATGCAGTCTATCCATACATGGGACCATTATGTAGCTGTAACAAGGAATGAAGCTCTGACACGTGCTGCGACATGGTTGAACCTCAAAAACATTATGCTAAGTCAGAGAAGCCAGATGTAAAAGATCACATATTACATGATCCCATTTATCTAAAATGTCCAGAATAGGGAAATTTAAAGAGACAGAGAGCAGATAGTGGTTGCCAGGGGTCACGGTGGGAGATGGGGAATAGGGAGGGTCTGCTTACTGGGTATGGGGTTTTATTCTGGGGTGTTGAAAATGTTTTGGAACCAGGAACTAGGCAGAAGTGGTGAATACCACTGAATTGTTCACTTGAAAGTGGTTAATTTTACTTTATGTGGATTTCATCTCAATTATAAAAAATGTACAAGGTTTGGAGAGCCTAGACGTAGTTCTCCCCACAATTCTTCTTTCCTTCTGGCCCTTGCCATGGCTTCCCTGTGGTAAGATGCTTTTCCTGCCTCCGTAGGTGTTAGACGTGGCTGCATGATTTGCTTTGTCTGATGGCATGTGAGTTGATGTTAGACAGCCAGAGGCCATGCGTGTGCTCGTGTGGTTTAGCCTGGCTTCTTGTGTACCTGCCATTTGTTATGAGAAGAACATATCCCATAAGCAGCTGGCAGGTTAGCCTGGCCTAAGAAAGAGAGATGAATGGAGCCCACCAGATCTGGTCTGCAGCCCAGAGCAGAGTTGCCCCAGCCAACCTGCAGAGATAGAGTGGGCAAGAGATACATGTTTGTTATTCTAAGCTGCAAGATTTGGGATTGTTTGTTATGTGGCATTATCACAGCAATTGCTGATTAATACAGATCGTGGGACTCTGATTTGCAAAATGCCTGCTGTGCTTTGTGGGATAATTAATGGTTCTAACTCTGATGTTCGAATTACAGATTCATGTGAGATCATGATGTAATCGAATCCTCTTACTTTATGGATGAGGAAACCAAGACCCTGAGAGGTTAAGTATCTTACCCTAAGTCACAGAGCAGTGACAGCAAGCTGGACAGAATTCTGTACTTCTCTTCTGATGCTCTTTGTGTGGTGTGATGGCTGAAGTGGTTCGTGGAGGATTGGAATGGAACCTTTGAATGAAATTTCTCTGCCTAAGCATTGGCTTCAGTGCCCTTGTCAAGACCTTTGAAAGCGAAATTAACGAGCAGCAAAATGAATTTGAATTTCATCTTTTCCTTCTTCTTCCTTGGAGAGAGACCCAAGCAAAAAATGGGCCAGTGAGGGGCCTGGTGGGATACTGGGAGGGTTAAAACCAGGAAGAGGACAAGGAAAAGGATGTGTCAGGCACAAACAAGGACATGTGAAGGAAAGCCCTAAAGTAGGGGAAAGAAAGCCAAAGCCGGTATGTGGAAAGGGAGGGACAAATGGAGATTAGACAATAAATGCAGCTGATGGCAGAGAGATTTGGTTCCCCACAAACACAGCTTGGGAATCAGCTACCGGCGGGAAATCAGATACCCCAAATAGGCTGGTTCAAGGGGGTTTCAGGAAAATCTCCGCCCAGCCTTCCAGTCACTACGAGCAGCAACTGTCCTTTGAAAACCATAGTCCTATGGAGCCAAAGACAGCAGATTCGACACTGGGTGTTCCCAAGGCCAAGTTGGAAGAGGATCCAGACAACAGCTCATACAGCACACACAGAATCAAAAACAATCTTCGGAACCAGTCAGACACTGATTAAATCAAAGCAGTGCTGGAAACACCAGCACATGGCTGAGAAGAGGTGCCAGGCAAAAGGGCTCAAGTTTCTAGAAGTGAATTCAGCAAAGAAAAGACTGAAGGACCTATCATTTTTCTGTGATGGAAGCATTTTATGTGGCAGTTTATGTGTTACGAAGTACACGTGTCCTAGGACCGCCTACATCATTTGAGGGGCTCCGTACAAAAACAAAAATGCAGAACTCCTTGCTCAAAACTTATTAGGAATTTCAGTATGGTGACAGCAGAGTTTTGAATGGAACATGGGGTCCTTCTGAGTGCAAGGCCCTGTGTGGCTGCACAGGTGTGTACCCCTGACGCTGGCCTGTCGGTTCTGAATAGTCCAGGAGGATTGTACTCATTTCGGGTGGAACAATTCAGTCATGGGCATGCATTAAGATGGATGCTGCATTTTGAACTACAACATAGGTATTAGGTAAATTGGAATGACAGAAATAGTTTATCTGCCTAGAAAATGCTAGAATCAAGCTTCCTACTAGGGCAATTAAGTTTCTCCTCCTCATCCTGGGAGCAGAAGTGATCTGATGCCAAACAAAGAACTCTATCTTTTGGCCTAGCCTCATGGAAATTCTCCCAGCTCCCCTTGTGGCATCAAATACTCGTCTTTTCCAGGGGAGCTTAAAGTATTTCAAAGATGCTCTCTATCTAGGGTTGCCAGGTAAAACACAGGCTGCCCAGTTCAAGTTGAATTGCAGATAAATATTTGGGACATACTTATACTAAAAATTTTATATGTTGTTTATCTGGAATTCAACTTGAACTGAGCATCCTCTATTTTTCTGTAATAAATCTGGCAACCTACATTGAATGCATTTGTAAGACACTGAGACTACTGATGGTCGTCTCCAGATAGTGAATACATGTTGGGATACCAAGGTGGGCTGACGTGTCAAGTGATGGCAGATGAACCAGTCATGGGAATGTCAGAATTCAAGTTTGTATTAGCGTCCCGGGGCTCTATAACAAAGTGCCACAAACTGGGGAGTTTCGAACATCAGAGATGTATTCCTCACTGTTCTGCAGGGCAGAAGTAAATTCAAGGTATCTGCAGAGCCAGGTTCTGCTGAGGGTGTAGGAGAGGGCTTTGTTCCAGACCTCTTTCCCAGCGTCAGGGAGCCCCAAATTTCATTCTCATGAGTTCTCTATGTCTCCTTGTATAGTTCTTGATTTGTTTGTGCCTGTGTCCAAATTTTCCCTTTTTATAAGGACACCAGTCATATTGGTTTAGGGTCCTAATTATTCCGTTTTTAACTTGATTACCACTCTGAAGACCCTACCTCCAAATCAGGCCACATTCTGGGATAGTAGAGGTTAAGACTTCAACATATCTTTTTTGGGACACAATTCAACCCATAACATAGTCCCAGGACTGCCCAGGGCTTTCTGTTCTTCAGTGCTGTGCAGCGGCCACGTTTAGAGAGCTGGAGAACCCTACTTTACCTGACCTTTGCATAATTGGTCTTAACTGATGACTATTCAGAGTGGTGGCACCCCAGTAAACAGAGAGGTGTCAAATCACAGCAGGGCAGCTCATCAGAGGAACAGGTGTGGAGAGGCCAGGGCTATCCACAGAATTTTTACTTGACCCTCTAACTGTTGCATGGACATGTGGAAGTTTTCAAACGCAGTGGCAAACATTCATGCTTACTTCTGCAAAGTAAATATTTCCCAAAATGCTTGCTTCATGGGCAGCCCACGCATTTTGCACAAATGTTGCACAAGCAGCCTTTGGCTTTGGAAATCATGGATGGAAATTATTTGCAAAATCCTTTGGAGCCTTGTAACGAATATTTGCCTCAGCCTTGAAGCCTTGAACAAATAACGCTTTTATTTCAGAAATGTCTGCTAATGAGAAAGACGTTTTCAACTGACAGAGACAGATGAAAGGATTATTAGGAAAAAAAATTCCAACTGGATGGCGTTGACCAAGCAAACCATGAGTGTGGGGCTCCAACCACACTTGTCGCTTTTATCAGAAACTGCGGTGATAGTCAGTCTTCAGATAATATTATGTTGAATGGACTTGAGGGTCATTTTAACAAGGATGGGCCTCTCATACCCAGAATTGGCTATGTTAAACCAAAAGCAACCATGACAATATTCAAAGGATGCCTTGGTCACGGTGGGGGACAATTTGTGACAGGTAAATATTTGGCTTCCATCAGCTCTTGCTACTTCCTAGTGAGAAGAGGTGGGTGGACAAGACCTTTCTGGAAGCCTGTTAAATTGTGTGTATTTTCAAGGAGGAGGCAAATGTCTAAAGTGATCTTTAAGAGCACTCCCCAGAAGCACAGCCCTAAAGCTGGGGGAGTTCTGTGGGTCAGCGCTGCCCAGGAAAGATACGGAGCACTTTTGTAATGTAAAATTTTCTTGTAATCTTGTTTAAGAAAGTAGAAACATACAGTGAAATTAATTTTGATAATGTAGCTTATTTAACCCCATATAGCCATAATATCATCTCACCATATATTCAACATATTTAATAAAAATTATCAATGAACCATTTTATAGTCTTTGTTTCATGCTAAGCCTTTGAAATCTCGTGTGTATTTTATGCTTACGACATACTTTAATTCCGTCTAGCCACATTTGAAGGCCTTGCTAGCTGCAGTAGACAGCAGCCACTGCACTGGACAGCTCAGCCCTAAACTGTTGCCACTCAAGCGTGGGCTGTGGGGACCGGCGGCATCCACAACAGCTGGGAGTTGTTGAAATGCAGCGTCTCAGGCCCCAGCAGACCTGCTGAATCAGCACCCGCATTTTACTCAGATGACTCGGATGCAGTCTGAGCAGCTCTGTTATCGGGATCACCTGTTTGGCCCTCACCTTGAGGCAGGATGCATCGGTCCTATCTGGTGCAGTCTGGGAGGTGGGTGAGTTGTCTAAGTTTTTCTTCTACTTTGCTGAAGAGCGACGATGTTCTTCCTTCCTTCCGACTGCACAGTTAGCTCTTCTCCCTTACACGGGCAAGTTTAGATTTCCATGTACTGGACCCCTGTAAATTGCAATTGCGTCTTGTGCAATTTATTTGAAAGTCAGTCCAAGTGCTGTGACTTTGACTCATTCCCTTGCTGATCCCGGGGCAGATGTGGTCACGGCTGACATGCCTGTGGCTGGGGACAAAGCCTGGAGGGCGTGGGGAGTGTCTTAGCAGGAGCCCCCTTACATGTCCACGTGGAGTATGTGGGCTCCCCGCCAAGGGGGCTGGCGGGGGCGGGTTCGGGCCGGGGCGGCCTGGCTCCCTGCCAAGTCCTCTTGGTGTCTCTGTTTTCCCATGGATAAGACGAAGCCTACGGCCCCGGAGGGTGTTCGCTGAGATTGGAGGAGACATCGGAGAGCCACTGGGGAGTGAAGGAATGAGGTGCACGTGCTGGAAATGAGGCGCACGTGTGGATGCGATATGGAGATGTCGGGGTGATAATCTCCAAGCAGGAAATCCAAGAAATTCCCAAGTTAAGATTTTACCAGAAAAGTCAAATCACCCTCAGGCAGAACAGCAAAAAGAGGAACAACAAAATAAAACAAACCCACGAAGAAATCCAAGCGATTATGGAGAAAGATATCCAGCCAGATCCTCCCAGGGTGTCAATGACTCCACGGAGTAGAAAAGATCTGGAGATGATAGCTGCATTAACATTTTGAACCCTTCTGGAACTTTCTAGGCTGATGGGTAACATAAGCCTTGCTCAGATCTGTATCGACATTCCTTTTATATGATTTTTAAAAAAGCTTCCTCAGAAGGCACTGGCATAAAAATCCCTTCTATGCAAACGCTCCACTGGAAAATAAACTCCCTGCTGCTAGGCGGCGGCGGGGCTCCGGGTCTCCGAGGAAAGACCTGCCCAGATGGCCGCCAGTGGGCCATCCCACCCATGCAGAGGACCGCACGTCTGCTTTCTTGCGGGGAAAGGCATGAGAGGAGTGCGCGGAATCCCCTGGATCGTATCTTTCACCACAACAAAAAAGGTAAAATGCCCAAGTCATCTCTGGCACAGAAGTTTCTAGAACAATCTATTACCTAATAATAATCATTTGCCAGGCTCTGTTCCTTTGGGGACATCCGGGGAGGCAAGTATGTGAAATGATTGGACTTTTTTCATTCCTTTGGTAGTACTGAATGGAACTTTGGCATCGTAAATAAATCAATCCTTTGTTCCATGATGTGGCACCTCATGTTAAGCACTGAGCCACTACTCACCATCTTATGCCTGATGTGAACTCTAGGTGCTGAGATGACCACGGACGGCACCAGCCCTGCCTGAGAGAATGTCACCTAAGCGTATCGCTCAAGACTCAAGAGTGTTCTTTCAAATGGCTCGTAGTTCATTTACTCTTAAAAATTATAATAAATATGTTTCTCCTACCAAGTCATACATGCCCATTGTGGAAAGTTAGAAAATTAAAGTGTAAAGAATTAAATTTAACCATAATAATCCCACCACCCAAAATAGCCACTGTGAGCATTTTGGCATAGAACACATTGATTTGCATAGCTTAGATCTTACTGTATTGATATTTTTCCTGCCCTTTTATACTTAATATTGTATCATAAGAATTTTCTGTGTCACACAAAATTATTTGTAAGCATGATTTTAAAAAAACCTTTTATTATGGAAATTTAAAAACATATATCTACTCAATGATCCTGAGATATTAAAAAAAAACAAAAAACAAAACCAAAACCAAAAAACATAATACTAAATTAGAGAGCAGCCTATCATGAATTCAATGTACTGACTACCCAGCCTGAAAAATTATCAATACGTGGCCAATCTTGCTTTTTCTAACAGCTTTAATCTCTACCCCTTCAATTATTTTGAAGCATTTTTCAAGGATCATATAATTTTTATCTCTAAATAGTTCAATATGTAACTAAAAGATAAGGAAAAAATGAAGAATTTAAAAACAACCACAGTACCATTATCTCATGTAAAAACAATATTTTTTAACATCAGGAAATAACTAGTCAGTGTTTACATTTCCCCACTTGTCTTATGAATTTTTTTGATAGTTTGTTTGAATTTGGATCTGAACAAGGGTGGTTCGTTTAGATTGGTTCATACATCTCTCTCGTATTATCCTATAATTTACTCATTGAAGAAACCGATGCATTTGCCTTGTGATTTCCTATACGTGTATGTATTGCCGACTCAATCCCCATGATTTTGTCTAACATGTTTCTCCAGCCTTCGTTTTTCCTATAATTTAGAAGTTAGAGCTAGAGGTGTGATCAGATTCAGGTTCAAATTTTGGGGAGTGTCACGACAACGTCACGGGTGGTGTTGAGCCTCCATCAGGAAGTGCTTAATGTCAGGTTCTCTCTTTTTTCTTGTTATTACCATCGCCTGGATACGGTGATTAGTCAGGAGTCTCAAACTGTGGCATGAGATCATTCCTCCTTTGCTGACTAATTGGAACCCTTTTCCTCGTCAATTCTCATTACCCTGGGGTTCAGATTGTGAAGGCAAAGCTCAGGGAATGCTGGATCCTCTCTCTCCATCAGTTTCAAAGCAGGGATGTGCTTCACTGCTACAGTATCTTCCAACTGTGACCAATGAGCCTTTTAATATTATTATGAACCTATGGATTTAATCAAATTGTACCATTTTTGGTAAGAGTCTATTCAGATGAACTCTTGATTTCATTTGACACGTCCCTAGTAATTTTTGATAGCTTCTTTGATTTCTGGATAACAAAATTTTAGATTCATCTTGTGTATTTCCTGTTCATATCTGGAATCAGCCAATCCTCCAGGTGGCCTTGGTTCTTTTTGGTGAAAAATGGTGTTTAGAGACCACAGTTGTACTGCAGATGCTCAGTGCTGCTGGGTTGATTATCTATTTCCAGGCCTGTTCAGTGGATGGTATATATTTTCTTAAAGATAGTATATATTTCCTTTGAGATAAAGCACATCATGAACTCATACTGGTAGGTGATTTTGTGAGCCAGGCAATTGCGCAGGGGTTGGCGGGTGATTCTTCTGCACCAGGAGTCATGGACAGAAGTCACTTAATGATATTCAGCTGGTAAATGGGTCGGTTTACAGGGTTCGAGTGGCTTTGCTCCTCTGTCTGGTGACGTGCAGTGGCTGCTGGCAGGGAGAACTGCAGAGCGGCTGGACTTCTCCACGGCAACTCAGGGCTCCTGGAGCACGTGCCCAAAGAGGCCCACGCAGCAGTGCAAGACCTTTTATGACCTAACCTCAGAAGTCCCAGAATGTCACGTCGACTGCATTCTATTGGTTGAGCAGGTCACTAAGGCCAGCTTGAGATTTGAGGAGATGGACGTTGCATTCCGCCTGTCGATGGAAGGAGTAGCAAGGAATATACGGCTGTCTTTGATCCACCACAAAAGGCTTATGTTTTTATTCCAATGGTTACCTTTTTATAAATACTTATGTATAACACCAACACTCTCCCCTTTTTTTTTTTTTTTTTTTTTTTGCCTATGGTCTCTGGTTCTCTCTTATGAGTGATACTGAAATCAGCTCCTCTTCCGTCTCTTGACCTCTTCTGCCGCCTCTGATTTGAAGCAACGTCCTTTCAGTCCTGGCTGATATCTGTAGGACCAATGGAAGGTTTATCCTACTGTTCATACACACTTCCCGTCGCTCCACCATCTGCTAGAGTCGTACAGTATCTCACTGTCGGAGCGTGAAGCCATCGCAACCTGCTCTGGCCATACCCATCACTTATCCTTAGTTCCACAGGTGGGCTCACCGGCAGTGCTCGTGTCTGGGCTCTCCACTCTTTCTGAACACACCTGTTACAATATTTTAAGGATCCTCTCTGTGTCGCAAGACAGAAGTGACTCCTCACTTGTTCACGCTCAGAAGACTCCGAATCCCTCCACACCCCTGTGGATACTGACTTATTCCGTTTTGCTCCCACAGTTCTTCCTACCATTTGTTTTTGTCTCCGGGCATCACACCTGCTGGCTCTTGGTTGCCATTGTTGACTGGCTCTGCGGGTGGAAGCTGGATGCCACCGTGCGTGATTTGCGACACTCCAGCCTGCAGCCCTGCTGCGTGTCCCCACATGCCAGCTCCCCTTGTGGCTGCCCTGACTGCTGCTGGCGCCACATGCACAGGCTGGGGAGGGAAGGGAGTGGAGTAACGTGGAACAGCGCTGGTGAGGTGGGTTGGGGCACAGTTCCATAGGACGAGACTGCTGCCGTCCAAGTCACGTCTGGGGAAAGTGAGGGCCCAGGCGCTGGACAGAGAAGGCGGGGAGGGCTGGGAGCAACGAAGGAAGAGGTTGGAGCTGCACGTTGCTGTGGCCCAGCGGGCTGATGGTCAGGAGCTCTTGGTGGGAGAGAGACAACCAGGTCTTGTGGAGAGCAGGATTATTGTGCTTGGCATATGGCCTCTCCAGATCCCTAATCTTCTTGTCTCCGAAGCTGGCAGCTGCTGGGGGCCAAGCACTTGCTTCGGCCTCCCTGCCCTCTTCACCTCTGGGTGCCCAGCCCACCTTGGCCTCACCCCTTCGGGGCTGCCGCCCAGAGCATCTTCTGTCTCAGGCGTGAGGAAGGAGTGGACACTCACCCAGGATCCCTCTGGGGCCTGCGGCTGTGTAGCCTCAGCTCCTGCCCATGCCGTGTGTCACTCAGCTCTGCTCGCCCTGTGGCAGGTGCCTTTCTGAGTGCCTCGCGTTCCCTCTGCAGGGACAGGGCCTGAGCAGCAGCTCATCCTCCCCTGCCCCCGTGGGCCTGTGGGCCATGGTCTTGTGCCAGGCGTCTCCTGGATGCTGGTCAGCCTTCATGCCTGCCTTGGGTGGCCATGGGTGGAGTCGTATAAAATCGGGCATGAGGACCTACATGTGAGGACCCTCTCGGAGGAGGGCTGTGGTCCTGCAGGCTTCCCCAGGCTCTGGGGAGGGGCAGGTGAGGGGGACAAGGAGAGCCAGGCCCCTCACCTGGGAATTCATGACCCCTCCTGTCTGACCAGCACTGTGGTCTAGGAAGTGGCTGCACTGGCCTGGCCCCCAAGGGACTCAGGCTCATTAGAAAGTGAGGTCCTCCTGTGCAGGAGGACCATGGAGGCCAGCAGTGTAGACACTGAGCACAGGAGTAGGCGCCGCCTCCAGATGACTGCAGTTCTGCAAGTGCAGACACCAGTGTGTCCCTGTCTCCGGCAGAGCTGGGGGTGGCCTGACCCACATGAGGACAGAGCAGGTCACCCTGCACACAGCTGCTCCCATTCTGAGGACGAAGGTTGGGTATGTGCACTTGGCCCAGGAACGAAGTCCTTGTTCTTCAGCCTTGCTGACCAGTTCCTCCGTTGGGTGACAGACTCTGTCGCCTGAACCTTACGACCGTCCCCAAATATGCTGGACGATGCATCGATTACTCAGTTACGTCTTCCTCCAGTTTGGGCGCACGGCAAGCTGTTGATCTGAGCCACTTCTGACCAGGTGTCTTTAAGTTCAGCTTTGGGGGCAGGTGGTGGTTCCAATGAGGGCACATTGGTCACCAGCTTCCCAGTATGGAAAACCAAACCATTGGTGCGGAACAGCAAAGGTTCTTCAGCCCTTTCGGTGGGGTCTGGAGGCAGGGGCTGGGATGAGTGGGCGGTAAGTGCTGTGCGAGAACACCGAGAGAGACGGCGGAGCTGCTGGCAGCTGTGGCCCTGTTCCTGGGCTGCCTTGGTTGGTCCTCCTGCTCCTCCAAGCCCCAAGCCCTGCTTCTCTGAGCTCCCGTGGCTGTCAGTGGGCTTCCCCAGGTGTGGCCTGTGCCCTGGGGACAGCATGTGCTGACGGGTCAGCAGGGTCTGTGCTGGGGCCCACCTGTCGGTCATCACAGGCGGCTCCAGTCTGCTCTGCGGGCGCTGGAGGGGCCGTGGGTGAGCAGAAGGCTCTGGGCTCTGGTGGAGGAGGGTGCCGGGGCTGTAAATGCCGGGTCGCGATAGTCATCATCGGCTGCAAGTTGTAATGTGCTCTGAGGGAGAGTCAGAATCCGAGGTCGGGACTGCCACAGCAGGACAAGCTGGTGGCAGGTCACCAGGAGATTGCAGCTGTGGGTCATCCGACAGGTGGTTGTTCTGCTGTGGAAATAACCTGTGTTTCTGCACCAAGAGAGGATGTGGACGCGAGGGAGGAGTTGAGGCCGGCTCTAGAAAATTCCAGAGGTGGAGTGAGGAGGTTGTTCATGCTTGGGCAAGAGTGTGTGTGTGTGTGTGTGTGTGTGTGTGTAAAGTAACTGCCTTACCTCTGGGTTGGATTTTGTGGGTTGAGATATGATTAGTTTAGGTCTCAAATTTTGAATATTTTCAATGATTGACAGAACGCAACAGAGTCACTGTAATGAAGTTTTGCATGTTTGTGTAGCGAGGTAGGAGAGGCCAGGGGCCGGAAGCCCAGCAGATCTGTAGTTTGCTTTCAGCTCTGCCACCCGCCAGCCCTGTGGCCCTTGGCGGTTTCTTAGTCCATTAAGTGGGGCAGCAGCTCTCGCCACCTTCCAGTGCTGTTGGGAGGGAAGAAGGAGAGGACCTCGGGGGTCAGGATGCAGGACGCATGGGGCATGAGCTTTGTGAGTAGCATGTGGTCAAGAAGCATTTGCTGCATAACATTTTTATTAATCTCGTTTCAGAAACGTTCCCTGGACAGCTCAGATCAGAAAGGGAGAAAGCAGAGACTGGACTAAAATCCCTGCACTGGGTCTGTATCTTCTCCACCCACAGAAGTGTGTCTTGGTTCATGGAATTTCGACTGAAGGGCCTGGTTTAAATAAACACCAAAGCATCTCTAAGTCTCCTCTGGGACTGAGGGGCCGGCCGTGTTCTCACCTTCACTAGGTGTTCACCGAAGCTTCTGAAACGGAGAACATCTGGTCCATAGGGAAAGTGGCAGGAGCTCGCTGCTGCACAGATCCCCAGACAGTGCTCACGGACGCCCAGTTCCCTGTGTCCACGAGGAGGGCTGGATTTCCAGAGCTTTCTCTTATTGATAATCTGAACCTCCCGAATGGCATTTTATGATATTTTTCCACAAGCAAAAGTGGTCACTTATATAATTTGTAAACTTCCTAACTCACATAACTTTAATAACTTGCTAAAAATAATAGCAGTTATACCACTCGAATCTGAAACGTTTCTCAGTGTATTAGAAAAGCCTGGAGACTCGGAGAAAAGATTACGCATCGTTGATAGTAGATGGTAGCTGTGTCCCGGCAGTTCTCCCGTGTGGCTCTGTCGTTTATCTACGTGTATATGTGGGTTGTCCGGATAGTATCCAGCCACTGTTAATATGCGTTTTTCCTATTATGTGGCTGGATACTTTCTGGACAGCCCACGTATATTTGTTGCATGTGGACTAATTTGAGCTCCAAGACAGAAACTGTTGGAATTAATCAGGGTGGGCTCACTTTGTAACAAACAACCCTGATATTTCAGTGGCTTAGTACAATAGGATTTATTTTTTCATTTGTGTGAAGTCCAGTTAGTGGTGGACTCTTGGGCAGGGAGTGGGTGGAGAAAGTCTGCTCCTAGTGTCGTTCGAGGACCAGGCTCCTTCTGCCGTACGGTGGTGCCAATCCTTGGGGACTTGGCATCTCCTCCATTCAGCCAGAGGATGTGGGAAGAGAGTGCACAGAAGGCCACATGGCAGATTTTTATGGGCCACACCAGGAAGTGGCACATGTTCCTTCTGCCCCCATTCCACTGGCCAGAACGGTCACACATCCACCTATCTGCAAAAGACATCGGGAAATTTTGTCCAGCTGTGTGTCTAGGAAGCCAGAGGGACGTATAACAGGAGCAGATGTGGACACAAGGCATTCCCTGTCACCCTAGCCAGTGCACAAATTGGTTCATCAGACCATCCCAGAATGGGCAAATAATCTTTTTACTGAATCAGGGGATAGTAAGTTAGTGTATACTACATTTCTTTGGGATTCATTTGCTTTTCAACATGATAAGAAGGCATTCAAAATGAAATATCTTGTTAATAAAGTTTTTCCCAGTGTTTGGGCAGACTTTCATAGACCAAATTTACATTTTTTAAAAATATAAAGTCCTTAGGATATATATTTTTTAAAAGCATTGCAAAGAATCATGAAGGGTCTGAGAGTTTATCCTACTTGCCAGCTAATGAGTTGGCCTGTCATAGTTTCATGGATTCTGGCAGAAGACATGAGACTCCTGGGTCAGAGACTTTATCTGTCTTGTTCTTTGTTGTCTACTCACTTCCTGGCACCTAGAATCCTCAGTCAGTATTTGTGAATGAATGGATGAGTAAATGCTAGCTATTATTGCGACCTACTCTCATCAAGCCCCTTCTCCCCTATGTCCCTGTCTCAGTGAAGGATATCACCGTACCCTCAGTTGCCTAAATCAGAAGCTAAGGGCCACTCTCAACTCTCTCCACTGTAATGGAAACTATTATGATATGCATGAAAACACCAACCATCCAAAAAACGGTTTCCTCATGTGCCAACTCATGTTGATGTGATTCTGCTGTTGCTGGCTTGGAGACCGGGGAAGGAGCTGTGGTGTGTGGGAAGTCTCTAGAAAGCTGGAGAGGGCACGGAAACGGAGTCTCCCTGGAACTTCCAGAAGGAACCAACCCTGCTGCCAGCGCTCCCCCTTTCAGATTTCTGACCTCCGGAGCTGCAAGATAAAAAAATCTGTGTTGTTTTAAGCCACAGTGTTCGTGGTAACCTGTTCCAGCAGCTGCGACAGGACACCTGGCGAGGAGAGAGGGGCTCCCCAGGAACCCACCCCTCCTGGTGGTGGCTGCCAGCGCTGCTGACGCGGGCGTGCTCCTCAACACCTTCTTTTGCAGGATGCGCACAGAGGGGCAATGAGTGTCCGGTGGGTGGGCATGGGCAGGGATTGGACGGTCTCTGGGGAGATTTCTAGGCGAGGCTGGAAGTGGAGCTGGAAGCGAGTGAGTTGCTCCTCCTCCACGGTATTGAGTTTTTTTTCCTCCCTCCCTCTCCGTCTCTGTCTCTCTCTCTCATATAAAATGAAGAAAGTATAAGCCATCACCCTTTATTTTGACAACATCTTCTATTCAAGCAGTCCCGCTATATAAGAAATCATTTATACAGCAGGGTTTTGTTGTCGTTATGTCCTTAGCACTAAAGGTGTTCTACTGCATGTTCTGAAGCAGCACCTATTAAGGTCTGATTGGAAAAAGATTGGGCTTGAGGGCCTGATTGCTGGTGCAGGCGTGGCGAATCCACTCTTCTGTAGTAGGGCTTATGACCTACGCAGGGAATTTGGTCTTTTGGGGATTGAGTTCCTTTATTTGAGAAAGTGGGGATCATGAATATGATCCTGCCTTAGGATGAATCAAAAACTAAGGACACAGTATTGAGTTTTCAGTGTGTTCCCAAGGGCGTGGGGACAGCTGGGGAAGGAGCAGTTACATTAGCACACAGGTGCACCGCGGCTCCATAAAACCCAACCCCTCCCTGCGTAGGGAGCAAAGGTTTTTCCTTTCCTTTGCAGGGTTTCTGTGGCTTTCCAAATTGCCTCACGTCGACGTGATTAAGATCCGGGAAGCTTGCATGAGCTCGATTTTCCTGGCTATGTTCTGCTGCCGTGAGAGGAGCCTTTTTCAACCCCCTCCCCACTTCCTCTTTAATATTCTTTTCTCCTCCCGCTTGGTTCTCCCTCTTGGTTTTCCAGTGGAAGTCGGAACTTAATGAGGAGGGAAAATAATTGCAGATGAGACTTCAAAGGCAAATGTTCTCAATTTCTAAAAGGAGAATATCAAAAAGAAAAAATGTTCAAGCAGCATCTGAAAGGAAGGAAAGAGGAAAAACTGAAGGCGAAATTAGAAATGGGATCAGGCAACAGGCACCAATGGTGGGACGAGATGGGAAGCGAAGGGGCCCCAAAGCGGAGCTCGCAACCTGCCGGTGACACGTGTTCCTCGAAGAGGGGTGGATGGATGGAAATAGGATGAAAAGAGGAAGGCCAGGCATTTCCCCCAAATGTTAGAGAGACCCGAGAAGGGATGGATGCTTCAAGAACATGATTGTTTGATTTTTCTCTTCTGATCCTTTGTCTTCTATTAGATGTCTTTCCTCAAAGCTCCCTCTCATCAGAGAGAACAAATGGTTTTTGGAGTTGATGCCCCCTCTTTCTCAAATTTTTTGAATAGTGATTTTGCTAATTTAGATCACAGTGTCTTGGAGCCCAGATGACATTTTCTTCTATAGAGTGGCATCTTGGTGCATTTTGTTCACTGTGCATTTGCATATATTTTTCACCTGATTTCAAGTACAATAGATGGTCCTCGTGGTTGAAAGAAACAGTGCTGAATGTTTTATGTTTGTACCTGTCTATGGAAAAGGCAGAATGCTTCGTCTTAATACCCACTGTGGAATTTTTATGTCCTCGTTGAGTGACTTTGTGGATTATGCAGTAATCATTCTCTCTAGAACTGCTTAGAAGTTACGGAAGGTCTCTTGATGTTGGTAATTAGCCTGTGCCTTTGAGCTGACAGACGGTCTCAGTACACAGATGTTTCCAAACACTTGCACGTCGACATGCTCTCTGGTGCCTCTCCTCACTCATTAGAGCTTTTGTTTGCAGCTGTTTCTCAATCACTTATCGGCTGTGTTAATTATGCTTTGTCAATTTGTTAAAGTTTTGTATTTGCTGTCACGTATAATCATAACATTGTAATCAAAGCCAATAATTTGTAGGTGATGGCAGATGGTGAGCGCCCAAATGGGTGCCAAAGAAAGAAATGAATTTATAGATCATATCACAATATTTTTGTCCTCGAAGTTCCTTCCTTTTTCTCCTGCAAAATTCTCCTGAGTGTGTATGTGCGTGTCTTGAGGATATGAGCCTTTGAAATAATTTTTCTCCAGGAAGTCCGCATGATGCCAGCTCTCCATGACAACTGCTGAAAACACACTGACACATTTTCCAAAAAAAATTAAAAAAAGAAACACCAAACAACCAAAACAACAATAATAAAATTACTGGAAGCAAGGGTAGAGC
Organism: Propithecus coquereli; assembly: GCF_000956105.1. NCBI lineage: Eukaryota > Metazoa > Chordata > Mammalia > Primates > Indriidae > Propithecus > Propithecus coquereli. The sequence continues at coordinate 2,837,649 of NW_012139191.1, read as the reverse complement.
GCGGCCAAGGCAACTGAAGAGTTCTGAATAGCAGATCAGTCATTCCTGCAGTTGCAATTTCAGTCATGCTGTACATTACCTTTGTCTTGAATCCCCTTGATGAGAAATCTCTCTGGGTCCTTTGTAACTCCTCTGGAATGAGAGTCTTGGACAAAACAAGTGTCATTTCTGGTTGTCCTTGGGGAGGGGGAAGATGGAATATTTCCTGCTACTCTTGAGCAGTGTGTGATTTTGCCAGATTCCCTTGTGTGAAGCTTTGGAGCAGATGGCATCCGTGTGATAGATGGAGACCGGCTCTGCAAATCATTTGAAATCCTGGGGAAACTGTCTTGGGTCGGCTGGGAGGGGAGGGCTGCGCCACCTCCCGGGGAAGTAGATACTTGGAAATAAATGGGATCTCCACTGTGGCACACAACTGTTTCCTGTCAGTTGCCCACCTGGACGGGGCAGATACTGACGTGGACGTATTAAGTGGATAATGTTGGCCAACTCTCAGGCCTGGGGTTGCTGGGTTCTCTCCTCGGACTGCCCTCTGCAAATGTGGCTCCATCCCACCACTGGAACGTCAGTAAGTCAGCATTCAGCCACAATTACGTTGGGGTGGCAGCCAAAAGAATCCTTCCCCTGGGGCTCTTGCTCTGACTTGCAATGACTGGAGTTACTGAGTAGTCTGGGAGGAAGAGCCCCTTCCAGCGAGGGAAATGACATCTCCATGGCTCTGTGTCTGGATCCTGGCTACTGTCACTGTGGATCTGTGGTTTCTCAAGGGAGAACCAAGACAGAGACAAGCCCAGGGCCTGGCAGCTCCACTCCAGAGACTTGGGCGTCTGAAGAGGGGAGAGGAAAAAGGAGTTTGTCCATTTCTTCCCAGACCCTCTGTGGACGGATCTCTTTCTTAGGAGTGAATACCTGGTCTCCCTCTCCAGAGCCTCAAGCACCAGGAAACAGTCATGCGTCTAGTTCATCACCAGATTTTCAAGAATCTCAAAGTCTTTGAGAGCCTCTAGGTCAGTGAAGTGTTTTCCTGAGAGTTTCTTGGAGACCCACAGGTCAGTAAGAACCGAGCCAGCAGTTTGGCCATATTGCACAGACTTTCAGAAACGTTCGGATGTTCCTTGAGCTCAGGCTCTGCCTCCAGGGTCTTTGCCACGAGCATCTGCTGCTTCCCCGTCAGCCTCCTGCTGACAGTGGCTGGGATTGCGGAGGTCTCCGTGAGCAGAACTTGAAACCCCACGGCTCTTACTAACTCCCTTGGTGCAAGGAGTTTCAGAACTGCAGTGCATGCTGCCCTGCCAGCGGCTCCTGAGCACGGCAGGAGAAGTACCTTCTCCATGACGAGTCCATAGGAGGGGTTGGCAGACTTGTTCTGTATACAGCCAGACAGTAGGTATTTTGGGCTTTGCTGGCTATCTGGGCAACTACCAATGGCTGTCTGCCATTCTAGCATGAGAACAGCTATCAACGCTATTTAAACGAATGGCTGTGGCTGTGCTCCAATAAAACTTTATTTACAAACACAGGTAGTGGGCTGGATTCGGTCTGTGGGCTGTAGTTTGCCAAGTCCTGGTCTATAGTAGCTTTCTTCCCACAAAACATATTAATAAAAAGGCACTACTAAGCTTCTCAATAGCTTTTTTAATCTAAAAGCAAAATTCTATGACACTGTGGTAAGAACAGAACAGATACAGGGATGCGGTTAGTGGAGCACAACGGCGGGGCACCTAATGTACCCCACATGGGGGCTAAGTTCGGGTGGAAAGACTTGGAGGATGGAGAGGGTCTGGGGGCTACTCAAGTGCAGTCGTGCTTAAGGTGGGTTTTGAGGATAAATTAAGAGTTCCAGGGGATCAAAGCCTGAGGGTGCTCAGGGGAAACTGGAACAGCATGTGCAAAGGCACTGAGACACAGCAGAGCTGAGTGTGTGGGGCCGGCACATGTTCTGGTGTGTCACTGCTTCAGTCAAGGGGGCCAACTTCAGCAGCAGAGGGGGCTGGGGGGACAGGCCAGGGCCAAGGCTGAAGGGTCTCAGCTCACACACAGGAACGAGGGCTTTCTCCAACAGGCACTGTGGAGACGAGGGGGCATTCTCAGCAAGGACAGACGTGATCAGAACTGGGAGGGTGTGGGAAGGGGAGATCCGAGATGGAGGGGATCGCCAGAGACGTTTGGGAGCTGACACTTGGCCCCGGCCTGAGGACTCTTAGGTCAGTTCTGAGATCTCTGCAAGTTTGGTCCAGGGCTCTGGCTCGTAAGCCCTTCAAGTGCCCAAGTTCATCCTTCTATGTCTGTGTGACTTTGGGTCAGCTAGCAGGTTCCTCACCCCGTGTGTGTGTCTCGGCTTCCTCGTTTGGAAAATGCTAGCACTGCTGCACTGCACCACATGACAGAGAAGCGTTTCATGGCACGATGGTTAGTTTCAGTGTCAACTTGGCCAGGCTACAATATCCAGTTACTTAACCAAGCCAAACTCTAGTCTCGATGTTATTGGGGACGTATTTTGTAGATATGGTGAACATGTGTGATCGGTTGAATTTAAGTAGAGGAGATAATGATCCTTCATAACCTGGGTGGCCTCATCAATTGGCTGAAAGGCCTTAAGGGCAAAGCTGAGGCTTCCCCGTGGAAGAAGAACTTCCACCTGTGGACCACAGCATCGGCTCCTGCCTGAGCTCCCAGCCTGCCCGCCTGCCCGCCTGCCCGCCTGCCCGGCGCAGTTCTGACTTGCCCTGCGACCTCATAACTGTGTCGTAGGCCGGTTCCTTGAAATCAATCAATCAATCTCTCTCTTTATACATACACATTTGACATATATTTA
>NW_012139191.1:2829191-2833939 GCF_000956105.1 Propithecus coquereli | reverse complement strand
GAAGAGGATTTCTGGGAACTGAGGTGGTGGTGGGCAGGGAGAGTGGCCGCTGGAGGCCTCCGAGGGCCTGGGCAGAAGAGAGGCCTTCTGGTGCCGGCCACCTCCACTAAGTATGCACCTTAAAATGGAAACCATGCAAGAGAGCTGGGTCTGGGGCTTGGTTGCAGGAAGAAGGAGCATTCATGAGTTTCTGTTGCCGTGGCAGGAGTTAGAGCTCCAAGCCTGAGCTGGAATGAGACATTAGCCCAGATAATTAAATCCCGGCCAAGGGCTGGACCCAGCAAGGGCCACGTCAACTTTGCAAAGGTAACAACCGTACCGTCGTCATCACGTGTCACCAGAGGCTAGGTTCAGTGGTCTCTTCTCTCCAGACCCTGCTTAGAGTTTAAGGCCAAGAGTTGAAGAAAGATGTAATTTCATGCTTAAGGGAAAGAAGGGAATGAACACCTTTCTGAACAAGATCAGTCCTAAACCACTGAGGAGTACAGGGACCCTGCACTGTTCCAGTTGCTAAACCTCTGGCTAGCGTGGCCAGGTTTCACAAAGAAAAATACAGGATGCCTGAGTAAATGGTGCTGGGCAACTAGATACCCACGTGCAAAAGAATGAAGTTGGACCTCCCCCACCCCATTTGAAAACTGATGAAAGACTTACATGTAAAAGTGAAAATGACAAAACTCTTAGAAGAAAACACAGGAGTAAATCTTTGTGACCTGGGGTTATCAAACGCTTTCTTAGATCAGACACCAAAAACATAAGCAACAACAATAACAAATAGATAAATTAGACTTCACCAAAATAAAAAGGTTTTCTGTTTCAAAGGGCGCCACGGAGAAAGTGAAAAGGCAGCCCATAGAATGGGAGAAAATATTTGCAAGTCATATACCTGATAAGGGTCTAGTATTCAGAATGTATTAAAAAACTCTTAAAAATCAATAATAAAAAAATAAACAACCCAATTAAGAAATACGCAAAGGATCTGTATAGATATTTCTTCAAAGAAGATACACAAATGGCCAATAAGCACATGAAAAGATGTTTCTTAACCGAGGGAAATGTAAATTCAAAACCACAAGGAGATACCACTTCATACCACAGGATGGCTGTAATTAAAGAAAAAAAAAAAGAAACTAATAATTGTAGTGAAGACATGAAGAAATTGGAACTCATGTACATTGCTTGAGAGAATATTAAAAGAGTAGTGCAAGTGCTATGGAAAACAGGTTGGCAATTTCTCAAAATGTTAAACAGAGTTACCATACGACTCAGCAATTATACTTCTAGGTATAATATCCCAAAGTAATGAAAACATATGTCTACAAACTTATACAGATGTTTATAGCAGCATTATTCATAATAGCCAAAAAGTGGAAACAACTCAAATGTTCACTAATCGATGATTGGGTAAATAAAATGTGTTATATCCACACAATGGAATATTATTTGGCAATAAAAAGGAATGAAGTACTGATACATATTACAACATGGATGTGCCTTGAAAAAAATTAAGCTAAATCAAAGAAGCCACTCCTAAAAGAGTATATATCGTATGCTTTCATTAATACAAAATGTCTAGAATAGTCCAATCTACGGAGAGTGAAAGTGGATCTGTGGGGCGGGACGTAGGAAGTGGGAAGTGACTACTTGTGGACGTGGATTCCTTTTGGGGGTGATGAAAATGCTCTAAATTGATTGTGGTGTTGGCTGCGTAACTTTGTGAAGATACTAAAAACCCTTGAATTGTACACTTTAAATAGATGAATTGTATGATATGTAAATTATGTCTCAATAAAGCTGTAGAAAAATACAGGCTGCCTTGTTACATTTGAATTTCAGAGAACCAGCGACTAATTTTTTTTGTATAGGTACGTCTCTTGCAATATGTGGAACATACTTATGCTAAAAAATTAGTCATTGATTCTCTAAAATTCAACTTTAGCTGGGTGTCCTGTATTTTATCTGGCAAAACCACGTGTGAGTGTACGTTGGTCACGTGAGAACAACTTTGAGAAACATTCCAGTGGGAATCGTTGTCTTTTATCCCTCTAGGCCACCTAGAACCAGAGGCTAAATCACCACGGCTGAGTGCAGAGGCCCAGCGGTGGCCAGTTCTTGAATGTCTCACCTTGAAGGGTTTCCCTGGTTAACTCCAAACATCTTGTCCACCAGCCTGCTGGCCCAGAGCTGCCACCATGAATGAGAGGACCTGCAGGTTAAAGAGAAGGCACTGGAGTCTTTTCTGCATCTTGTACTACAGGACAAGCTCTTCTTCCCCCACAGCTGGATCGAAATCAGGGCAGGCCCCGTGGCTCTGCCGGTTACTTTCAGATCATCAGAAATTCTCTGGGTGCCTCTTCATCTCAGTCTCGGCTCAGTAATTAGTGTGTCCAGCCCATTGCACTCATCAAAAATCCTCACCTCGCTCTAAGCGGAAGTGTCTTTGCTTCCCAGGGCCAGCTGCAGATAGAAATCGGCCTCCTGGGAAAAGGGGGCTTGGCTCTTCTTTCTTTACTTCATAGCTCCTTCCTCCCCTCCCTTCCCCCACTCACCTCCAGGGTGATCCCCAGTTAAACACTTGACTCTTTGCTCCCCTCCGCCATCTTTAACCCTGACCCCTAGGTCTCCAAGTCAAATCTTTGCTCCAGAATCATGTGGTGCAGTATCCTGGCTCACAACCAGGGGTGGGTGTGAATTGCCCAGTTAGAGGAACATTGAGCTCAGTCTTGGAACCCACAGTCCCTAGGGGGTCGGCCTTGTGGCCTGGTGGCCCAGGCTTGCATGGAGACCCCTTGCTTAGAAGTTGTCTGACTTTGGGTCTAGGAAGCTCTGGGTTGTTCCCTCTACTCATGCTGTTGGGTACTAGTCCACGTTACTGAAACTTACACACACGCACATGCACACACAAATAATTATAGAGTGGGATGCTATTATCTGATGTTTGCATTACACGATACCTGCTAATAACCTCCAGGAAAAAAATGCCATGTGCTACTAATGCAGGTCCCCAAAATATTGTTTCACAAAAAACACAAGCAATGGCTTCCCTGGGACATTCAAGTGGGGAGTTGGTATTGTGTTGTCTCACCTTCTCTCCTTAAAATATGTTCACTTGCTCAGGAAGAGGAGACCTAGGTCCCCTTCCAGAGGCCAGGGCCCTGAGACTTACACAGAGAATTGTTCCGAAATTTTTCTGGAATAGTCACCTCCTCAGATAAGTACAGAGGGGTAGGGTAAGGGCACAAAGTCAGCATTGCTATTCCTGAGACCTAGGGTGAGATGTCCAGAAATCAGTGTTACTAGAGAACATCACACAAATACGGGGAGAAGCCCCAGGGCTGAGACCAGGGGCGGGTGCTAGGAGGAGTGTCGGGAATGTGGACAGGTACCTGTCCATCATTGTGCACAGCAGGGTCCCTCACAGTTGCCGGAAGGTGTCCATCAACCGCTGAATGGATCAACAAGATGTGGTATGTCCATACAGTGGAATGTTATTTGGCCTTGAAAAGGAAGGGAGCTCTGACACGTGGGTGAACCTTGAGGACGTTATGCTCAGTGAATAAGCTAGTCACAGAAGGACCGGTATTGTACGATTCCACCCACGTGATCCTAGAGCAGTCGAAGTCATAGATATAGAAAGTAGGGCGGTGGTTGCCCGGGGCTGTGGGGAGCGGGGAATGTGGGCATGTTTAATGGGGGCCGAGTTTTGGTCTGGGGTGATGGAAAAGTCCTGTGGATGGGTGGTGGCGATGGTTGCACAACGATGTGAATGTACTTAATGACGCTGAATTGTGCACTTAAAAATGGTTAAAACGGTAAACTTTATATTATGTATAATTTATCGCAATTAAAAAAAGGTTAAACAAAAAGTAGGAAAAAAAGCAAAAACAGAAAGTAAAAAAGAAAAACCCCCAGGAGGCATGACCTCCTCAGCCCTGCAGCTGGAAAGCACCGAACCTGAATTTGCCCCCTTGCCAGTCTATCCAAGGTCCACAGTTGCAACTACCGTCCTTAGTGGCTATTCGTTTTTCAGCGCTCAGCTCAGCGTTCCCTTCCCTCTGAAAGCCTCTCTAGGTCTCCTGGCTGGGAGCTGCTCGCTTTTGCATTCCCCGAAGCACCTGGGGCTCCCCCGGGGAAAGTCTGTTGTATTCAGCCACTCATTTGCCCATCCACCTCCCCCGTCAGGTAGGGGCGCCCTGCAAGCCAGTCTGCATCTCGTTTATCTGTGTGTGGCTCCGTGCCTGGCACAGAACTGGATACGTGAGCAACGTGATGGCTGCTTCCCGGGTTACCCCGCATTGCGCGTGGCAGTCGGACCCTGTCCACCTGCGAATGCCAGGAGCCTTCGCGTGAAAGCACGCGGCTACATGAAATCCCACCTGCACATTTCAAAGTTCCTCCTGTGGTGAGGACCCCCTGAGAGGAAATGAGGTGACGAACTGAGAAAGATGATTTCTGCTTTGCAAGGGAATCAGTGTATCAGAAGAAGATTATGACTCTCACAGTAGGGAGCAAATCTTGTTTTTCTCTTATTCCGATCTTTCATTGATTTGAGGATTTGATATTCTTTAGGGGAATATCTTTAGTGTACAATGTTCTGAGTGAGGAACAGTTTTATCAGGCACAGCCGACATCGTGGGATTAGCCCAGCAAAGCAAAATTGAGTTATTTTTTTTTCCTGACAAATGTGTCTGTCCTGATACCATTCTATTGGTCACATTAAATGAAGAATTTCAGCTCAAGAGAGGAAA
>NW_012139191.1:2827221-2828586 GCF_000956105.1 Propithecus coquereli | reverse complement strand
GAAAAGCAAAAGCAAAGACAATTCTTTCAAGCAGCAATAAGAGCTGGAAATAATGCCACTGAAGCAACTTATAAAGTAGCTTATATACTCGGGAAAAAGGGAAGCCATTCAGTGATGTAGAAATTGTGAAAGAATGCATTGTTGAAGTTGTAGGATGCTTAGACTCTGACAATGTTTCAAAGTACAAACAACGGCCTCTTTCAGAAGGAGAACCATAACTGATTGGCAGCACGAATTAGCCTTCAACTTAACAGAACAACTTCATGCGATACTTCAAAAGGAAAATATATATTGTTCAATTGCTTTGGATGTATCAACTGATACTATTGACTCGGTGCAGGTTTTATACTTCATTTGAGTCAAAACCGAAGATTTTCTTTGCTATGAAGAGTTACTTGCTTTGGGCACTCTTGTGAACAGAACATGGGGAATAGATATCTTCAACAACTTTCATGATGAATGTGAAGTTGGACTGAATTTGGTAAATTTAGTAAGTGTATGTACAGATGGTGCACCTTCCATGACAGGAAAACATGAAGGGTTTATTGTACAGATCAAAAAAGTATTAACAGATCGAGATGCTCTCATTTTTTTTCATTGTATCTGGCATTAGCAAAATCTCTGTGCTAAAGCTACTATTTTAAGTGACACTTTGCAACAAGTTATATGTATTATTAACTATATTTGTGCAAATGTAAGATGGCGTTGTCAGTTTTGTAACATGCTGAAGTTGAGCAATGAGATATTCAGTGTGGACTTGCCATATCATTGTAGAGTGCGTTGGCTATCGCAGGCAGGGACAGGTGTTAGTCAAAATTTTATCTCTGCAAGAACAGATAGTTAAATTTTAAGAAGAACACAATCAGCAATGTGAATTATTGAAAGACGATTTCTATAGGAATGCAGCATTTCTGTGTGATATCATGTCAAATCAAAACGATTTGAATATTCTTTGCAAGGTAAAACTAAGTCTATATATGATATGCGGCAAAAAATCCAAGCATTTCAAAAAAAGCCATCTTTTTTCAAAACACTTCTTTTTCAAAAGGAAATTTCAGATGAACATTTTCCCCAGTTAGCAAAGGTCAACGATAAGCAGAATGATATATGTGAATGATTGGAAGAATACACAGCTGTTATAGGTCTGTTAATTGGAGAATATTAATTGGAGAAAGGTTCACTGACTTTGAGAATCATGACATCACACTCAAATTAGCATTTCAGCCTCACCTAGTTGGTATCATCAAGGCACCTAAAGAACTACAGATGGAATTGATTGAGCTCTCAGGAGATGACATTTTAAAGTCATTGTTCCATGCTAAGGAAGATCCAATCGAAATATGGAAAAATGCAATAGAATACCCA
>NW_012139191.1:2816056-2825916 GCF_000956105.1 Propithecus coquereli | reverse complement strand
TCCGTGGAGGGCCCTGCACGATTGCGTGTGATTTATTCATCCTTTCAATGGCCCCCTCAGACACTGTGCTAGGCACTGGTGAGCAGATATCACTTGAAAAGCAGATTTGGGTAATTTTGTAATTGCAAAATATTGGCAGCAAAGTAATTGTCCTCTCAGAGAAGGCTGGTTAAGTATGTTATGGAACTTCCATACAATGGAGTACAATAAGCTGTAACAGACAAGGAGTGTGGCCTTTATGTGCCAATGATGGAAGATTTCTAAGAAGTGTTAAGTCAAAAAGGAAGGCGCAGAACAGGGTTCACAGTGTGCTACCCTTTGTGTAAAAAGGGGCGGTAGTGGTGAGAGTATCCATTTGCTCGTATTTGTGTAATAACCTTTGAAGGATATGAAACCATCTACTGAGAGTGGAGACTATGCAACAGGGACAGGAGGGACGTTCTCAGATGTACACCTTCTTACACCTTTTGATACCACATAAATGTATTACCTGTTCAAACATGAAATATGTTTAAAATAATAAAAAGAAAATAAAAGCCAGATGGAAAGCAGCCCTCGTCCTTTTTATTCACGCCCCTTCATTTTTCTAGACAGGGAAGGGCCCCTCTGTAAACCAGGGCAGTCCTGCCACTGTGGTTAATGACTTTTTAGCTTTAACAAATGTCACACTTAATGACCACGTAATTAGGATAAATGCAGAAAGGCACCAACCAAAGTGCTCACTATTTGGCTCAGCAAAGCAAACTATGTGGATTTGTGTTTCGTCTCTTTGGCTTGGTTTTCAGGAGCAGAACAGAGAGACCAAGTGTTCAGAAATGTTCGATAGAGGGCGGAATTTTAATAGTTTTCTTTGGAAGGGTTTCATGCTCTGTGAACATGCTTTGAGAGAGTACCTGAGTGTGCAAATCCATTAGGTTGGCCCCCAAGGCACCCCTAATTAAGGCCTCTAGGAGAAGGAGGTGCTGTTTAGCTTCTGCAGGGTGACTTGGTTGGCTGTACGTCTCTGGAGAAGTTGTTCAATTAACAATGGGTAGAGAAGGTACACAGTGGCTTTTTAAATGCAGGTGAGGTATGGATACAGGTTTGGAGACATCTCAAACATACAAGGAGAGAAGAGGGTTGGGTAATGAAAAAAACATCATTTTCAAAATGTTTTAAAAAACATGATTCTTGTACTATTACATAGTGAATGTATATCAAAGTTTTAGTTTAATTAATGAGGAGACGAAAGTTTGACACATTCCCTGATGCGCTTTTTTTTCTCAAATACAGTAGTCCCCTTATCTGAGGGGACAGGTTCCAAGGTCTGCAGGGGATTCCTGAAATCACAGATAGCACTAAACCCTATACACACTGTGCTTTTTTCTATACGTATATTCCCATGGTAAAGTTTCATTTGTAAATTAAGCACAGTAAGAGATTAACAAGAATAACTAATAATAAAATAGAACAATTACGATAACATACTGGAATAAAAGTTACGAGAATGTGGTCTCTCAAAATATCTTAATATTTTTGGACTGGTTGACCTTGAGTAACAGAAACCTCGAAGAGCTAAATCGGGGACAAGAGGGCACAGACACCGGCAATGCTGCTCCGTGTTCGCAGCCGTCTTGCACCAAAAAGCAGCAAACTAAAACTCGAGGGTGAGTCCAAGGCCACCTGTCCTGGGCCGGCTTCCTTGGTGTCCGCCTGTTCGGTTCTTCAGGACCCTGTACTCAGAAGGGCCCAACACTTGGTTTAATGCTCTGCTGTTACTGCCTTGAACCTCTTCCTTATTGAACTGGGGGTGCCACATTTTCATTTTGCAAAGGGCCCCCAAATTACATAGCCATTCTTCACTTACCTAGTTGTGCCTGGAACCAGAATTCCACTATAGTTAAAAAAAAAAAGAACGTATCATGTTGGATGTATTTTAAAACAGAAATGTGTTATTTTTGAATTTTATTTCATTTTATTATAAAAATGCCCCATGGGAGTCTGGGCACAGTGGCTCACACCTGTAATCCTCGCACTCTGGGAGGCTGAGGCAGGAGGATTGCTTGAGAGTTCGAGACCAGCCTGAGCAAGAGCAAGACCCCGTCTGTACTAAAAATAGAAAAATGAGCTGGGTGTGGTGGTGCGTGCCTATAGTCCCAGCTACTCGGGAGACTGAGGCAGGAGGATCTCTTGAGTCCAGGAGTTTGAGGTTGCTGTGAGCTAAGATGATGCCGCTGCACTCTGGCCAGGCTACTGAGTGAGATCCTGTCTCAAAAATAAATAAATAAATAATAAAATAAAATAAAAACACTCCATAGATTGGTTTTCTATAAAGGTGATCTGTCTGCTCAGGAGCAGTTTTGTAAAAGTGTCCCTGATGATTGGCTTTAATCTTCCTGGAATGAGATGTTTGTTCTTGGCATAGGTGGGGCCTCGGAGTCAGAGGAACAGAGCCCCCATGTAAGGTGAGTCAAACTTGGCGCCACCGGGTTCTTTGATTGTGTATGTTTAGTGTTTAAATGGCGTTAGTGATTGTAAGTGGATGCTGTGTTTAGGTTGGAATTGGAGTAGAACCTTTAGTGTGATCTATAGAGCCACCAGGGAAAACGCCCTTTTATTTTTCTTGGGACGTGTGAAGAGCTTTAATTTCAAAGGCCATAGTAGGCAAACATTTACATTTTTACCTGGAAGTAGCTTTAGTTTTGAAAATGTGATGCTGTGTTCTATGGAGGGGTCATCCTCAGTTTAAGTGAAGGTGTATTATTAAGCAAGTGCGTCTATTTAAGCAGAAATACCCCAGGGGAATGGCAGACCACCCCCTGGCCACTGCCTGGGGTTCACCCCTGTTTTGCTCTTTCTACTTCCTCAGGGAGGTCAAGAACGATGGTGCAGACAGGTTTGGTTTTAACTCAACATTCAATGGAATTTTTCCTTTTGGAAGTTATCTTCTTTTGTTTTATTTTACCGAATATTTTTGCTTGTTCTGTCTGTGCATGTTTGAAGTTGAATAACCTCCCTTCATCTATGCCAGAAATCCTAGTTCAGACCCCTGCAGTTTCAAAGCCTTTATTCTCAGCGTACAGTCATGCGCACCATGGGCTCCGAATCCAGTTGAGGGCACTGACATATTTAGCTTATTCATTTTAACATACACGATAGTGTTGTATGAATCCTGTATAATTTTGGGGGTAGATTTAAAAATACTATATATGCATATTTAAATTAATAGACTTTTAACTTTTTTTTCCCAGAAGTTTTAGGTTTGCAGAAAAATTGAATGGAGGGTACAGAAAGTTCCCATGTACCGTCTCACTCCTCCCCTGCCCTGCTGTCAGTTTCCCCTGTTAGGAACATCTGGCATTGGTGTGGCACGTTTGTGACAATTTAAAAGCCAATATTGGTACAATATTATTAACTGAGTCTCTAGCTTACGTTGGGGCTCACCCTTTGTGTCTGCATGTTCTGTGAGTTTTGACTCATGTATAGTGACATGTAGCCACCATTATACAAATAGTATATTCATGATTAATAGTGCCACACAGAATAGCTCCACCGTCCTAACAATCCCAGGGTCCACTTATCCTCCCTTCCCTCCTCCCCACCGCTCCAGCCCCTGACAACCACAGATTTTTTTTTTTTACTGTCTCAATAGTTCTGCTTTCCCCGGAATGTCATATGGTTGGGATCAAACAGCATGTAGACTTTTCTGTCACCTTGCAGTATGCATTTAAGTTTCCTCCACGTCTTTTCATGGCTCGATAGCTCATCTCTTTTCATCACTGAATAATATTCCATTGTCTGGGTGTACTACAGTTGTTTTTAATCCATTTACCTATTGAAGGAAATTTTGGGTGCTTCTGAGTTTTGGCAATTATGAATAAAGCTGCTGTAAATATTCATGTGCAGGTTCTTGTAGACATAGGTTTTCAACTCATTTGGGGGTGTATATATATGTATTAATAAACTGTGGTTTTCTGAAAGAGAAAAAGGGCAAATGTTGTTTTACAATAGGACTTCCGGATTACAAGTGAACTCTGCCGTGTTTTGAGAATGAAAGTTGACAGTAAATTTAATGTTAGTAGGGTACACTGGTCTAGGCAGCTAGAAGGGGCATCGACGATGAAACAGACCCCCAATGGAGGCTTCGCTGGGGCCCAGCACTGTCCCTGCTGGTCACAAGAAGACACCACCAGACCAGGATCTACACCAGGTCACTGTGTTAACTCACTGATTTCCAGTCTAACGGTGCCTGGTGGCTTTTATGGCACCTTGGTGATCAGGACTACTCTACCTGGGGCCCCTTGTTCTCGGGTTCCCTCAACCTTGCAAGAGATGAAATTTCGCAGGAGGCAAGCCAGGCGTTAACCAGGTGCTTTACTTTAATTAGAGTCAGCCCTCCTGCCATTACCACGGGCCTGGCCTTCCAGCCAGATTTGTGATTGGTATTGGGACAGCATTGGCCTACCCTCCAGTGGGTGGGCTGGTGGCCTGTCATGCATTCTGAAAGCAGTCTCACCTCTCTGTCATCTCTGATGCGATCCTTGGCTAAACACCCCGACGATTCCTTGCAGGGCTGACGGATGTCGGTGTTTGCGCTTCCACCTCCTCTGCTCGCTTCTCCCAGCAGAGCACGTTCCATTTCATCGCGTCTGCGATCCTCGCTCATCTTCATCTGGTTTCAGGAATACGTAATATTTACTTCCTTCTGTTCACATTTTAATGTTATTTTGCTGACAAACTTATATTCTCTGTATTGAAATATAGATGTCCTGAAACAATATTTTAAAAGTATTGTCTAATTTATTTTTCTTCTCAGTAACTTTGTGGACACAAAGTCATCCATTTCTCCTATCAAAGTGCAGATGCCACTGGGAACAAAGAAGTCACCGCTGGGCTGCTACCTTGAACTGTTTTTAAGTGCTCAGTGGAAACAACGGTCTCAACAGCTGGGCTTTCGCCGTGCTGACAATAAATTGATAAATAAATAAGTAGAAGATAAGGGAAGACTCTTAAAGGAGGATGTTGACTGATGAATGTAGTGGGACTGTTGCAGTTGCAAACACCATTACGTTGTAATCATCATGGTAAATATTGGTTAAGCAAAAACAAGGTGTGCTAAGTTGTGTGTGTGTGTGTGTGTGTGTGTGTGTGTGTTTGAAGAGGAGCAAGATCTTCACACGACCTTATTATCTACTGCTTAGTACGTGAAAGGGAGAAATAGAGGGGCCCCATGAAGAAACTGGACAACACCTTTACTGGGTGATTCGCCAGGTGATCAAATTAACATCGCAACTGAGGGGTAGGTGGACCCTGGCGGCCTCCCGAGGTGACGCCCTGGAAGGACAGGGCATTTCTCACGACGGATCCAGCCGGGATGTGTCACCTAAATCTAACCAAGGAGACGTCAGTCAAACCCAAGTGGAGGAACATTTTACAGAGTAGCTGGCCTGCATTCTACTAAATGTCATGAAGGACAAGAAAGTTGAGAGCTGTTAAAGGCGAGTAAAGGTGACCAAAGAGACATGACATCTAAATGCAACACGTGGTCCTGAACCAGACCCTGTACCAAAGGGGGACGATGCTACAAAGGACATTATCGGAATAATTGATGAAAGCGGAACATGGACTAGAGACTAAAGCATTGAATCGATGTGAAATTTTCTGACTTTGATAGCTTCACTGTGGCTCTGTAAGGGAATATCTATGTTCTTAGGAAATTATTACTGAAGCATTAAGGTATAAAGGGCCATGATGTATAATATATAACCTGTTTTAAAATGGTTCGGAAAAAATAAATAACAATATGTATGCATGTGTGTTTGTGTGTGTGTATGTGTGTGTACATGTATATATGTATGTATTATATTAAAACAAATATGTTAAACTTGTGTTTACACAATGGCGTTAACAGTTGTTAAAAATTCGTGGAAATAGGTAAAATATATATAGGAAATTTCTGTATTATTTTTGCAACTCTTAAGTAACTTTGAGATTATTTTAAAATGTCAATTTAAAAAAAATCACCTGCAAGAGCGAGAACAACGAGGAAGCAGCCTCTCATCGACAAGCTGGGCTCTTGAGAGAGAAAAGCTTCCTTTCAACACGGGGAATCCGCCTTCTAGACGCGGGCTTGCAGGAACTTCTCTAGAAGGGCATGAAGCCTGGGGCCTGGGCTGCTACAGCCCGTCTACGACAGAATCCCTGAAGACGGGGACATACCATTTGCACATTTCAGTCTTGGGCTGTTGTCAGGGAGAGAGGGGCCCCAGGGTCAGTCCTCCTGTGCAGACTTCACAGAATTCTCCAGAAAGCAGAGGATGCAGGAGCCCTTCCCAGTGAGGGGACCCACAGGCTGGAGCAAGGGAGCTGAGGAGGAGACCAGGATATAGATGAGTGTCCCTGTGAGGCCCCTCCAGGCCCCCAGCTGGGGTTGAAACCCTGGTGCTGGGACAGGACTGAGGATCCCAGGTGGACGGGCCTCGTGCTCGTTGCCTGGAACCAGAAGGGGGCGCCGCCTTGAGAGCCCTGCACGGATGGGGGAGGCCATGGGCGGGCCTGGGAATGGCAGCCTGCCAGGGGCAGAGGTGTCCACTTGTCGGCTAAATGTGGGCTGGCCGATACTGTCACCATCCAACGTTGGTCGCTGTTCCTGGTTTGCTGTGGGTCTTTCTTCCCAGCTTCTTTAGTCTATACTCCCCAAGGAGCTCCCATTTTCTCTGATAGACTGGAGCCAAGGACGGCCTCTGTGAGCTCATTCACCCCTGTCCTGCAGTTGACAAATGTCATCGTCAATGCTCGGTCCCCAAACCCTTTCCTAGTGTTCTTTGTGCGGATCTTAGAGGGAAGCAGCCCCTCCCTCCAGTAGGAGTGGGCAGGGTGGGAGGGGCCTCCCCTGACAGGGGCTGGGACCGGTGACATTGCGGAGGGCTGTGCCGGCCTGGAGGCTGGGCTGGCTCTCTGCTGCGTGGAGCCTCCCACGGCGGTGCGTGGTTACTCACGGATGCCTTTACTGCTTTTGAGGCATGTGGTTGTGAAATGACCCTGCGTGGCCAGCAGGATCAGCTCCTGTGCTTCCCCTGGGCCTGGGTGATAGCGACACATCAGGGCGGATCACACACGGTGAGGGTCCCGGGAGGGGGCGCGACGATTCCCACCGACAGCTCCCTGCAGTGTTTCTGCCTCCGTGTTTGGGGGGGCGCTCTCCCACCTGCTGTGGGAACTGATGCTACCAGCCGTGCAGGGAAGTGTGATGGATATAGTTACTATTGTGACGCTTGACACTTGTCATTAAACAAAATAGAGAAAAAGAACAAAAACTAGGACACCTTTGCTTTCAAAGCTGGTTCTCAGTTTGATGGAGTTAAACTGAGGGCGGTTGAGGGGGAAGATGGGGAGTTTGTGTGGATTCTGAAAGGGTTTCCTGGTCTTCCCTAATTCTTCAGAAGTTTGTTATTCCACTCATTTCTGGAACGGGTATTTATTCAGCCCTGTGCTGTGCCAGGTGCAATCGAAACAGATGCTGCTGTCATAGCCCTTCCGTGCCAGCGGGGGAGGCGGCTGGAAATCAATGGATCCGAGTGAGAAACGACATAGGATGCTGTACAAGTAAGGGCTGGCGCAAGGAGCAGCTGCAGAGAATAGTCGGAAGGAGAGGGGCCCTGTGGGTGGGAGGGGGTGGGAGGCGGCGGGAAGGATGCAGTATTCGGCAGGGTGGTGGGTGAGTGCCCTGGGGATGCCCTTTAGACAACAGGAGTTTATTCTCTCATACTTCCGGAGTCTCGAAACCCAGGATCCAGGTGTCACAGGGCCGTGCTCCTCTGGAGGCTCTAGGGGCGAATCCTCCCCTGCCCTTCCAGCTGTTAGTGGCTCCAGGCTTCCTTGGCCTGTGGCCACATCACTCCAGTCTCTGCCCCATCTCCCCCTAGCCTTCCCTTCCCTGTCTCTCCATGTGCCTTCTCCTCTTCTCATAAGGACACCAGCCATTGGATTCAGGATCCACCCTGGAACTAGGACATCTCATCTCGAGACCTTTAACTTAATGACATCTGCAAGGACCCTATTTACAAATAGGGTCACAGTTACAGGCTCCCCATGGGCATGAATTCTGGGGGACGCCTCCAACCCACTACAGAGGTCGGGGCAGCCTCAGTGAGGAGATAAGGTGGGGAACGTGCTGGAAGGAGGTGCAGGTGTGAGCAGAACAGCTCATGGGGAAGGCATGTTCTGGGGAGGGGGGACGAAGGCCGTGAGCTGGAGGCTGGTGCATTGGCGGCAGGGGGCGAGGGCGGGAGAGGAAAGGAGGGGGCAGGTGTCATGCAGGCCTCAGAGACTGTGGCGAGGCCTGTGCAGTTAGCACTGGGTGACGTGGGGCCTGCTGGGAGGCTGGCTCAGGAACCCAGGAGCACGACGAGGGAGAGGGTAATGAGAGGTGGCTGGCTCCTGGTGTATGCTGAAGGAAGGACCAACAGAATGTCCTGACTAATCAGAGGTGGGGGAAGGAGGGAGTGAGAACGGAGAGTGGAGAGTGACTCTGAGGCCCCTGGCTGAGCAGGCAGAAGGATGTTGTGACGAGGATTCCGCCTCGAGCGTGACATGCTGAGGTCAGGCGTGGAGCTGGCTGTTGAACACGTGTGTTGGGAATTCCGAGCGAGGTCCGGGCTGGAGGCAAAAATTGGCGGGTGGGTGACTTTTGTTCATTATTGGCTTTCCCTGGGTCTTAGTGTTCTGGTTTACAGATGGAAAGCAGGTGGGGCCGGGGGAGAGAAGAAAAGGAGGAAAGGAGGTGGTGGGGAAGGTGTGGAGTTGGACAGTTTCACGCTGGGGCCAGCGCCAGGGTGTTACTGGTAGAGGCTGAGTGGAGATGGGAAGACAGGGGTTCTGGAATCAGACAGACCTGAGCCTCTCTTCCCACTGCTGTGAAATGGGGATAATAATAGTAATCCAGCCACGAAGACAAGACAATGACAGTCGCTAACCCTTGGTGGCACTCAGGATGCACCAAGTCCTGAGCACTTTACGGGCGTTAGTTCGTTTTACCCTCACCATAGCTATGCGGTAGGTTGTCTGTTCTTTCTATTTGGGAGCTGAGCACAGAGAGGTTCAGTACCTTGCCCAAGGTCACACAGAGGGTAGGAGCTGGTGCTGATTCACTCAGGCCTGTGCGTTTCACCCGGGGCTATACCTGCACTGTTTCCCCGCTTGTGTGCTTGGCACATCCTAAGACTCAAAAGGTACAGACAGACAGCTGGTTCGACTCTTGCATGTGTTCAGATTTCCCAACCAAGCTGCGACGCTGAAGAGCCATCTCACTTGAACGTTACAAACTGTCCTGTGAGTGAGCGGTTTCGGAAATGAAGCTGATCAAAAACTTGTAACAGACGAAAGCGACTCCAAGTCGCAGTGGGAGCAGAGAGGGACGTGCCCGCCACACTGGAACACACCAGACATTGTTGAGCCAGTTCCAACCTCCAGGCCCGCACAGGGTGACGTTAAAATAGATGTAAAAATATTAATATGTCTCTGTTCCTAACATGCAGACAAGAATAAAAGGGGCCCCACTCCCAGGAGTCTCCCCGGAGCCCCTATAAATGAGCAATACTGCTCTGTCCCACTCCATTTTTCTTTTAAAAACAAAACTAACTGCCAAACTAAACAGCAACAACCACAAAGCCCACAGTGTCTTTTTCTGAATAGAAAATCAGAAATTCATTGTGAAGCAAATGGAAAGTTCAGAAAAGTGTAAAGAAGAAAATAAAAATCTCCAGCTATTCTGCCATTGTTAACATTTTGGCCTATTTTCTTCCTGGTATTTTTTTCTGTGTGTCCATGTGTTTTTAGCGTTACTAATTTGGGCTAACATAGAGGATATGTTTTGTATGCTG
>NW_012139191.1:2813821-2815341 GCF_000956105.1 Propithecus coquereli | reverse complement strand
GCATAGAAGGAATACACCTCAAAATAATATATGACAAACTCACAGCCAACATCATACCAAATGGGAAAAGTTGAAAGCATTCCCTCTAAGAATTGGAACAAGACAAGGATGCTCAATTTCACCATTTCTATTCAACATAGTACTGGAAGTCCTAGCCAGAGCAATCAGGTGAGAGAAATAAATAAAGGTCATCCAAATTAGAAAAGAGAAAGTCAAACTATCTCTGTTTGCTAACAGTATGATCTTATATCTAGAAAACCCTAAAGACTCCTCCAAAAGACTCACAGATTTGATAAATGAATTCAGTAAAGTCTCAGGTTATTAAATTAACGTACAAAAATTAGTAGCATTTCTATACATCAACAATGATCAAGCTGAGACCCAAATCAAGAACTCAATCCCATTTACAATAGCTGCCCAAAAAAACCCCTAGGAATATATTAATATTTAGCCAAGTAGGTAAAAATCTTCACAAGGAAAACTACAAAACACTGATGAAAGAAATCATAGACAACACAAAAAAATGGAAAAACATCCCATGCTCATGAATTGGGAGAATCAATATTGTTAAAATAACCATACATCCCAAAGCAAACCACAGATTCTATGCAATTCCTATCAAAATACCAATGTCATTTTTCACAGCATTAGGAAAAAAATCCTAAAATTCATATGTAACCAAAAAAGAGCCCAAATAGCCAAAGCAATCCTATGCAAAGAGAACAAAACTGGAGGCATTACATTGCCTGACCTGAAATTATACCACAAGATCAAAACAGGATGGTACTGGCAAAAAAGTAGACACATAGATTAATGGAACAGAATAGGCATCTCAGAAATAAAGAGATATACCTATAGTTAACTGATTTTTGACAAATCAGACAAAAACATATACTGGGGATAGGACATACTGTTCAATAAATAGTGCTAGGAAAATTAGATAGCCACATGCAGAAGAATGAAGCTGGATCCCTATCTCTCACCATATACAAAAATTAACTGAAGGTAGACTAAACACTTAAATGTAAGACTTGAAACCATAAAAATTCTAGAAGAAAACCTACGGAAAATGCTTCTGGTCATTGTCTTAGGTAAAGAATTTATGACTACAACTCCAAAAGCAAATGAAACAAAAATAAACAAATGGAACTTAATTAAACTAAAAAGCTTCTGCACAGCAAAAGAAATAACCAATTGAGTAAACAGCCTACAGAGTGGGAGAAAATATTCACAAATTATGCAAGCAACAAAGGACTAATATCCAGAATCTACAAGGGACTCAAACAACTCAGAAAGAAAAAAAACCCATTAAAAAGTGGGCAAATGACATGAACAGGCATTTCTCAAAAGATGTACAAATGGCCAACAAACATATGAAGAGATGCTTAACATCATTCATCATCAGAGAAATGCAAATTAAAACCACAATGAGATACCATCTTACTCCAATCAGAATGGCCATTATTAAAAAGTCAGAAAACAAGAGATGTTGGCACAGATGTATTGAAAAGGGAACACTT
>NW_012139191.1:2785516-2811928 GCF_000956105.1 Propithecus coquereli | reverse complement strand
TTTATATTTAGAAATAAATAGCACTATGTTATTGGACCCACCCAGCACTAGGTACCAGGCGCTGCTCTGGGCACTGAGGATACTGCAGTGACAGAGCAGACCTGGTCCCTGCTCCCACACAGCTGACGTACTGTTGGGGAGACAGATGGATGATTTCAGCAGGCGTGGTGCCAAGAGAAAAGAAAGAGGGCAAGGAAAGAGTGACGGGCCTTGAGTGGGAGGCATTTTAGCCAAGGAGGTGAGAGAAGGTGGTCCCTGAGATGAGGCCCGATAGATGAGGCAGCCATGGGCAGACCAGAGGAAGTTTCCAGCAAAGGGAATGGCTTGTGCCAAGGCCCCGAGGCAGCGGTGTACTTGGGCAGTTCAGCGTTTAGGAAGGAGGCTGGAGCGCTGTGGGGACAGGGAACCCGGTAGGAGGTGCTGGCAGGCAGGTGGCCAGGGTGAGAACCCGCCGGTGAGGCTTTGGGGTGAGATGGGGAGCCTCTGGGCTGATGGGTTTTAGGCTGAGTAATGTCATGGTCTGACTTAAATTTTTTTTTAAAAAGTTGAGATAAAAGGAACATACAATAAAACTCACCATTTGAATCATTTTAAAGTGTATAATTCAGTGGTTTTTCATATATTCACGACGTGGTGCAGCCATCACCACTTTATAATTCCAGAACATTTCCATCGCCCCAAAAGAACCTCCTAACCTGTGAGCAGCCACTTCTCCCTCCCCGAGCCCTTGGCAACCACCCATCTATAATTCTTTCCATCACTATGGATTTACCTCATTTGGGCATTTCACGTGAACAGAATCCACAGTGCGTGGTCTTTTGTGACTGGCTTCTTTCACTCAGCAGAGTATTTTCCAAGTTCATCGACGGCCTGGTGTGTGTTCCTACTTCACCCTTTCTTAGGCCCGCAGAACAGTCCGTGCCTGGATAGACCGTATTTTGTTCCTGTATCCGCTCATCAGGTTGTGGACATCTGGGCTGTTCCCACCAGACTCACTTTGTGAAGGAATCTGTGTGGGCCCTGCGTGAGGCAGGGAAGGGGGACCCGGGGAGGTGGCTGAAGGTGGCTGCCCTGCTGGTGAGTGACAGAAGAGGCAGGAGTCACTGCCAGGAAGGCGCGGGCCTGGGCAGAGCTTGCTCTCAGTTCTTCCCCCTGATGTGCTCTTTCTCCGTCATCCTCAGGAGCCGGGCAGTGAATACCTGTGGATGAGCTTGGCGGCATGTCCCCTCCCCGGCTGGAGCACGTTTGTGTTCTGTGCTCTCTTTCTCTTAAATGAGGATCGGCTGGTAAGTGGCACCTGGAGGGGCTGAGCTTCCTGCACCGACCGGACCCGGAGAGGGTGTGAACGGCCACCGTCCTCTGGAGAACCAGCAAGTCAGGGCGCAGTTCAGAAGTGACCACAGGCTGCTGCCGAACGGAGTCCACCAGGCCCACGCTCCCTTCTGCCTCCGCAGGGATTGCTTTCTGCGTCCTGCCGGGAAACCATGTGCTTAGAACAATTTCCGAAATTAAGTGCCATCCAGTGGATTATTTTAAACCAAAGAGCCGAAAAAAGCCTCCTTCCATAGACAGAGGGGAGCTGATTAGGTTCTATGTTTCGAGGGCCCTGAAAGTTCCTCGCGTCAACGTCTCTCCTACAACATGCTTCTGTGTTTCGTTAGTAAAAGCTCCATAATTGAGTAATCAAAGAAAACCTCAGGTGTTTTGCGGGTGAGACGCCTGTGAGTCTGTGAACCCGGTAGCATGGTTTGCTAATTACCGCCTTCCGGGTTCTTTTATGTTCTTTCTTAACTTCCTTTTTTAAAAAAAAAATTTAAAAGAATTTTTTCTTATTTCAAATGGAATACCATCATACAGAATTCAAAAATTACAAAATAAGCCAGCAAGAAGTTAAAGTCCTTCATAATGCAGACAGCAAGGGGCCGTGGCTGTCTGAGACGTGAGCGGACGTTCTTGCTGGCTGCAGCTGCGTGTCTGTCTGACTTGCGGCTCTGGGCTCGCCCTCGCTGTGGCTTGCGGCTAGCAGGGTGCAGAGGCCGCTGCAGAGGCTGCGGGCTGCCGGCTGATAACAAGACCTCACAACATGCTGGGCTAGCGCTGAACCACTGAGCAGATCCCCTCACTCACTGTGAGCCCAGGGCTGGGGGAGCAGGAGGGCAGAAGGTACAGCGGTGCAGGGAGGGTCCTTAAAAAAATCTTACACAAGAGTCTACGTCTGCTGGGCTCGGTTTCCCTGGAAACCCAGCTGAACACCTCCGAGTCTCATTCTGACGCCCAGACCTGCCCCAGTTCTAATCCGTGACTCAGAGTTCAGGGTGACTGGTCATCATGTGTGGGTGGCCTTGCCCAGCAGACATGTCCATTCTCTGTTCCAGGCCACAAGTTTTCTCCAGGTCTGCTTCATTCACTTTTTTCTGTACGCATTTCTGCATTTTCTTTCCCCCAGCAGTTTTCCAGAAACTGAAGTCGAGAGATCCATCGGATTGCTCACGGTGGCAAATCCTGGCTCAGAGCCCCAGGCTTTCTGGCCCTAAAGCCAGAGCTCTGAAGCACTGCACCAAAGCCTTCTTGGAACACCTGCAGATTCACAAGGAAGGAATGGACGAAGCTGTGGGCACCAGGGGTGGTTTAGAGGTGGTGGCCCTGGGGACAGGTGCCCAGGGTATGAGGTGACCATTTCCTTTGTCTTCCTCCAGTCTTCCTGGATGGAAGTCTCTGCCCCAGGTTTCTCTGTCAGGTCTCTGCCCTAGGAAGGGGCTGCAGCTCCTCCTGACCCAGCGTGTGCGACTCAGCCTTCTCCTGCCTCCGTGGCCTGGCAGCCAGGCGGGGAAGGGCATCTTTGCAGAGTTCTGAGACAGACACCATATTTGTCAGCACAAACTCCCCTGCTCTGTCACTTGAAGACTTACAACTGAGCCTATGGCAGAGACATCGTGTGACACTGAACCAAACTTCTGGAAGTTTCTGCCAATGACGCCCATGTCTGCTGGTTGAACTCACTTTAATTTTTCATTCTTCATAGCATTGATTTCTCCTCTTCTTCCTCTTCTTTATCGCCAGAAAAATCGACTGGTCGCAGAGCTTCCTCAGGCATTTGAAAGGACAACAACAGAAACTCAGCCGAGTGCTCTAATCACACGATCCAATGTCACGGTCACCCGGGGTTGCCGATCCTTAAGTCACGTTGACCGCGTGAGTCCCCAGCTGCTCTTGGAGGCAGACGGGACACAGATTCAGCCCAATGTGCTGTTAGAAAACTAAGTGCCGGGGCTAAATGCCTTCCCCAAATCTGGCAGCTGGTGAGTGTTAGAGGTGACACAAACCCATCCTTTTTCCCCTTTTTTCCAATGTGGAAATATATTAAATAAAGGGAAGTTTAAGATAAAAACGCCAAGAGAAAACTTGTCCATAATCCCTCACCTCCAACACACCTCTCTCCACCCAGACCTCGCCCTTCACACGACACGTATTTTCAGGTAATTGTCACCATAGATATCACTTCACATTTTTAGAAATATTTTGTCATCTTGTCATATCTTGTCACAGTCTCTCAGGAATCATTTTTAATGACTGCATAATAGTTCAATAAATAAGAGCTCCAAATCATGTACCTTTAGATTATTTCTGTATATTTATAAGCAATAATGTTTGTTTTGTAAACACGTTTGAGCTGTAATATTTTCTTTCTTTTGAGCCCAAGGATTAGGAATTTGTCATGGGCTGACTTGTGTCCCCCCCAAAAGATATGTCAAGTTCTAAGCCCTGGTACCTGTGAATGAGACCTTATTTGGAGATAGGGTCTTTGCAGATGTGATCAAGTTAACATGAGGTCATTGGGGGCCCTAGTCCAATGTGACTGGATCTAAGGAGAGGAAAATGTCACACGCAGACAGACACCCAGCGAGTGTGACGGTGGAGATCGGAGTGAGGCAGCTGCAAGCCAAGCAGCACCAAGGACGGAGGGTCACTCGGCAGCTGGCAGAGGAAAGGGGGGACTCCACCCCGTCTCAGAGGGAGCACGGCCTTGCTGACACCTGAGTTTTGGACTTCTGGCCTCCAGAACCGTGAGACTGTCAATTTCTGTTGTTTTAAGCCTCGCGGTTTGTGATAGTTTGCTGTGGCCGCCCTCGGAGACTAACAAAGACTCCAAGGCTGTATTCTCGCAGTGCGGCAGAGAAACTCAAATCTTAGGAATAGGTCATGCTGACCATGGACCCAGCCTGGCTCAGCCCTGCGTCCTGGGGGGAGTTGAGCTGGGCTTGAGAGGAGGGGCCGTGGCTGTGCTTTAGCCTTGGATGGGCTACCGTGGGCAGAGGCCTTGGCCTTCCTGCAGCCCCGGCCAGCGCAGCCTTCTCTGGAGGAACGGAATCCAAAGGTTCCCCTCGTCCAGCTCGCGGTGGCCGCGTGGGCAGCCTCACATTTCTCCTCCGCATTGGGCCACGTGTCCTCAGCGCCCAGGTTTGGAGTCCAGCCCGTGTGTCGAGACTCAGGTATGCAGCTCAGCGAGGCCTTAATTAACCCTTGGAACCGCCACACCTCATTAACTCTGGGAGGTCATTTTTGTTCCTGACACTGCAGCCCCGGGAGCGTGGGTGAGCGTGCAGCTTGCTGCAGAGGTGGCCTTCGAGGCACGGGAGCCTTGATCTTCGCGGGTTGTGCCTTTGGCTGGGCGGCGTCTGCATCACCGTTTCCACGTGGCTGATTCAGCCGGGACTGAATTCCTGCCGCCATGACGGCTCATCTTCACCGCCTGGTTCATGGCGTCGTAGCGTTCGTGGGTGTTCTTTGGTGGCACAAAAAGATGATTTTTGTTCCCCTGGTTCCCACTTCCCTTTGGTCAGTTTCTCTCCCTGGACTGAATTTTGAGCTGAGTTGATGGTCTTGGCTGGGCTGCGAGGTTAAATCCTCCGACAGCACCAGGCACTGTAGGGGCAGGAAGGAGGTGTTGAGGTCCCGGGGGGCGGTGCCGTGGCTTGCCTTTCCCTGTAAAAGACATTTCTGTGTCTTTGGCCCGTGAATTATATTCTCCTCTCAAACACCTGTAAATTAGCACTTAGAGGTTTCTCTCTCACATATACGTGATAGACTGGGATGCAGGACAGGGGCCCTGGTGAGGGCTTGGCTCACCTGTTCCCAGCCCAGACCCGGCCTCAGCCCCACCCGACACTCACCCAGCCCCCTCTGAGAGGAGGGGGGTAGGGAGGGGGAGGGGAGGACATAGCTAATAGCATGAGTGAGCATTTGCCCAGGAAGCAGTTCTTGAAGGCACGTGGCCTGTCGTCATCATCATCTCTTTGATTCTACAGTTGAAATGAATTTCCAAAGTATTTCATGGACAACTTTTTATAAATGAGGAAATGGAGGCTGGATCGTATGTTGCGAAGCGACAAGAGTCAGAACGGGGGTGGGAATCCGAACCTCCTGATTCCCAACTCTGTGCTCTGTCCCCGTCACCTGTCTGTGGGATTAATACCAATAGATGCTATTATTGACATCCTCCCCCAGTGACTGAGCACACCTGTCCGGCGGGGAGTCCGGACCTTGCTTTCTCCCCTTGGGTCCTTTCAGCCCATTTTGGGCAAGGGGCGGGTGGGGTGTAGATGGGTCTGACCATGGGGCACTGGCTGAATTCCGGGGTGTGGGTTCCTCTCCCAAGCTGAGCCGCTGCTTCCATCAGCCAAGCTGCAGGTGGAGCCCTGGTGGGTCCTGGGGAAGGCGCTGGGGGCTGGCATTGTGTTGGGGGAGAGGCAGATGGAGCAGAGGAAAGAACCAGAACCACTGGGAAGACGAGCCAGGTGTGAGGGGCTGGAGCGGCCCTCGGGGGCTCTCGGGGACAGCCCAGCCTGGGGAAAGGAGGGCTGGACGGGGCCCCCACATTCTTCTCCATCATCCTGCAGATCTTCATTTTCCCTCAAAATGCAGAGGTTCTCCCCAGCGGGGTGCAAGCTTCTTGGTGCAGAGGCTCTGTTTTCTCCTGTTTGGAGCTTCACACAAGACACCGTCAATAAACCCTGGCAGGCCGGGCGGGAGGTGGAAGGGAGTCCAGGGGATTTTTTGGAGGCAGCTTACAGGGCAGGGCCCCCCTGGGCCCTCAGACCTGGCTTCCTTCCTGCTCTGCTCCCTTCCCAGCTCAGCCCTTGGCAGGTTGGCCCCTGGTCTGTCCCCTCCCTCCGCCTTCCTCCCTGCAGGTGTGTTCAGGGCTCTCTCAGGGGGCACCTGGCCGGTCTCCCCTTTTGCACCAGGCCTGGCTCCCACAGCTTTTCTGCCCTGGAGGGTCCTGTAAGGGGGTTGCTCACCACCTTGGCCCCTTCCACCAGCATCCCAGCCCTCGCCCACCCAGCCTTCCTCAGCCCCACGCACCCTCGCTCCCACCAGAAACTGCAGTCCACGCACAGCTTAATGGAGGCAAGACTTTTGCGTGAGGTTCCCTGCAAGCTGTGTCACGGCTCTGCAGGAGCAGCGACCAGCAGGAGGAGGCGGTGCTCTGAGTCTCCGATACCCACGAAGGTAAATCAAACGTGCCCAGATTTCCTTGCAGAGTCAAAAGCCAGAAACAAGTCGAGGCCGCTGCTCTTGCCCAATGTGAACTGTTGTCCCCCACTCCACCCTAGTGTGCCCACATTCCCCAGATTGCTGCAGAGAGAGTCAGCCTGTGCTCAGAGGTGCTGAGCAATGCGGGGCCTCCCTGGCTCCCTGTCCCTGCGCCTTGGCAATGGCCAATAGCTGGAGCATCTGGGGTCAAATCCAAAGGCGATTAAGGGGGGAATGGCTCTTTCCTTTGCGGGTGCGGTGGGTAAATTTTGCTAGTGGGCAAACGTCCTTCCACACCGCCTGTGGGTTTCAGTGTTGCCTCCTGACGTCCGGTTGCTGTTTTGTTTGGGAGTGGATGTTAAAGCCTGGAGAGTGGTGTTTGCAGGATGGTGCGAACCTTTCACCCCTGCCTTGAAGGCAAGAGGACAGCAGCTGCCTTCACAGCAGGAAGCGGAGTCCAGCCTTGAGCTGACACCTCCGGCTGGCTGGACAGGATGTCACCAGGCAGTTGCTATGTCTTTGATGTTGGGGCTGTCCTCTCCCCTCTTCCTGACCACCAGAACACTGGGTGGGCCGAGAGCGAGGCACTTGGCACACACGGCCATTTCAGCCACCAAAGGTCACTCTGTGGGCTCCAAGCAGGGGCCATGGGTGGTCCTGGGCCCCTTCTGCATGGTGTCTGCTGAAACCTGGGATTTGGCCCGAGCTGAGTCTCCAGACCTTGCTGGACATTTGCAGCCTCTCCAGGTAAATTCCAGGGAGCTGGCAACTGACCAGAGTCCCACCCACAGGGTCCTGCTTGGCAGATCACCGCAAACAAGTAAAGGAGATGGGTCATCGTGTCACTTTAAGAAGAGGGCTGCAAAGTCAACATCTCATGTGCATTTAAAGAGTTGATATGGGAGGACTAGGGGCCTGACTTAAAACAAAGAATAGAAAAGTCTTTTTTAAAAAAATCTTTATTTTTTAAATTAAAAAAATCTTTAGGCCGGGTGCGGTGGCTCATGCCTGTAATCAATCCTAACACTCTGGGAGGCCGAGGTGGGAGGATCACTCAAGGTCAGGAGTTCAAGACTAGCCTGAGCAAGAGTGAGACCCTGTCTCTACTAAAAATAGAAAAAATTAGCCAGGCATGGTGGCGCATGCCTGTAGTCCCAGCTACTCGGGAGGCTGAGGCAGGAGGATCACTTGAGTCCAGCAGTTTGAGGTTGCTGTGAGCTAGGCTGACACCATGGCACTCTAGCCCAGGCAGCAGAGCAAGACTCTGTCTCAAAAAAAAAAAAAACTTTAAAATTATTTAAAACTTTTATCTTTTTCCTTATTATAAAAAATTAAATGATTATTGCTGAAAATCTAGAAATGACAGGAAAGTACAAAGGGAAAGCTAAAATATCATCTTGAATTCTTCCCCAAACTGCTAACCTGTGTTAACATTATGGCCTAGTCTTGACACGTGGATACCCACAGCCACGCAGACAGGCACCCACGTTTTCACACACGACTGAGAATCCCCTACCAATGCAGACTCCATCCTTCTTATTTTCCTTTAAAATTCCACAATAAGCATTTTCCCATGTCTTTGAAAACATGAACTTCTACACCTACCTACCATTCCTCAAAAGGGCTAAGCAATTTATTTAACTAACCCCTTATATGTGATGTGCAAAATTTAACTTAAACTGTTTAAAATGTGCACATTTGTCTCATGAAATGGAGTAAGAAATGGGCCACTCTGTGCCTCAGTTTTCCCCATCTCTAAAGTGGGAGCGCCCTGCCCTAGCTAAGGTGGTTGGTGTGGCCTCTAATTAGTATTTAGGAAAGGCCTTACAATTCCAGGGTGAAGGATTGCTACCTCCTCAAAGGTTTTGTGCAACTGTCCTTAATGATTGTAATTTGCTCATTGTGGGCAATTAGCACTCTGCAGAACAGCAGAGAGGAATTTATTTGGGAGTTGAGCTGCGTCTTTGTCCTGCCCGAGCCAGGGCTGGAGGTTCAGAAAGCCTGTGGTTTTCTCCTGACCAGGGACAAGGCTCCGCTGGAGACACGTGGTCCTCCGTGGGTCGAGATCATTGCTGATGCTGGGTGCCACTGCAGGTGGGCGGGAGAAGTGCCACCTGGGCAGGGGGCAGGCACTGGGCCTACTCAGTGCCAAGCACCAGCCCTCCATTTCCCTCTGTTTTCCTGATTTTAATCTTCTAGAATGCATAGGTAATCCACCAGGATTTTTATCTTAATATTGGTTCATTTAGAGTTTCTACACATTTTCATTATGGTCCATTATCAGAGCTATGGTCCCTGATTTTAGACTCTTCAGAGGTTTTCAGATGTGATTAATTAGGGGTCTCAATACCCTAAAGTGGGAGAAAGAGGCAGCATAGAGCGCGTATGACCAATGCACGGAACACACACTTGGCGCAATTTGAAGACATGTAAGTTCATGTGCAGGCGCATCGTGACCACACCTCTGCTGACCACGGCCTGCATTCCCGACCTGTGAGTTCAGTTGTGCAAAAGTCACAGGGATGGAATGTTTGCAGTGGGCACTGTCCCGGAAAGTCCAGGCCACGCGGTCACCGTGCATGTGGGAGCAATGTCTGTGGCCGTAGTCCTTGGTGGAAATTCTCAAAGCTCTGGCCTGTTCTCCGGAACTTTCAGCTTCTTGCGGGGGCAGTAATGATGATTGACAGGCATCGTTCCTCACACTCTCTCCCTTGGGTCTG
Source organism: Propithecus coquereli (assembly GCF_000956105.1). NCBI lineage: Eukaryota > Metazoa > Chordata > Mammalia > Primates > Indriidae > Propithecus > Propithecus coquereli. Next base: position 2,802,677 of record NW_012139191.1, on the reverse strand, counting down.
GCTTCACTGGCTTGACTTTAGGGGTGTGTGCGTGTATGTGTGTGTGTGTGTGTGTGTGTGTGTGTGAGTGACTGGGGGGCATGGGGCGGGGAGAGAATTGTTTAGTTCAATTCTGAGTCAACCCCTGGTTCTGAGCTTGGGAACAGATTTAAGGAAGCTGAGGGGTGGTTCAGATTGTCGACTGATCCAGGTTAGGCTGGGACCACGGGCTGCCGAGACAGACCAGGACGCATCCCACATACATGGTCTCCAAGGGTGTCCAGTAATGACAAGGCTAGGGAGACCCACCGGCTTTATCGTCAGACTTTGAAAAAGAAATTGGGATGGTTTAAAGCTTTCAAAAAGAAAAAAAAAGGGAGTGGGCAGATGGAGGGCATTCCACATCCTCCTTCTCCATCAGGATAAAATATTGAACTTGTATCTTCATTGCACAGGTTTGACTGAGCACACCAAAGTGCTTCCACAGATTTTGAGCTGAAGGATCCAAGCACGGCCCTACTCAGATCTTGAAACACTGAGATTTTTTTCCAATCTCACATCTAGGCTTTGCGAATTCATGCTGGCCTGTCTTCATTTACCAAAATATCTCAGACTGAAATGTCGAATGTCCCAATAGTTCCTTTATCACTGGAAACAGTGGGCTAATAGAAAACTTAAATCTTACAGGAGTTTTCCCTCTCATTTTCTGGCTCAGACGTTTCCAAAGTGGGTGCATGCTTTGCCAGGACTGTATAAGATGATCCGCTGAAGTTGTTCTGCAAGAAAATTCTAGAATGTCAGTTTATGTTTTTCAATCTCACTTTGCTCATTTTTTGAGTTTGCACTATCACATACACAATATATAGTGCTTGTGTATTACTAGAGGTGTGTGCACAAGGTTTTTTCACCAATAGAAGTGCTCTAGACCAGGAGCTGACCACCTACAACCCACAGGCCAAATCCAGCCCGTCACCTGTTTTTGTATGGCCCACAAGCTAATAACAGTTTTTATATTTTAATATTGGGGAAAAAAATCAAAAGAAAAATGGTGTTTTGTGACACATGAAAATTATATGATATTTAAATTTTAGCAGCCATAAACAGTTTTATTGGAGTACCCTTGCTAACATCACCTCCAAAACTCATGTTGAAACTTCATCCCCAATGTGGCAGTTTTGAGAGGTGGAACCCTTAAGAGGTGATTGGGATTAATCCATTCGTGGATTAATGGATGAATAGGCCATCATTGGAGGGGAGCTGTTGGCTTTATAAAAAGAGGAAGAGAGATCTGAGCTAGCATTTTCTCCCACCTTGCCACGTGGGGCCCTGTGCCGCCTCGGGACTCTGCAGAGAATCCCCACCAGCAAGAAGGCTCCCTCCAGATACAGTACCTTAACCTGGGACTTCTCAGCCTCCAGAACTGTAAAAAATACATTTCTTTTCTTTATAAATTACTCAGTTTCAGGTATTTTGTTATAAGCAACAGAAAGTGGAATAAGACAACACTCATGCCCATTCATTTACTCTACGGCTGTTTTGTGCACTGCAATGGCAGAGTTGAGTAGGTGCAAGAAAGACTGAATGGTCCACAAAGCCGAAAATATTTACTGTCCAGCCCTGACAGGAAAAGTTTGCTAGCCTCTGCCCTAGACCACGGGCTTCTGTTTCCTGGGATGATATTTTTGCATTGACCCACCTTTGTGGAAAAACAGTATTTTTAAGCTTAATAAACTTAATGTCCTCAAATAACTTACGTATATATTGATCGGATGAACCCTCCTCAGATAATTTTTTCTGGGATTAGGTGGCAGGTGTTGGAAGAAAGGCAGGGAAAGCATCTTGAAGCTAGCAGACTTTGAAAAGTCTAGAAGTTGCACCAAGTGTTGACTTGGTGGGATAAGAAAGCATTCTCGGGCAAGCCACGCTGGTCCCCCTTTAACTTGTTAACCTGTTATTATCTTTGTTTGGCTATTAATGCTGTAGTCACCGGTGGTTACGGAGTCGTCATCACCCTCATGCTGATAATCATGTGGCCTGTACTATACTTACCGAGCGTCCTTCCCTAGGAACCCACAGCCCTACACAGGCATCCATTCCTCCTGGTAATGTTCCTGGGCAGGTGCTCCCATTGGATACATTCTCTTGTGATCGGCTCACTTCTCTTTAGGCACATGAAATAAGAAAAGAGACAAACCCTCAGCAACAATGAGAGAACCTTTCAGGAAAGCCCAGGTGGTTGTTCACAGGTATTTGCTGTTTTTTAAACTGGGGAACAAAGGGAAAAGGTGAATGATGGGGTCCAGCCCCTGCAACATCGATTGATCCAGAAGTGAGACTTGCTTGTCTGACTCTTGTTTGATCAGCTGCTCTGCTCCTTTTGTAGGAAGATCGAGGTCCCGGGAACCCTGGTTATCTCAAAGTTTTGATGAGTAACACAGGCTTCTGCCATCGGGTAAAATGTTCATCTTAACATGATTTTTTTGGTGTGTTTGTGTTTTTATTTGTTTATGTCCAAAAAAGAAGCTGTAGTGAACCCAACTGAGAGATGTTTGTGGGTTTAGGCAACTGGTTATTCCCCCAAAATAAGATCCAGTAAATGTGAGAGAGACAGGAAGTAGAGCAGGAAGTAGCTCATTCCAAATGCTGGAAGAAAGCAAATGAGCTGCTGGATTGTGAATCTGCGTAGTTTACTGACAGACGCTCCTGTTGGATCCTTAGCGGAAATTCTTGGAGCAGGGAAAGAAATGGTTCTGATGAGGAACCCTAAGTAGGAGAAGATGGAAAATTTCATCCAAGGAGGAAGAAAATACTTAGTAACATTCAGTGGACTTCACAGCTCAGAAACCTCCAGAGTGCTGAGTGAACTTTGCTTACGAATGTAGCATCATGTAACGACTTAAAAATGTGCAAAGTAAACTTTCCAGAAAAGCAAAAACCACAACAGTGGGCAGAGCCTTTGCTTTTTTTGTCTGCAGCTTGGTGGCTGCTCATGTGATTTCTTGTAAGGCCGGTGTTGCCCGACCACTGATCTCCAATCAACAGGAACCTCTGGATGTTAGTCATCTGGTGGCCGCTGCTTCTGAAGGGTCATCTCAGCTGTCTCCTGGTGGCTCGTCCCCCTGACCTGTGCCCTGGGGGAGGCCCTGCTCCTCCAGACATGTGCTCGGGCTTAAGGGCTGACTGAGGAGTGGCAGGTGTGGCCAGAAAAGATGGAGATGCGAATGTGTGTGCGCGTGCGCATGTAAGTGTGCATGAGTGTGTATGTGAGTGTGAGTGTATGTCTGTATGTGCATGTGTGTACTGAGCTTAGTATGTGAGTGTGTATTTGAGAGAATGTATGTGTGTACTGTGTGAGTGTGCATGAGTGTGGATGTGAGCATGAGTGTGTGAATATGTGTGAGTGTGTACGTGAGTGTTTGAGATTGTGTACCTGTGTGGGTGTGCATGAGCATGTGTGCAAGTGTGTGCACGGGAGTGTGTATGTGTGTGCTCGTGAGCATCAGTGTGAGACTGTGGACACCTGGTGAGTGAAAGTGCGTATTGTGTGGGTGTGCACGCATGTGTACGAGTGTGTGAGTGTGAGCATGTGTGAGTGCGTGTGGGGCGAGGCTGCAGCAGGCGTGTCTCATAAACCTCCCTGTGGAGCGGCTCACGGAGCAGGAGCCCCCTGCCCGTCGGAGCTGCGTCTCTGCAGCAGCCCAGGGTCTCCGTGGATGAGAGCGTGGCAGGGCACGCGCCTCAGGATGAGTAAACTCTGCTGGTGGATTCGCTGTGCGCTGGGAGTCGTGTTGCCTCAGAGGCACATCTTATGAAGGAAATCAGTTTGCTTTGCCTTAAGCCGAGTCTGGGGAGGCCCAGGGGTGACAGGCAGCTGGAGAGGAGGACTTGGCAAGTTGGCCTCGCTGGCTCTCGCTACTCACTAGAACTGTGCTGTCGGGTGAATGGGCTGATGGATAAGGGGCCAGCAGGCGGGTGAGCTGTAGGGTCCCCAGGGGAGGCTATGACCCACCTGGGCCAGCCCCGCCCCAGTCTGCTCAGGCATCTTCATCGTCAGCTCCTTCCCGTCTACTCAGACTCCCAGCAGTGGGGGTCCTCGGGCTCCTCGGGACTCAGTCCTGGAAGTGCCTTTAGCTCCAGCCTCTCTTTCCTTCGGGGAGTTCACGATTGTCTGGGGCCCCCAAACCTCTACACACCTGCGCTGCCCCAGCTTTGCCACGCTTGTCCCCTCATCTGAGCCCCCTGCCTGTGTGCAAGACCCGATGTACCAGACCGTCTGCACGGTCCCGCCTCCCCTTCCCGGGTGCAGGGTACCAGACCGTCTGCTCGGTCCCGCCTCCCCTTCCCGGGTGCAGGGCCATGTTCCTCGGCATCTCTGGCCCTCCCCGTGATGGTTTGTTCCATGTCAACTTGACTGGGCCGTGGGGTGCCCAGATCTGTGGCCTAACGTTGTTCTGGGTGTTCCCACGAGGGTGTTTCTGGATGGATTTAATGTTTGATTCAGTAGACTGAGCGAAGCAGATGGCCCTTCCTGGTGTGGGTGGGCCTCGCTCAGTCAGTGGAAGGCCTGGCCTCCCTGGAGGGAGAGAGATTTCCTCCTGCCTGTTGGCCTGTGAGCTAGGAACTGGCATGTCTCTGCCTTTGGACTCAAACCGAAACACAGGCTCTTCCTGGGTCTTGAGCCGGCGGCTTTCCGACTAGAGCTTAAGCCACGGGCATTCCCGGTCCTCAGGCCTCTGGACTCAGACTGCACCCCTGGCTCTCCTGGGTCCCCAGTCTGCCCACTGTAGATCTTGCGATTTCTCAGCCTCCACAATCATGGGAGCCAATTCCTTATACTAAATCTCTTTGTACACCCGTATGTCCCCTATTGGTTCTGTTTCTCTGGGGCCCCCTGACAACACACTCTGCTTCCTCCCCCTCCACTGAGAGCTTCGTGCACTGGGCTCAGCCTCCATGGTGCCCCCAGGGCCAGGGGTCCTCGCTTCTCACCTGGCTGGCTGCAGAGGGTGCCCCAGTGTCCTCCTGGTGCCTGACCCGGCTCCTCCCCACCCATTCTCCAGTGGTTGCCAGAGCAAACTTGAAGCACGTGTGGCATGTCCATCAGAACGTTCCAGAAGGATGGCCCTGTGTGTTCTCCCCTGCCCCAGCCCAGCCATCATTGTCTTCCTGGAGCTCAGCACTCTTTTCCTCTGTAGCACTGATATCAGTTGTCAGTGAATAGCCATGTGTGTAACTGTTTAGCGTCTCTCTGGCGGACTTAATCCCCATGAGATCTGTCCAGGTGGCTCCGTCTTATTCAATACCTGCCCCAGCATCCACCCCCCGGGCCGGGGCCACAGACAGTCATGCAGTGACCGAGGGATCCATGGAGTCTGGAGGATGAGGGCGTGTCGGTTTGGGAACTCCTGGAACAGCAGCAGCCCAAAGTGGCCTGGGTGCCAAGCAGGCTGCCCGGCGGTGAGGTGACTGCCAGTGTCACTGGGCCTCGGAGCTGCGGGGAGGCCCTGGCTGCAAGGGTGGGGCGGACAAAGGCCAGAGCCCCGCACAGCATCAGCTTGTTCCAACTGAACCACAGGCAGAGGCTCTGTCGGGAATGAGGGCACAGGGGCCGGCTTGGACCGGCTTCTGCCTCCAGCAGAGCCCCCTCCGGGCCCCCAACGGCCAGCCTCTATGTCTGAATATTTCAAGAGAATATTCTTATTTTGGGGGTGCATGGGGTTGGCCTTTCAGCAACCTTGTCTCATCTCGGCAGTCAGCAATCAGGACTGCACCATTTTATTTTATGGGATCAAAATGCTTTCACGGCAAAAAGAACACCTTCCCAGCATGTTGTCATAGTTTGTGCAAATGTAAGTCTGTCTGCTGGCATTCTGGGTGATTCAACTTCCTTTCCAAATCTCTGCCTCCCACCCCCCAAAACACAACGGGAGCTCCACAGAGCAGGTCTGCTTCCCTTGGTGGGGTGTGGGCTTGACCGGGCTGGGGGCAGTCCCCTGGGCCGGGTGCACAGCCATCCTCCTCCAGGTTGTGTTTGGAAGTGACGCTTGGGCTCCAGGGGCCGTATTTTCAACTGGCCCGCCTGGGCTGGCCAGGTGGGACGTGAGCCAGGCCTGGGGGGACTGTGAGGGGAAACTGTGTTCAGAGAGGTTCAGCTGTCTGCCCACGCATGTGGCTCAGAACAATGCCCTTTTCTGGTCGCCAGATGCTAATAGAAAATGCACGAGAGAACAAATGAAAGCCAAGGTCGGACTGTTTCTTCCTCCACACCTTTCCTCAGGCACTTCCCTTTGGGGAACGCAGGCCTTTCCCGCTTGCCACCCACTTGTCCAAGTCCTGTTTCCAACCCTGCCCCTGTGCAGGGGCCAGACCAGAAGCCCCCTCCCCTAGAGAGCCCTGCCGGGGTGACCCCCCCCCCCACTTTCACCTGTCAGGGCACCAGCCGCCTGGACCAGGGGCTCCCAGTGTTTGCAATGAGGGTCCTTAGTGACGTCAACACATCTTAAAGATCCATAGGAGACTTTGATATTTGTGGATCAAGAAAACAACTAGTGTCAAAAAGGTTTTATAAATTCCCAGCTTTTTTAAGGCATTTGGGTCTTGCCAATAGTACCCATATATGATTGAAAATCCGTCAATCAGACTTAATTCGGTTTTCAGACAATGCTTGATTGACATCTGAGTTCCTTGACCCCTTGTCGTAATTCTGGGCTTTCTCACCCGGGGTCCGTGGCTGCTCCAGGAAGGGAACTCCTGACACTACTCAATGAGCACATTGTGCTCCTGAATTCAACATTGTCTTGCGTCGCAGGGAGTTTGCACGGCCTCTTGGGGCGCAGGGACGCCGCTGGCGGCACCTTGCCTTGTGTGGGAGGGTGCACAATACAGGCATATTGTTAACCATGACCCCAGCAGCACCAGAGGGGCTCGATCCCGGAGTCCAAGTGTTTTGGGAAAAACAAATCTCTTGCTGAAAGCCACTCTGTGGTCACACAAGGAGAAAAAAATCGTTCAGGAAGTCAAGGTGGTGCACAAACGGGGCCTCTCATTCACAGGTGTGTTTTGTTAAGGAAACATGGGCAGACATGTGAAGACGGTTAGAGCTCAACCTGGACACAGGGAGAGGGACAGACACCAATTGTGTTAGAACATTCCAGAAAGAAAAAAGTGGAAACTCACCCTCTGTAAATGCAGAAGGTGTGCAGAGACAGGAGCCAAGTGGGGGGCAGAGAGCACCTGAAAACAAAAGTAAAAGGTGGCAGAGGAAGAAAAAAGAAAAAAAAGAGACAGATTCCACCGGGGACAGCTCGGCTCCCCAGCCTGACAGGGAACAGACACAGCCTCCATCCATTAGAGCAGGAATCCTCTTTGATCTGACATGTCGGAAAAAGTCATGACTTCCTTAAACAGGCTGATTTATTAGAGCTTGAGTTATTCCTGTTAAAATATGTCCTTCCAAAGAAGATAATTATTTGGCTCATTATTAATTGGTATTTAAAAGCCTTTTGTTCTCAGCAGGTCAGACCTCTAATTCTTAACTTTCGGGAACTACAAAAGCTTTTGAAGTGGGATGAAGTACTTATGGACCCGTGACCTAAGCCCTATCCCTCCTTTGGCAGCCAGGACCTGTGGCTTTCTAAGTGAGAAGTACAATCCGGTAGACCTCAGGGCGTGTCCTGGCCCTTCCGTAACCGGCTGGGGCACCCTGTGCGGTTGCCCTGCACCCCAAGGCCTTAGCTTCATCTGTGTGAGTTAAGGGGATTTGTCTTAATTGTCTCTGAAGTCCCCCGAAGTTGCAGTGTCTGTCTGTCCTATTCTAGAAAGCACCCCAGATAATGGTTCTTTCTTATAGATTCAACATCGTGTAGGCAAGGGGACTGGGCAACGTGAACTCCAGCTCCAACTCTGTCTCCATCGGTTGTGTGGCCTTGGGCAAGTTGCTCAACCTCTGTGTCCTCAGTTTTCTCATCTGTGAAGTGAGGACAAGAGTAGGGGTTTTTCGGTTTGCGATTTTAAATCTCAGAGGTAGCTGGGAGGATTACACTAATTTGCACAGTGCCTGGTGTTTAGGAAGTGCCCTGGGAATGACGCGAGCCCTGTGACTAATAGTGACCACCACCTACAGCAACACCAGGAGTTGTGTCGAAGCCTTTCCTGGGATCTGAGGCTTTATATGGATTGGTCAAAAGGGACCCATTCCAAAGTGAAATAGGTGGCAGGTAAAAATACGTGCAGAAATGCTCCAGGTTCAATTAAAAATACATGGTAAGGCCGGGCACGGTGGCTCACGCCTGTAATCCTAGCTCTCTGGGAGGCCGACGCGGGAGGATTGTTTGAGCTCAGAAGTTCGAGACCAGCCTGAGCAAGAGCGAGACCCCATCTCTACTAAAAATAGAAAGAAATTAATCAGACAACTAAAAATATATAGAAAAAAATTAGCCGGGCATGGTGGCACATGCCTGTAGTCCCAGCTACTCAGGAGGCTGAGGCAGGAGGATCGCTTGAGCCCAGGAGTTTGAGGTTGCTGTGAGCTAAGCTGACGCCACGGCACTCTAGCCAGGGCAACACAGTGAGACTCTGTCTCAAAAAAAAAAAAAAATACATGGTAAGAGATGCTAGCATTCCAGGTTCTAGCTTAACAGTTTGAATATTCATTAGATTACAATAGCTCTCAGGCTTCAGTTGTGTCAGAATTCCCTGGAAGCCTTGTTAAAACACAGATTTCAGATTTTCTTATTCAGTAGATCTGGGCGAGGCCCAGGAATTTGCATTTCTAACAAATTCCCAGGTGGTACTACTGCTACTGGTCTGGGGAACCCACTTTAAGAACCACCAGGTTAGAGATTATGTTCTTGTCCTGTTCTTTTCTTTTGCCCTCCAAACTTGAGTAATGCTTAGATCCCACTTAAAGGGGGAAAAAAAAATCACGAATTCCCTCTCATTTGTCAAACACTGAGTGAGTCTTATTCTATGAAACTTTCAACTGTGGATTTATGAAGGTAAAATACTTTTTAATATTTATATTATCACTGAAATGAAAACACAAAATTGAAACATTTTTCTTGAAAATGTGCAGCCCGTGGAATACATCTTGTCTAGGGAACGTTACTCTAAAGCAGAAATGTTTTGAATTCTTCATATGCCCTCAAGGGTAATGAGGAAGCACACGCTTGGGCTCTTCTTGGTGAGCGGCCATGGCCCGTGTGGTCCCGCTGGCCCTGGTCCCGCAGGTGTGACGGTGCGAGCTGTGTTCCAGCAGGAGGCTCTGAATCTTTGCCATCTGCTGCTGGGAACTGTGGAACCTTCCATGGGCGGGTCAGGCCGTCAGGATCTTGGCCAAGGAAGGTGGAAGCTGGAAGCTGGGTGGGACGGGTGGGAGGTGCCAAGGCTCTGGGGTGAGCTTTCCTGTTATTCTGTTCGCTGGCTGGCTCCTATATTTAGTTGAGGTTAAAAAAAGAAGCGTTCCAAGTGCAGAGCGGGTTGAGAGTTCCCCTGGGGACAGCTGCGCTGTGCAGACGCGCTCTGCTCGAATTGACTCGGTATGCTTTTTTTCATCTGGTGTCATCTTGCTGAAGGGCAGAAGGATTCCCTGGAACGTGCAGGGCTGGCGGGAGAGAGGACACAGACAGCACATGATCACAACATCTTTCTACCACGGGGGGAGGCAGGAGGGAAGAGGGAGACCCGCTGTTTGCCTAAACCCAGTGGGAAAACAGGAGCACCCTTCCTACTTGACTCAGTTCGTCAAAGCGAAGTCTTGAATCTCTTCGACCACACAGAGCAGTGTGTCTTCTGAGTGATATGTAGCCCATGCTGCTCTTTGGGTTTTTCTTTCGCAAAGAAACTTGTGTTGGGAGGGCTGTTATCTGACCCGTTGAGTGTATCTCAACAGGCATTTGGTTCCTTCTGATAACTCAGGATAAGGAAGGGTCTCATGGCGTGTGGAGCTTGCGGAGAACTCTCACTGCGGTCGTCCCCGTCAGCAGTCACAGGGCTGCCCCGTGAGCTGCATTGTCCACCCTCCTCCCTCTCCCTGTCACCAGGGGAAAACTCTGGCCGAGGAACTTGGACTTGTTCAATGAGATAAAACCCAGCAGCCCAGCCAGGACCTCTGACCCCAGCTGCAGGGATTTCCAGGAGAGAGACTCACATAACTCGGGCGCAGAGTGCTGAGAAACCCAAGGCTGGAAAACTAGTTGCTAAGCATTCTGTGCAAGGCTGAGTCTCTGAGGAAGGAGGGCCATGGAAGTTGCAGGAATGGGTCTTTTTCAGCTAATGTAGACCCCAGCAAGCATTGCAGTGGTGCCCCGAGTAGGGACAAAGTCAAGCTTGATGTCCCTGTATCCACTGTATCCTGCCCCCCAATCCATATTTTTTAGAAATTTTAGATGCTACATCTAAATAAGTGGAAAACATATTTAAGTCACTATGTCCTACTACATCAGTTCTCCAGCTGTGGAAAAAGCTGAGGTATTCTGTGGATGGGAGGGTCTTGGCTATTCGTGTTGGTTTCTAGGGATGCACCGGATACTTACTCTCAAGGAAAGAGCTGAGGGATGGGGACAGGAAGTGGGAGATGGGACCCGAGCCCCACCTGCCCAAGCCTTCCACTTTTCAGTTGACTCCCCTCTACCACGTGCCGGTGCTGATTTGATGCCCCCCTGCTCCGTGCCCGTGGGCTTTCCAGCTGCTTGTAGGGAGCGGCGTGGCACAGGAGGCGGGTATAGGATGCTGCTAAGGGGATTGAAGAGTCTCCCCCCAAATTCACGTCCACCCAGAACCTCACAACGCGGCCACGTTTGGAAGCAGGGTCTTTGCAGATGTAACTAGTTCAGGCAAGATAAGATCATGCTGGGTGAGGGTTGGCCCTGAATCCGATGGCTGGTGTCGCTGTGGGAAGAGGAGAGGACACGTGGGGAGCAGGCCACGAGAAGATGGGGGCAGAGACTGCGGTGATGCAGCTGCACCCACGGAAGGCCAAGGAGTGCCGGCCACACCGGAAGCTGGGAGAGGCCAGGAGGGATCCCGCCTGGAGCCTTCAGAGGGAGCCCAGCCCTGCCTGCAGAATGGTAAGAGAATACGTTTCTATTGTTTCAAGAACAACAGAATTGCCATCTCATTTGTGATCATTTTTTATGGCAGCCCAGGAAATGAATCCAGCTGGGAAGACTTTTTCCGGGGGCCGGCATCTGCAAGCATGGAAGGCTGCAATGAAACACATGCAGCACCTGGCAGGGGAGTGGCCAGGCCGCAGGGTCCCGGTCTCCCTCCTGCCGCTTCCTGCTGTAGGCTTGGCCGTTGCCGCAAGCTTGGCTTCTGTGTGTCGGGGATTTGAGGAGAGAGCTGGCGTCGGCCCACTGTCCAGGCTGGATATGGATGTTGGTTTGTCGTGGTGGCTCTTTTTCTTTTCGTGCAGAGTGTGCTCGAGAGATAAGCGAGAGGGAGGACAGGGAGGGGCTGCGGCTCCAGCACAGAGGAACCTGGTGTCTCCCTTGGTCAGCCCAATGCCACGGACAGGGCTCTGCAGAGGGGCTGGGGTGGGAGACCTGTGTTGTCACAGCCCTGCCCCCACTATGTGACCCAAGCAGGACAGTGTTCCCAGCTGCCTGTCTCTTCGGCTGAGAAATGGTCTGATGCCGGGCGGACAGAGCGAGTGAGCAGGTGTGAGAACACTGCCTCGCCTGTTAAGTGCTGTAACATGGTAGCTACTCGAGGGCTGTAGCAACATTGTAGTTTCCTTGGTAACAGATGTAGCTATTTGGGAAAATCCTTCAGCCAGCGACCAAGCGTGTGGTACTTAATGCTGGTGTTTCTAGAGTGGTTCTCATTTCTCCGGGGCTCGTGTTTAATAAGGGCAAGTTTGCGCCCCAGAGCAAGCAGGCTGCTCACACACGCAGCCCTGAATTACACCCGTGCACCACGTGTTTTGGTGACATAAAGCTGGGAGAGGGATGATGATACCATCCCAGCCACGCAAGTCACCCTGGCCTTTAGCTCTGGCTTCTAAGAAGTCTCCAGATGTTTCTCTGGTGGGCTTAGGGCTTTCAGAAAATGACTCCATCCTGTGTAAGACATTATCTTGTGAAAAGAAGGTTCTGCGTGATAGAGACTATTTTCACAGTATCGGCCCTTAGCATGACTGAGAAACAGAAGACAAATGTCTAGAAATTAGGATCGCGTGCACGTCACCTGTGAGGGGTGCAGGAGTGGTCTCTTCCCTTGGGAATTCTCCGTCTTAGAAGTTGGGTATTTACCGACCACATAATTGGCTTCTTGAAGAATGGTCACCTTCTTCTATTGGTGCAAAGAAAGTAAGTTGCTCAAGGTCCCAAAGCTACTCAGTGACAAATCTGAGAGTAAGAATTTAAATGAAAGAGGTGATATCACTGAGCATGTACTACGGGCTGGGTACTCTGGCGCTAACTCAGTGGCTCTTTACGACACACTGTGATAACAGGTGTCGCCCTCATTTTACAGATGAGGGGACGGAGGCAGAGAGAGGAGAAATGGTCAGGAGCCAGGCAGTTGGTTCCAGAGCCCCGCTTCCTAACCGCCACACCCTACTGCCCCCCAAACCTGAACCCAGCTGCCTGGTGTCTGGCTGTGGCAGAGGGAATGGACAGGCTCGGGGTCGGGTGGACACACAGCCCTGAAACTTACCCACGGAATGACCCTGGGTCCATTACCTAACCTCTGACCCAGGGTTAAGTACTTGACCTCCTAAGACTCCGTGTTTTCTTCTGTAAAATGGGCATGATGGTATATTTCTCACCTGCTGCTGTGAAGACTAATTGCATAATACGCGTAAAGCACCTGTCAGATTGCATTCCCAAGAAACCTTAGCTATTCTTCCTTCTCCTGGACTAGATGTGTGTTGTTCCTCTTTGTGTCGGTGCTGCCTGGCCCACACCGACCATGAAACCAACACTTGTCCATCAGATGAAGGCTGTCCAAGGCCTTGGACCATGTTTTAGTAATCCTTTAAGGGAAACTACCCACCCATTTTATCTTATCGCCTTGGCTTAATTGCACGAGAGCTGTTCTCTGTGTTTATTACTTCCGTGTTTCTTTATCTCTGATCAGAGGTTGAATTGAGCCAGCTGTTGGGGTCATTAGAGCTGCGGTGTCGCCGCACACCTGGCCTGGCTGGTTGGGGCTGGGGCATCGGCTGCTGTGTCTGTGACCTGGCTCATCAGGCTCAGCCGTGCCCTGGGAACACCCTCTTCTCCCTACTTGTGGTCACCTCTCCTGCATCCTGGCACCCAGCACCTGCCTAGGCCATCCCCCTCCCTCCAGCCACCTGCCCAGACTTAGCCTCCCCCGTCCGTTCTCAGCAAGGAGAGAGGCCCTCCCTGGGGTCTCCCGATGACCCACATTCTGGGTCGTTTAAAAATTACTAATATATTGGTGGAATTGCACAAACTCGTATGACATGCCCACTCTGTGATGGCCCTTTCTGGGTTCTAGAAGGGATATAAAGATGACTTAGGCATGTGTCTTGTCCTTGAGAACTCTGGTGCAGCAGGGATATGTGTACATGTGCACATACATGTACACACGACAGAGTATTGTGTTAGTTCCGCTGCCACCGTGACAACTTATTACGAACATAGTGGCTTGAAACAGCGCAGACGTATAATCCTGCAGTTCTGGCGGTCAGTGGTGTGAGGTGGGCCTCGCTGGTCTAACATCAGGGTGTTGGCTGCTGCGTTCCTTCCTGGGGACTCGCTTTCTTGCGCTTTCCAGGCTTCTCCTACAGGCCCCTGGGCTCATGGCCCCTCCCTCCATCTCTGCCCCTCCCGTTGTCACGTCTCTCTGTGACCACAGCTGGGAACTGGCTTCCACTTCTCAGGGCTGGTGTGATTATATAAGCTCACCTGGATAGCCCGGGCCAACTTGCCCATCTCCTCCTTTGTCACCTCTGCCATGTCCCTCGTGCCTTGTAGAGTAACATATTCCCAGGTTCCAGGGGTTAGGACGTGGACATATTTTGGGGGGATGTTATTTTGCCTACCATAAATGTATATACACATGCATAGTAACACCGTGGTATAAATGCATGCTTACATATTAATATTCATAAACAAGGACTGCGATGCAACATAGATTAGTGATTCTGAGTTGGTCAGAGCACTCGCCTGTGGAGACATTCCAGCCCTGGGTGGAGGGGGAGGCAGGGTGTGGGGGGTTAGGTTGGAAGAGCACACACTCAAGTAACAATTAATGGTGGCATCTATCTATGTATTATGCCTGCATCTCTGTCCGTCATCGCTTTCTCTCTTTCTATGTTTTAAGCGTTACAAGCAGTTGTAGTTGGGGAACAGTTTCTGCCTCCTGGGCACTGGAGAGGAAAGGTATGTTTTCTGCCTGGGAGTTGGAAAGTCTTAAAGAAGAGAGTCCTTGGGGGTGCAGCTGGGCTGCTGAGGACGGGAGGGTTTGGATGCAGGCAGACGGGGGGCTGGGTGGGGCGGACAGGAGGAAGATGTCACTCGAAGGTAAGAGGAGCCCCGACTCCATCCGTGGCGCGGTAGTGGGTTTTAGAGAAGCAAATCAGTGGCAAATCAGGGAGGCCAGGGCCCCCCAAGGTGCAGGCCCCGGGCAGCTCTCAGGGATCCGGACAGGGCAGCGGGCCACCTGGATGTGTCCAAGGAGTGGGGTCTGCAGCAGGAGTGAGGGGGGATGGCTGGAGGAGGCTGGAGGACCAAGGTGGGGGCTGCAGGTGGCGAGTGCCAGGGCTGGTCCTGGGGCAACGGAGGGCAGGTGTGTTTCTTCCAGAAACATCCAGCTGGGAGAACCCGGCAGCTCCAGAGGCACAGGCTGGGAGTCCTGGCCTGGCTGGAGAGTCGGGACTGGTTCTCAGGGTGGGGGCCTCTGAGGACACGATTCCGGTCATTTCCCTCCACATGGCGGGTAGCTGGCAGCAGGCTGGTCAGACATCCTGAGGAGACGAAAGCACGCTGGTTTCCTCTCCTCGCCCCTCCACCTCCCTGCTGCCTTCTCCCCATCGAGTCTCTGGCACGAAATGCTCCAGGTCTCGTGGGGTTGAGCTCGGGGGAATCCTTGCATCTCTCCTCTCGGAGGACGCCTGACTTTCGCAAAGGATCTGAGGCTCTCGATGCTCAGGGCAGCTCCCCCAACCTGGCCTGCACGTTGGACCCACCGTCTGGACTGCGCCTCAGATCTTCTGAGTCGGCGTCCCTGGGGACGCCCGGGCTCCCCACCCAGAGGAGCCCAGTGAGCAGTGAAGGCCGGGAGCCACCTTTTCAGCAGGCATCACTCATGGCACCAGGTGGCTCGGGCTGTGGTCCCTGAGAAGGGAGCCGTAGAGCTGCCCAGTGCCGGGACTTGCCTTGCGTAGATGACCTGGAATATTCCTTGGATGGAGTCGAGGTCACTGAACTCTACAGGGATGAATCCCATGAAATGGCTTTTAGGGTTCTTGATTCAAACGCCATGGCCAAGGGGGAGAAGCTGCAGTGCCACGCGCAGGGCTTGCTGTGGCCACGTCACAGAGCACGGCCGCCCCTCCATTCAGCGTGGGCTGGGGTCATGCTCGCCTCTGCCCATCGGAGAAACCCGTGACACTTGGCATTGGTTTTGGTCTGTTAAGTGTCCTCGGCGTAGAGACTCCAGGTTCGCATGGGAAACCCGGCCAGTGGGCTCTGGGGTTGTGGTTTCACAGCCGGTCCCGGATGGCTCCTGGTGCACCACCCTGGAAAGCCACGTCTGCCGTGGGTCTGGGACAGTGGTGACTGGCGGCCTCTATTTCCGTCTTGGCGTGGGAGGGAGCAGCGATCGATGCTTTCATCCCTGCCTTCCTGGCTGTCCCTGTGTCTCCCGGGAGGAGAGAGGAGCATCCTTATCCTATCCCAGCGGTTCTGCACCAGCAGCGTCAGCGCCCCCTGGACTCATTGGAAATGCAGATTCTCGGGCCCCGCGCAGATGTCCCTAGTCAGAAAGGCGGGGCCGTCCCCGGCACTGTGTCTTCACCAGCCCGCAGGGGATCTCGATGCGCTGAGCTGCAGAACCATGTCCCAGTGCATTCTCCTCCCTCCTGGTCACCCTGCTCCCTCTCCCGTCCCTATCCTGCCCAGTGGTCAAGGCTGGGTCCCCACGTGTCTGGCACTTGGCAGTGTCCCATTGTGACAGGCCCCGGCGGGGCTGTGCATCTTCCCAGAAGTCACTCAGGTGACTCAAGGTTAAAGCATATGTCCTACAGGAGGGCAGGGGAACAGGGAGTGAGCATCACCCCTGGACAAGAGGAAGGGCTGTCGGATGGGGTGCGAGGAAGCAGCCTGTCTGCGGCGGGAGGAGCCGGGTGACAAGAAACAGACCTCTCTGGCACGTGATGCTCAGCACGAGAGTGGTGCGGCCTCCCCGCCTCTGATGCCCCTGAAAGGGGGACAAGCAGTGCCCACTGTGGCCCTGTCTCAGGGTGGGGAGATGGATTTGTGGCTTTCTTGCCCCCGCACTATTCTAAGCACCTGGGTGCAGCTCTGTCCCTGCCTAGAATATTCCAAGGAGGACGTTATGGGATCGGGAATGAGGGTTTTCTAGTAAAGGCAAACCTCGCTCAGGCTGCGTGGGAACTGCGGCGGGCTTTCTGCAGACTGTGCTTCGCCCTGGTCTGGAGGCCACGGCGGCTCCACTCGTGCGCGTGCGGCTCAGGGCCCTGGGACAAGATGGGATGATGACGTGGTGAGAAGATAGTACTAATGGTGAGTTTTTGTAGAAGTCTAGACCTAGGAAGCCTGGAAGTGTAGACTGAGGAAGTCTTTCCCTTTATTTTCTAATTTGCAGAGATACTTCTAATTTTACCTCTGTCAGCCACGGATAATGTTGTTTTTCGAATTCAGGAAAACCAAGGACATCTGAAACAAAGATCGAACCTCCGAACGGAGGCGGACTGTTGCGCCTGCTCTGCGCTGGGCCTGCGCGCAGCAGTGGAGTGGGGCCCGCGCTGCGGGCGGATGAGCACGAGGGTCTCCGGGCTGGATGCCGGCCGCGCCGCTGACCTGTGTGTCTTCGCCTGCGAGTGAGAGGACCGGAGAGACCGAGGCTGCACCTCCCTCCTGAGGCTGCTGTCCCCTGTGGCTCTCACACAGGACGCTGCCCTGTCCCCTTCCTGCTCTGATGGGAAGACTCGGTGCAAAAAGACTGCTGGCCTCTGATTTTTATTTTTTTT
>NW_012139191.1:2753050-2784551 GCF_000956105.1 Propithecus coquereli | reverse complement strand
CTCGCTCTTGCTCAGGCTGGTCTCGAACTCCTGAGCTCAAACAATCGCCCGCCTCGGCCTCCCAGAACACTAGGATTACAGGCGTGAGCCACCGCACCCAGCCTGTTTTTAATTTTTATACCAACTATCCTAATGGGTGAAAGGCAGTATCACATTACAGTTTTGATTTGCTTTTTCCCAATGATTAGTGATGTTGAAGATCTTTTCATGTGTTTATTGGCCGTCCGTGTGTCTTTGGAGAAATGTCTATTCAAGTCCGGTGTCCATTTTTGAACCTGGCTTCTGATTCTAGGTCTGATTGGAAGGCTGGCTAGATCCCAATTCTCTTTACATTTTTTTGTCTTTTTTAACTTTTACTTTGAGGCGAAGCCACTTGTTCCTGAAACTGGCTGGAGAAAGTTGTGCCTAGATGAAGATGTTTCCGCGATGTGAGTAAATGGCAGCATCACAGTTCTGCCTCGGTGGGGATGTGGGATGTGCAGCCATCGCTAGATCTTTGCTTCCCAGGCGCACCCGCGGAGACTGGGATGTGCTCAAGCCAACGTTCCCCTTACAAATGGAGAAAAGGGCGGACTTCGTCAGGCCCAGAAAGCAGGTGGCTGAACCTGCTGAAGTATATGGCTGTGATTATCCAGGCAGTGCAGCCGAGGCAGGGGGAGGACGCGGGATGTTTATTGTAGGCACAACTCTTGGCTTTGGAAACAACTTGGAAGAAAGTCTTCAACATTTTGGTTCTCACTCCTAGCCAGTAGGCACATGGTAATTCTGTTGCTGTCAGGAAGACTTTGGAGAAATTATATGGCTGTATAAATGGATTCAAACATATTTGAAAAGTGGACTTCCTGGTGCAGGCTGTTGACAGTGGTGCAGGCCGTGCGTGTGTGTGAGGGGGGTGTATACGAAGTTTCTGTACTTCCTGTTCAATTTGCTGTGAACCTAGAACGACTTTAAAAAACAAAGTCTATTTTAAAAAAAGAAAGGGCTTTTAAAAAAGAGATCTGCCACCTCAGCACCAAAAATAACAAAAATATAGAGATTGTATCATAAATTAAGGGTAATATAAAACATACTTTTGGAAAGGCGTAGTTTTCATAAATAAGGCTTTATCTTCAAAGCTAGATTAATATTTACCGTTTGGCCCTATGTCCTGGGAATTGTGCATCTTTAGTCATTGAATAAAACCCTGTAATCGTAGGCCCCAAATGGCATTTCATTCATTCGCCCATGTATATGTGTCCATATACGTGTGCATGCATGCACGCGTGCACACACACACACACACGTGTGTCCTGCAGGCAGGACGGGGGACTCATCAGTGCTTCGAGGCAACAATGCTCACTGAATGTGGATCGTAGTATGAACAGGCTGTTGGTGTGTTCTCTGACTATGAAACTCGCCTCCACTGCTGCTTGGCTAGAGTTTCTCTCTCCTCCCTGGGCACTGCAGCTCCCACTGCCCCCACCCCTGCGGCTGCTCATGCCCCGCATCGTCCCACCTTCGTGGCTTCTCCTCAAATTCTTATCCTCTGCAGCTCTTGTCAGAGATCGTCCTTGAAATTCCCCTGGCTTCTGGGACACCGCTTTTTCTTGATCTCCCTTTTATGTCTCTGATTCTTCCTGCTCTGACCCCCGTTATAGGTCAGGTGGCCCAGGGACTGTGGTAATTTGAGAGGAGGGCTTCATAAAGGGACCACTTACCAAGCTGGGGGCAGGGGTTAGGTGGTGCAGCACCCCAGGAATAGCAGCAGTGGGGAGCCCTTACTGATGCTCTGTGTGCAGGGCCAAGTGTCGGCGGAGAGCTGGAGGGAGCAGCTGCATCTCCCGGCAGGCGCTGTGGCCTCCGGTAGGGGGATGCCGCCAACCCCAGGCACCCCCACAGGGAGGGGCCAGGCAAATACCAAAACATGCTCCCCCCTCCTCGTGCTCCCTTGAGGTGCTCCCTCTTCATGAGGCACCGCCATGGGCACAGGGCAGAGTGGAGGAGCAGGAGAGTGAGTCTGCAGGGAGAGATGGATGGTCTCCAGTACACCCTCATACCTGTTAGGGGCTGAATCGCGTCCCCCTCAAAATCCATTTGTTGAGGCCCTGCACCCCAGTACCTTAGAATGTGACTGGATTTGGAGACAGCGTCTTTAAAGAGGTAGTTAAGGTAAAATGAGGTTATCTGAGTGGGCTCTAATTCAATGTGACTGGTGTCCGTATAAGAAGAGGGGATTAGGACACAGACACGCACAGAGGGCCGACCCCGTGAGGCCATAGAGGGGAGAAGATGTCACCTACAAGCCAAGGAGAAAAGGCTCAGGAGAAACCTACCCTGCCACACCTTGATCTCTGACATCCAGCCTCCAGAATTCTGAAAAAATGAATTTCTTTTCTTTTGAGACAGGGTCTAGCTCTTCAGCTGGGCTAGAGTGCAGTGGAGTCAGCTAATTTTTTAATTTTTTGTAGACACGGGTCTCGCTCTTGCTCAGGCTGGTCTTGAACAGCTGGTGTCAAACGATCGTCCTGCCTCAGCCTCTCAGAGTGCTAGGATCTCAGGCATGAGCCACCGCACCTGGCCAAGAAGATGAATTTCTGTTATTTAAGCTGCTTGGACTGTGGTGCTTTGTCATGGTGGCCAGAGCAGACTAATTTGCAGCTTTCTTCCCTCGAGTGGCTTCTCTCCAGCGTTTATTCCCACCTGCTGTACTGCACGTCTCCCTCTTGCCTTTTGTCTGTCTCCCGAGGCCCCTCCCTCCCAGCCCAGCTCCCTGCAGGTGGGCTGCAGCCCCAGTGACTGGAACAGCACCGGACGACCAGGTGCTCAGTCGTGGCAAGCGTGCGTCGCATGAAAGAGAATTTTCCAAATCCCTTCTTTAAATAATTTATGCTGATGTTGTCTCTGCTCACCTCTTAACCCCAAGTGCCCCAGATGCCACTTGCTGGCCGTGGCCTCTCCAGACCAGTTTCTTCCCCTGGTCTCTCACTTTGGTGAGTAACACCACGACGTAACCGGTGTCTGGAGCCAGCCATGCAGGACCACCCCAGCCCCGCCTTGCGCCCTCCCTGGCCCTCTGCTGTGCATTTCCCCCCTCCCCGCCCGCACTGCCCTGGCCCTGTGCTCAGACACTCCCTGGGGAATACGCCCCACTCCCTTCTCTGAGCCGGGGCCTGGCTGTGGTCAGGTGGGGAGTCAGGTATTCCGTAGTTACTCCATCCTTCCTGCGTTAGTGCCAGGAGGGTGGGCAATCGGCGGGGGCTGTAGCAACCTAGTGCCAGGGACGTCAGTGTTTGAGTGACCCGGGAGCCGAAGGATTAGGCTGAGTCAGACACAGAGTGGCGTGTGGTGTGTGTGTGTGTATGTGTGTGTGCATGTGTGTGCGCGTGTATGTGTGCAATAGAGAGAGAGGGAGCGGGAGAGGGGTAGAGACAGAAACATTCAGAGAGAAACAGAGAGAGACAGAGAGACAAAGAGACACACAGAGACAGAGACAGAGAGAGAGCGTGTGCACAAGTCACACGTGTATAAAGTATGTCAGGCTTCCTTTTTGATCCATGTAGTGTGATCAGTGTGATCGGATCCTACCAATTGCCAGGATATTGGCATTTGTAAGCAATAAGTCATCTGGAATTTTTTTATGGAAGAGAAAAGATAAACACACACATGTGACAGAATCACCCAGAATGTGGGCCCCAGGCCTCTCTGTACACGCACGTTTGGGGACACTTTCCCTGTCTAAACACAGCCTGCAGAGGGAGGACTCGGGCTGCTCCAGGCAGAGCCGGGAAGGCTGCGGCTGGACGGGATGCCGCCCTGCACAGGAGGAGGGAGCGTCTAGGCCGGGGAGGGACCTGCGGCGGGTTCAGGCCCGGGTGCCTGGTACGCAGCAGTGGGTCGTCCTACCGTGGGCTCCTCACTTACTCTCCGGAGGCGAGGGCCTTGCATTTCTGGGGGGGAGGTAAACATGTGGGGGCGAGTGTTCATGCTTGTACATGTGTGTGCATGTATGAGAGAGGCAGAGAGCATGTTATGAGAATATGCCTGTCCCAACGCACAAGGTTGGTGAAATAAAATGAAGGACGCAGGGAACAAGCTCTTTGAAAACGTAGAAGGTCTGCCCGGACCTGAGGCCCGTTGTTGATCCCTGGATTAGCTGACTTCTGGGCGTCTCGAGTCTGGACATGATTTGGGGACAAGTGGAGACCAGGAACCGAGGATCAGAGAGAGAGTCAAAGGGAAGGAATGTGTACAGAGGCGGGTGGCCAGGTATGACTTGTGCACATGAATGTTTTGTTTCATTTTTTAGAAACTTCAGAAGAGAAAGTGAGGGGAGAGAATGCGGAATGTTCTGCATTTCAGAACTTAGCACGTGCTAAGCTGTAGGACTACTGAAGCTCCTTATGACGGGTCGTCAGTGTGTGGATTGAAATACACCGACGCTAGTCCCGCTGTCGTTCATTCATTTAACCATTTAACACACGTGCTCGAGTGCCCGCGACTGATGATTCATTGCCGCAGGCAGCAGGTACCGTCGCCCTCCCGCTGCGTTCACACCACTCGCTGCTGCTGCTGCTGCAATGTGTAACGCGTGTGAGGAATAAGCCTATTCTAGAAACATTTCTTTTCTTCTCTTTGGCATTCTAGAAAGGCTCCAAACAACGCTTACCATCTTACTTCAATATTTTTTTTTTTTTTTTTTTGAGACAGAGTCTCACTGTGTTGCCCTGGCTACAGTGCCGTGGCATCATCCTAGCTCACAGCAACCTCAAACTCCTGGGCTCAAGCGATCCTCCTGCCTCAGCCTCCCGTGTAGCTGGGACTACAGGCACGTGCCACCATGCCCGGCTAATTTTTTCTATATATTTTTAGTTGTCCGATTAACTTCTTTCTATTTTCAGTAGAGACGGGGTCTCGCTCTTGCTCAGGCTGGTTTCGAACTCCTGAGCTCAAACAATCCGCCCGCCTCGGCCTCCCAGAGAGCTAGGATTACAGGCGTGAGCCACCGCGCCCAGCCTTACTTCAATATTTTTAAGTCATTTAATTTAAAAAATGCCTTAAAACCAAACACTGTTTATGTCAAAATGCATGCGAAGTACACTGTCACCAAGGTACGTGCGGGAGCGATGTCATCTGCGAGTGCAAAGGTCTGCAAACGAAGTCCCTGCCCGACGGGGGTGGCACGGGGAGGGGATGTGCAGGCACAGTTCTCATCAACGCGGTGGACCGACCGCAGTTTGGAAGTGATCATTTCCTCCCCTCGTTGGCCCAATGTCCCAGACCCTTAGCTCGGCCTCTTCCTCCTTTTGTTTGGAAAGCCCCGTGTTATCCTGTCCCCTTCCGCAGTCACGCTGTCTCTGGGGTGAATCGTTCCACCTATCCCCGGGCCATTCATTGCAACCAAGGACGTTCTAGCAATGTGATATTTCCCTCTCTCCAAAGCCACCTTGATGTTTTATATCCAGTGGGTCAGATTGTGCAGAAGCTTGTCCCCGTCCCCACGGGCCCCAGGCTGGAGTCTTCCTGGAGCGTAGACCCAACTGGCCACCTTTTGACAAAGGTGCCCGGGTCACGGCACTCCTCTCGTTCAGAGCGCAGGGGGCTGTGTGTCTCATGTAGCACAATGTCCCCATCTCGACCGGCTCGTTTCGGGGAGGAAGTCCCCTGATGACGTAAGGAGAGGGAGAGGCCCCAAGGAGGAGAGGACAGGGCTGCACTGTGCCAGGGACCACACGGGGCTCCTGCAGGCAAACGGTGGGCTCTGGGCACCGCAGGAGGCTCTGCTAGGCTTGTGCTGCCTGAGCCTCTCCGAGGGATTGATGGGGAACCTTGGAAGGCCAATCTTCTCGTCTGTGGCCGTCCTCAGGGCAGAATGCCAGGGGTTGGGGTCATGGCATTTGAAGGTTACTGGCCAGTGGGGGCCAGAGGGCTGGGAGCCTGCAGAGAACCCCGAGAAGCTGCCCCCCTAGGCCAGTAGATCCCACAGCCCCGACCTGGTCCACAAGGGCCCCTTGTGGCCTTGCCCTTACCAACCTCTCCGCCCCCGCTGAGCCCCTCCACACCTCCTCGGGCTTTTCCCAGCAGTCCTCCTGAACTTCTCCCAGCCACTGGGGCTGCTGGGCCGCCGCACATGCTGTTCCCTCCGCCAAAACACTTTCCTCCCTCCCCCAGTCATGTCCTAATGCCCGAGCAGATTTCAGCTTCTGTGAACACCCCAGGGGTGCTCATCCCACCGCCCCCCAAACAGATTAGGTTCCTGACCCTGTGCTCGCACGATGCCCCGCACTCCCGGGATGGGGATGGACAGCTTCCACGTGGATCTGCCCCCGGGCTCGGCCTCCTCCGCTTGTGGTGCGTCAGCTCTGCAGGGGCCAGGCCAGTCTGCCCAGCTCTCTCCAGGGCCCACGTGTCACGGTCAGCTGACAGCTGTTAAATAAAAGAGCCCCACTCACTGAGTGCCAAGTCCTGAGCTAGGTGGAAGGACAGTGATTAACAAAAGGGGAAAATGTCCTCGAGAACGAGGGTCTCCTGGGGCTGGCCTGAGGCGACTGAGAAGTTACCACGTGGTGTGGAAAATGTTCCAATACATGGGACTGCAGGGTTCTCAGAGAGCCTGGAGGTGGGGGCAGCAGTCAGGGAAGGCTGCCTGGAGGAGGGGATACCTCCAGTGAGCGTTCTCTTTACTGCCTCCCATCTGCTGTGGATCAGTGGAGCTGTGGCCCTGAGCTGGTGTCCAGGAGCCAGGGTTGGGGTTGCTGCACCCAGGACCCCGAGAGTGGGGTGTGCTGCTCCAGGCATCCAGGCTGGCAGGCACCCCACAGCCTCGGCTCTCTGAGGACAGCAGTGTTGGTTTTTTAGGGCTGTCATCATGAAATACCGCAGACTTGGGGTTTCGACAACAGAAACTTGTTTTTTCACAGTTCTGGAGGCTGGATGTCCAAGACCTAGTGCTCAGGGTTTGGATTCTCCTGAGCCCCCCTCCTTGGCTCGCAGAGCCTTTCCTCTGTGCGTCCCTGGCGTCCCACTGTGTGTCCAAATCCCCTCTCCTTATAAGAACACCAGTCGGATTGGCTCAGGGCCCGCCCTGATGGCCTCACTTTAACTGAGTGGCCTGTTTCAAGGCCTCGTCTCCCGACAGAGACGCCCTGTGAGGTCCTGGGGCCTGGGCTTCAACATACAATTTTGGGGGGACATAGTTCAGCTCCTGACAGTAGCCGGGCCACACAACATTGGCATGGTCTGTGTAATCCTTACACACCTCTGCAGAGGGTGCAGACTTCACCTGAAACACTTCGAAATCCGAATGTGACTACTGTTACTCTTTTAGTCACCAGTTCTTATACCTCTTGTGACCCTCGGGTTTCCTAGCCACACTCCCCTCCACGGGGGCCTTTCAGCATCCAGGAAGCGTGAGGTGATTCCGCGGAGTCGCCGCTACCAGGCCACCAGGACCCCTGGGCCACCCTGAGGCCCAGCTGCTTCCCAGTTTGTGGAACTGGGACTTTAGGTAACGTCCTGTTAATTTGGTTTAATTCTTATTTTCCCGAGAGGGGTTTTGGGGTCGGCCTGATGGCTGTCACTGTAAGTGTGAGGTGAGTTCCCACAGGAGCCCCGGCTCTGTGGGGGGGAGGGACTTGCCAGTTCTGGGGCCTCTGGGTCTCTGTGAGCGGCGGCTGCACGTCTTGTCCTCGCTAAAACGGACGGGAATGGCAAGCAGGCCGTAGTGGATGGTGGATGGGAGGAGTTTTGTTGCCTGTTTCCTCTCTGGGGACTCTCTGAGGTCTCCAAAAGTGGCTCCACTCCCTCTCCCTGCATTAAGGGACAGTTGTCACTAACGTTCCCTCTGGTCTTTCTGCTTCCCAGGTGGTGACTGTGTCAGGGACCGGGTCCATCACAGTCCCACTTCTACGCTGCAAGAAACAGCGCTGGAATCGCTCTCGGTCATGCTCAACGCAGAGACCTTTGCAGGCATCAGCTGTAACCCAGGACTCCGCGCCGCGTTTATGGGCAGGTCTCCGTGCTCTGTTCAATGTCGTGGGAGAAACCTCGTAACACATTAACATTTATACGGGCCCATTAATCTTCAAAGCGTTTCGCTGACTTGAGTCAATTCCAGTGACCCTCTTGGGTAATAATAAGGCTTTTTGGTCTCATATTCTTTTCCCTTCTATTTCTACTTCTTTGTAGATAAGGAAAAAACACCCTCAGAGAAACGTGCCGCGCTCTGCAGGACCTGCTGCGTCAGCGTCGGGGTGGGTGTGGACGGCGGCGTTCCAGCTTCTGCTTCTGTGTTCTGCCCGATGAACGCCTCCCCCCAAGCAGTGTGCTCTGCAGTTGAGATGCTCCGAGCCAAGTTCGAGTTCCAAAGCCCTGCACTAACTCTGAACAAGCTGCTTTTCATTCACCGCCAACACACGTGCTCTTCTTGCGTGGGCGAACACCTCTCTCTAGCTGGAGAAGCAGCTTCTGTGTGAGGGGTTGGGAAAGAAGGAGCCGGAGTCTCTGAAGACCCTATTTCGGTTGCTCGGGGTGTCCCAGCTGCTGGGTTCAGTGTGTGCTCACCTGGCAGAAAGCAGGAGGGAGGGATCCGATCGGCCAGCGCCATCCTGGCGGAGAGGCCGGCTCTGATGTCAGTGGCGCTCTTGCGCGCAGGGAGCCAGGCTGTGTCAGTGAGTCTGACACTTGATTTCCTTTTTTAAAAAAAATTTATTTCAATAGATTTAGGAAGTGCAAATGGTTTTTTGTTATCAAAAAAATTGTGTAATGGTGAAGTCTGGGCTTTTAGTGTACCCGTCACCTGAATAGCGTAGATTGTACCCCATAGGTGCTTTTCCATCCCCCCCACCTCCCCTCTTCTGGGTCTCCTGTATGACCACATGTGACCCTCGTTTAACTCCCCCTTGTAAGTGAGAACATGCTGTATTTGGTTTTCCATTCCCAAGATACTTCACCTGGGATGGTGGCCTCCGGTTTCATCCAAGTTGCTGCAAAAGACATTATCTCATTCTCTTCTATGGCTGAGTAGTGCTCCAGGGCATATATATACCACATTTTCTTTATCCGCTCATCAGTTGATGGGCACTTAAGTGGATCCACATCTTTGCAGTTGTGAATTGTGCTGCAGTATAACCTCTGTGGAAAATAGAATGGATTTTGTCTAATGCTTTTTCTGTGTCTATTGAGAGGATCATATGGTCTTTGTTTTTACTCTGTTTATGTGGTGAATCACATTTATAGATTCGTATATGATGAACCATCCCTGCATCTCTGGGATCAAGCCCACTTGGTCGTGATGGATTATTTTTTTGATGAGCAGCTGAATTCAATTTCCTAGGATTTTATTGAGAAGTTCTGCATCTATATTCATAAGGGATATTGGTCTGTAGTTTTCTTTTGTTGTTGAGTCCTTTCCTGGCTTCGGTATCAGGGTGATGTTGGCTTCGTAAAATGTGTTGGGGGGGATTCCTTCCTTCCCAATGTTGTGGAATAATTTCTGCAGGGTAGACACCAGTTCTTTGTAGGTCTGCTAGAATTCAGGTGTGAAACCATCTGGTCTGGGACTTTTTATTTTAGGAATGGAAAAACAAACACCACAGGTACTCACCATTAAATTGGTACTAATTGATCAATACTAATGTGCACATATGGGAAGTAACATTCATAAGGTGTTGGGTAGATGGGAGGGGGGAAGGGGATGGGTAAATCCACGCCTAATGGATGCAGTGTGTGCTGTCTGAGGTATGGGCATGCTTGTCGGGTGGTGCAAAGGCAATTTATCTAACCAAAACACTTGTATCCCTGTAACACTCTGAAACAAAAAAAAATTTTAAAAAACTGGCTAGGTTAGAATTTGTGGTTAAGAACAGAAGTGATTAAAAGATCTACAGAGCAAAGAGTATTTCAATGTGCTCTCTCAAGTTAAGGTAACATGTCAGAGAAGGTTCATATTAGACCAACATAAGGCCAATTTAAATCTATAATAAACTCCATTTCTTCATCTTATAACTTAATGCTAAAATGTAGTCTGCAAGGCACAGAGTGCTAAACCACTCGTCCTGGAAATATTTATAGATAGTGATTACTTTCAGAAAGAGCATGAACTAATAATTATATTATATAAAATTAATTGTTCAATTGGTTTTTTATTACAAAAATCAGATTTTCTGTATTTTATATAAGAAGCCAAATCACAAGAGACAGGTTCATCACTAGAATAATCCTTTCAAAAAATATTTTGAATTTCCACCTTTAAATATTTGAGTTTTAGGCTGTAAGCAGAAAGAGGTAAGTAGCTATTCTCATTTATTCTGAAGTTAGACTCTCCTAACATCCATAGTTCCGATAAGTGTCAAACCTACAGGAAGAAAAGCAGACAAAACATAAGGGAGGGAGGGAGAAAGGAGAAAGAATAGAAAAGAAGGTAGGCAGGAAGGAAAGAGGGAAGATGAAAGGAGCAAAGGAGGGAAAGGTTGAGAAGAAGGGAGAAGAGGAAATCCCTCACCCCTGGGCTGGGATAAATGACAGTAAATGCCAGAATCCTGAACACTCTGCAGTCCATGATTCATTGATCTGTTCAATAGTCAATGAGTAAGAAGCAAAACTCAAGTCCAATTATTGTGAAAGCCAAGAAATGCAAGTGAAACAGGAAAATAATTTAGTAAGAAAAGAAAGGATATTGGGGACCATTAAAAATAGGAGGAAGACTCACCTGCCTTTTTGTGCAGAAATTAACAAGCCTAAAATTTACAGAAATACAAGGGAACCAAAACAGCCAAAACAGTCTTGAAAAAGAGGAACAAAGTTGGAGGACTCATACTTCTTGATTTCAAAACTTAGTAAAAAGCAAACGTTATCAAGACTGTGTGGTACTGGCACAAGGACAAATATGTAGATCAACGGACTAAAACTGAGAGTACAGGCATAAACTCATACATTTTCGGTCAGTTGTTTTTTTACAGGGGTGCCAAGAAAAGTCAAAGGCGAGATAATGGTCTTTTCAACAACTGGTGCCGGAACAATTAGATATCCACATGCAAAAGGGTGAAATTGCTCCCCTTCCTCATATGATAGATAAAAATTAACTCAAAATGGATCAATGATCTAAATGTAACAGCAAAAACTTCAAAGGTTTTAGAAGAAAACATAGGCGTACATCTCTGTAACATTTGATTAAGCAACGGTTTCTTACATAGAACACCAAAAGTACAAGCAAATAGATAAATTGGGCTTCATCAAAATTAAAACCTTTTGTGCTTCAAAGGGCACTAACAAGAAAATGAAAAACAACCAAGAAAATGGCAGAAAATATCTGCCAATCATATATCTGATAAGAGACTTGCATCCCGAATATGCAAGGACTAGGTAACTATATGTTGTCTATGTAACGCAACAATAAAGAGATGAATTTAAAAATGGGCAGAGAATCTAATGGACAGCTCTGCAAAGCAGATATACACATGCCCAGGAAGCATAAGCACGTGAACTGCTGCCCGACATCAGCCCTTAGGGAAATGCAAACCAAAACCACGGTAAGGTACCACTTCATACCCACTGGGACAGCCAATAGCAAGCACTGGTGAGGATGTGGAGACATCGGTACCCACATACGATGATGCAGCCACTTTAGAAAATGGTTTTGTGGTTCCTCAAAAAGTTCAGCATAGAGTTACGATGTGACCGAGCAGTTCCACCCCTAGGTATATACTCGAGCGAACTGAAATCATAGTCCACCCAAAAGCTTGATGTGAATGTTCACAGCTGCTTTGCTCATGAGAGCCAAAACGTGGAAACAGCCCAAAGGTCCATCAGCCGGTGAAAGGATAAACAAAATGTGACACAGAGCTGTACAGTGGGACAGAATTCAGCCAGGAAAAGGAACGTAGTACTGATTCCTGCTGCAACGCGGAGGAAGCTTGAAAGCATTACGCTAAGTGGAAGAAGGCAGTCCCAGAGTGCCACATGCTATCTGATCCCACTTATATGAAGTAGCTGGAACACTCAAATTCGTGGAGACAGACGGCAGGTGAGTGGTTGCCAGGGCTGGGTGCAGGGAGGCAGGGGAGTGACTGCTCACGGGCACAGGGTTTGTTTTTGAGGTGCTAAACAAGTTTTGGAATTAGATATTGGTGACGGTTGCACACTTTGTGAATCTACTGGAGACCACCAAGTTGTACACAGTGCTTTACAATGGGAAATTTTATGGTAGGTGAATTACATCTTGGTTTTTAAAATAAATTGAAAAATAGAAGGGGAAGAAAAAAGAAAATAGTATGGAGATTCCTCAAAGCACTAAAAGTAGACCTGCCATTGGATTCAGTAATCTCACTACCGAGTGTCACCCCAAAAGAAGAGAAGTCATTATATAAAAAAGACACTGACACTTGATTTCTGAAAGTGCAATTCCATCCCCATTTTTTAAATTCTTTGCAGACAGAACCCCTATATTTGCAGGGAAGCCCTGGACGTACGTGGATAGATTCTTTCTCTGTGGGTGTGTACTCCGCGGCTCTCTCACCTACGTGGGGCATTGAGGAGCACAGTGGGAAGACAGGAGACGTCATTGTTTCGCAGTCGAAACTTGACCACCGTGTGAGCTATTTACTTTGGGAATTACCTGCTACAAATTTTAATTCCTTCTTGGTCCCCCTTTGCTGCTCCTTGCATCTCGCAGTGTCCCCGCCTCCACGGGGGCTGCACAGAAAGCCCTTAGTGGTTGCCAGGGGCTGGGTGGAGGGAGATGGGGAGTGACTGGGAGAAGGAGCGAGCACAGAGCCGGAGGTGGGGAACGTTCACGACACACACGTGGATGATTTGCTTGTGGCGGGGGTGTTGGCTGCCGGATAAAACACAGGATAACCAGGTGCACTAGATGTCCTAATTTTTATAGTGTAAGTGTGTTCCAAACATTGCACGGGAGATGCTTATACGAAAGGATTATTCATTGTTTACCTGAAATTCAAATTTAACTGGGTGTCTTGTATTTTTATTTACTAAATCTGGCGACCCTTCTCAGGAGAGACTCTTTCAAACAGACCCAATTTAGAAATCATTCTCTTTCTGCCAACGGTGCTCGTGTCCATGTATGGGTGTGTGTGTAAACACAAAATGCAGCCTATTGTCCCAGGACTGAAGAACATGGGGGACTTAGTAACCAGCAGCGGTAGCAGGGGCTGTGTGCAGGGTCCCTTGGCAGGGAGGGAGCTGCCTTAATTTTCAACCTCGGACAGAAAAGTACCTCTTTAGAAACGGCAGGAAGAGGCTGTGTGCACAGACAATGGTGTTTACACACTCGACTGCTGTGGGGTGAATTGTGTCCACCCAAAAGATATGTTAAAGGCCAAATCCCTGGTACTTCAGAGTGTGGCCTTATTTGGAAATAGGCTGATGTAACTGGTTAAGATGAAGTCATACTGGGGTACGGTGGGCCCTTAATCCACTGTGACTGGTGTCCTTTATAAGAAGAGGAGAGACACAGACACACGGGGAGGGGAGAGGCCACGACACTGCGGAGGCGGAGATGGGGGAAGTGCCCGCAAGCCAAGGACTGCTGGCCGCACCAGGTGCGAAAGGCTGGATGGACCAGACTCTCCCTCACGGTTCGTAGAATCAACCTTGCTGACACCTGAATTTCAGACTTTTGGTCTCCAGACTGTGAGAGAATAAATTTCTGTTGTTTTAAGCCTCCTGGTTTGTGGTACTCTGCTATGGCAGCCATAGCAAACCTCGTACGGTCACCTTCACTTGGTTGCAGACGAAAACTGTTCTCTGCGGTTAATTTCAAGTCCTGAATGAAGGAAGAGGCTGTTCCAACAGCCTCTGGAGTGGGGGACACAAAAGCAGAGTGCGTCGCTGTGTCTTCTGGGTTTAGCAAACTTCAGACAAAAAAGCAAGGAGAGGATCTGGCCAGACTCAGGCTTGGGGACGTTACACTGCCGGATGTTCCTAACTCGGTGTGTGTGTGTGTGTGTGTGTGTGTGTGTGTGTGTGCAGCTAACACTGTGTCCCAGTATCTATTCACTGCACTCTGGATGACGCCTTCCCCAGCTGTGTCGTCACCCAGTGGTCTTTCTGAGACGGGGAACTGGCAGGCGCTGCTTCAGGGATTGCTTAGCTGTGCGGTGTTTCACTGAGTCAGGAAGTCTCGAAGCAAAGTTTTGAGCTGCTCTGATCCAAACGAGATGGAGGCAGGACAAGCTCCAACGGGTTAGCGCCAAGGTGGCGGAGGAGTTGACCACTTCTTGACCTTACAGCTTCATTATACCCTCGTTACCATAAAATTACCATAAAAGTTCCTAAGGAAACCTCCGACTTCTGTCATGCACCTGACGCCATGACACTTCCTGTTGATCATGTTTCATCAAAAGGAGGGCGTCACCCTATTTCCAGGAAAACACCGCCCCTGTCCAAGAAATAACACAACTATTCCTCCCCTCGTTTAGCCTTCGATTAGATTAAATAGAGGGGCAAAAGGAAGCATGGGGCTGATTCTCCTCCACGGGGAGAGATAGCCCTGCTCGTCTGCGGAGTAGACTTTCTAGCTTTGTTGAATAAAACTCGCTTTCACTTTATACTGTCGGCTCGCTTCTGAATTCTTCCTTGCGCGAAGCCAAGGACCCACTTGGACATCAAGTGATTCCCAGCACTGGCAGTCACTTTGCTTGTCATTTTGATTGTCGTTATGAAGTCTTGAATTAAAAGAGTGGCTTGAGGTGTTGTCAGCAAGACACCTAGATCAGGGGATTCCAACTGCCACTGCCAGCCTCCCCGCTCCGGGAACATGTGGCTGTCACATCGACTCCTGCTACGGATACAGAAGTGCTCGGGTGTTCACCACCCTCCCCGCTCAACTCCGTCAGTCGTTGTGTGGTCCAGAAATACAAAGTGAATTCAGTGTGATCCAACATGCACACAAGAACACTTGTAAAACAGTTATCCATTGCGCAGGATGACGCGCATCTACGCCGTGAACAATTGAGAACTAACTCTGCCTCATTGAGCTCATCCACAAGGCACAGAGGTGATGAGTTTGAGGTCAAAGTTCATAAGTCAGACAGCAAGATTTTATTCATTGCCCACCATGCGCCAATCCTAGAGGTCACCAGCTTCGTTCATTTGATATCTTAGCCACACTAGATGGTATTTATGGAAGGCTTGGTTGCTTTGACATGGGTTGCAGACAAGGGGTCCCTGTCACCAGCCATTTGTTTATAGCTTGGAGTTAGACATCCTCCTCCCTTCCCCATCAGGTGTCATCTCTGAAGGAGACTCTTTCCTTGAGTTCAGTTCTTTGTCCTGAGGTTCCAGCCACGTGGCTTGGGGTTCTTGTCCCTTTTATCCTGATCCCCACTTTCCTTGTCTCTAGTGCTCTTGAATTTTCCTATTGCTTCCCTCAAACTGTGCACATCACGTCTTTTAAGAGCTCACCTCTTCCAGGAAGTCTTCCTGGAATCACCCCTTTGCCTTCCGTCCTCATTGTTTATATAATCCATCCGGGTGTGTCCCAATTGCATTGTCATGATGGGCAAATATGCAGCGTGTGTCTGTTTCACCCAAATGCTTTGCTGTCTCTGTTTGAGGGCCCAATGTCACTTGAAGTTCAGTGGTGTGCTCTTCCCCCCTCCTTGTCCATGCATGAGCAGAGACTCAACAATTTTTGTTCAGTTACATGTGACATGAGGCCACTCATGCTCTTTTTAATTAACCCTTATGACATTCGCATGAGTTATGGAGAAAATTAACGGAGGAAAAATTACAGAGCCACCCGAAGCAGTGGCGTTCTTATCACTTGGGGTTTTACCCTGTTCCCCCTATAATTAGGTTATATGTGACGCAGCGCCAGCTAATTGTCTGCGCCACCCACTAGGGAACACCAGCTCTATCTGCGAACACCCAGGCCTTCCTGCCGCAGGACAGATGTTGGGTGAGGCTTGCTTCCCACACAAACATCTGCTCTGTTGTTCCGAGTCAGTCACGAGAGCCAGCCGGCTTAGCCAAGCAAGGGATGAATTCCTGGGGAGGTGCTTGGACCTGCCAGGTTTCTGAGCACCAGGCTTGGGCCTCTCCAACAGTTTGATGTGTCTTCCATGGTTGGCCAGAGCCTCTGTTTCTGCATTTAGAAAAAAGCACCCAAATAACAGAATTCACTTCTGGGAGCTTTGGGCCAATATGAGCCTAAGAAATAAAAGTCTCTTGACATGGGTGACCTTTGACATGGACACGTTTTTAGTTTTGGCAGCCACAGCTTTTTTGTCTTTCCTTAGATAGACGAGTATGAACCGGTACTGGGAGCTGAGAGGCTGTCACACGTATATTGTGCGCCTGGCCCTATCCACAGCTGTCTTCAAGGGATAACTAGGAAACCCGGGTTGGGCCCAGCTGTCTCCCAGTCCAAGAACTCTGCCCTGTGGCCTGGCAGGAGGCCTGACGCAGCCTGGACCACGGGGGCAGCCTGCAATGGTGGCTGATTTTTTTTTTTAAGTGCATAATAATTTGCAGATGTTGGCAGTTACCAGCGAAGCCAGAGCAAAGCTCTGAATGCCAAACCACAAAAATATATCATTTTAAACATCTGATTCCTGGAAATGAGGCAGCGTCATAGTAAAACAGTTTACCAAGATGAATATGCTTGTTCCCTTCGGACAGCTGACTGGTGCCAATTGAGTGCAGATTATCGGCTATTTATCAACTGTGTTGTTCTAGAAGAGAGAGAGAAATCTGTTTGCTTCTATTTGTGCCATAGGAAGATCACCTGTCTTCTTCATGTGCCAGTGTATCTTTAACAATCCCAGTTGCACAGAGCTCATCTTGAAAGAGACACAACAGCACTTGTGTAGGTTTCCAATTCCTAACTCAGGAGTTCTTCACACACTGTGTATCACGGACCCTTCGGGCAGCCTGGTGAAGCCTATGGACCCCTTCTCAGAATAAGAACTTCAAACGCATGAAATAAATTATGTAGGATTACCAAGAAAACCATTATATTAAAATACAACAAAATATAACAAAAAACCCCCAGAACTGTGATACGATAACCCACATACTTCTTTACTGATACATTAAAAACAAGATTGAGTTGTCGAAGTGAAGAAAAGCTGAAAGTTATTCACGACGCCCACGACAACTGCAGTGCAGTGTGCAAATATCTGTGATTTCGATGACCGCAGGGGCGTCCAGCACTGTGCTTTGCTGCCTGTGCTCCCGACGGAAGAACGTGCTAACGTACAGGTAGAGATCGGTGAACGTGAAAATGGAATTTTTTTCCCATCCAAGTTCACAACCCCCTGACCTCTAACCCAGGGTCAGATCCCGTGTTCTGTACCACAGTAGTGGTGGCCGCAGGCACGCGCTGATGCGGCCCTGCCCCAGCCATCCTGTGCGCAGGTTCCCGCTTGGTCCCGGCAGCTCTGTGACCCTCTTGTCCCCGGCCACTGCTGAGACCTGTCCTATCTTCCCTCAAGTCTCCTCATTGAACAGGGTCCTCCTGCTGAGGCTAAGAAATTTAACCCCTTTCAAGGCATCAAACCAAACTGAATGCTTTGGTACTTTTACATGGGCCTGTACTCACATAATGGGTCCATTCCATTCTAAACAATTTCCTAAAGAAGCGAGACACCAAACGAGGACCTGGTTTTCAGCAAAGTGAACTAATGGCACCTGTATTCGTTTCTCATGGCTGTCACAACAAATGACCCCAAACTGGGAGGCTTAAAACAACAGAAAGTTATCCTTTAACAGTTCTGCTTTTCCAAGATTTGAAATCAGAGTCAGCAGGGCCACGTTTCCTCTGAAGCATTTAGGGGCGAATCCTTCCAAGGCTTGTCCCAGCTGTGGTGGCTCCAGGTATTCCTTGGTGTCCCAGGCCTGCAGGTGCCCCATCCGGTCTCTGCCTCTGTCTTCCCGGGGTGTGTCCCTGTGTCTCTTTGTGTCCTCTCCTCTTCCTGTAGGCACCTCATACGTCATCGAGTGTAGGGCCCGCCCGAAATCCAGGAGGGTTTCATCTCAAGATTGTTAAACTAATCACATCTGCAAAACCTCTGTTTTAAAATAAGGTCACATTCCCAGGTTCAGGGGTAGGACTTGAACATATCCTTTTTGAGGACACAGTTCAGCCCACTACAGTGCCTGGGTTAGGAGAAGCCTGAAGGGATGGTGGAGTGTGGAAACCGGGAGGATGGAGAGGCCACGGCTGGCCTGCCCTAGCCCTGGCCCTGGCGTGCATCAGAACAACATGAGCAAGGTTTGCAGAGAACCTGCGCGGGTCAGACACTGAGCACCCGGCTCCCCGCAGATGGTCTCGCTGAATTCCCACACCGCTTGGTGAGGTCGGGCTGTTGTGTTTGAATCCAGACAGCGTCGTTCCAGGTGCTCCATGAACTGCCCATCATGGTCTTCCTGCACCACCAGAGATGGTAGACATGAACCACGGGTGGCTATTTAGATTTAAAATAATTAAAATTAAATTTAAAATCCAGTTCCTCTATTGCAATAGTGGTGAGCGGCTACCATTTGTATAGCGCAGACTTGGAAC
The DNA here is from genome assembly GCF_000956105.1 of Propithecus coquereli. Classification (NCBI taxonomy): domain Eukaryota; kingdom Metazoa; phylum Chordata; class Mammalia; order Primates; family Indriidae; genus Propithecus; species Propithecus coquereli. Next base: position 2,766,049 of record NW_012139191.1, on the reverse strand, counting down.
GTTATTAACATCGGCACAGAGAGTTCTATTGGACAGCGTTGCTCTGGACCAACTCTTACATGTATTTTATAATAATACCTGTATTAACTGCTAACTAGAATTCTCAGCTAACTGGACATTTTTTTTTTTTTGGACAAATAATTTTGTGGAGAAAGAAGCAACCACATTCTAAGCAACACCAGAAAGTGGCCAAGTGTGGCCCCCTCTCCAGGTCTTGTGGGATTGTCATAGACATATGGCCTCCAGTACAGACTCTGTATTCGAATAAGCAAGAGTGATTATGTTCACGCCACCTGCTTGCTGAGGCAAGAAGATACCCTGGGCTTCACCCGACAGACGTGCAGAGACTGCAATGGCCTCCTCGAATCAGACAGTAAAATGAACTTAGACTCCTTATTTTTTGAACATTCCACTTGACTGAGCTTTAACTGTGTTCATGGTCTTGGGAGAAGGGGACCTGATGGCCATTGGACCACCCCAGTTACACCATTTTCTCGTAGTTGGGGCATTTCTTGAACATTGAGCTGTTTTTTATAATGGCACTAGTGAAAAGAAATTCTGGATGGAGGTAGGTAGTTCGTGCGTCAACGAAGACAGCCCGAGCAGGGCTTGTTAGCGGGTGGGGCGGCCGGGAACTGTGCACGAGCACGCTTGGTGCCTAGACAGGGACCTGCTGGAAGAACGAGCTTGCAGAGGGCTGCAGAATTCACTGCGGCCGGTGCACGCTGAAAGGAGGGACGTAGTTGGCTGCGCTCCAGCTTCTCTCAGCACTTGCTGCTGGGGCCGGGACTTGGCAGGTGCCCAGGGCTGCTTGTGTAACCTGTAGGCGGGGCAGGGTTAAGCTGCAGGCATGTCCTAGAGGCTGCGGCAGTAACCTTGCACACCTTGGTCCAGACAAGAATCACACTCTGTTCTCGCTGACAGCTGGGGAAACTGAGGAAGTGTGTGATCAAGGCCCAGAACTCACCCATGGGAGAGTGCATGAGTCACAGGATCAAAGAGGTGGTGATGTCCCTCCCTGAGCTGCTGCCCCAAGGGGTCCCAGAGTCACGAGGCAGCCGTGGGCCTGCTGGGCCACCTGGGTGCTCTCCTCCTGGCCTGGACCTTGGGTGCCCTGGTTGGCCTTCTCACACAGCAGTTGCTGCCTTTGGACTTACATTGTGGTACAAGCAAAACTGCAATGACAGGTGGCCATTTCTTAAGGGAGGGTTGATCTGTGGTCTCAACTCTCCTGTGAAGGGCTGGGGACCTCGGGGATCTGGAGACACCCTTCTCCACCTGTCATCCTGACTCATTCATGAAAAGGAAGCTCAAACTCCTTTCTGTCAAGTTGCATTGTTTCACTGAAAACGTGGGGACACGCTACGGCCACTCAGCACATCCCTTGTTCCTCTAATCAGGGCATGACACAGACTGTCGGAGGCCGGGCAGGGATGCTCTTGGATTCCTCCTGAAAACCCCCCGCATTCCAAGTACCCCAGAAAGATTCTAGGGATGGGGAGGCAGCCCCAAACCAAACTGGGATTTGCTGAAATGCCAGCAAAGCCCCTGTGCGGTGGAGCCACGGTCAGGCGAAGGAGGAGCCCTGAACCTACACGAACCCCCAGATGAGCCGGCTCTCTGGGGTCACCCGGCCGAATCCACAAACAGAGCCTGGGGTAGGGGGCTGAGTGCATGCAGCCCTGTGGCTCTCACACGCAGATGCCTTCTGTCTCCTGGGCACCTGGACACATGGACATCAGGCAGAGGTGCCCTCTGTGCCCTGCGACAAGGCCTGAGTACCCTTTCCCATGCAGTGTGGCTCCCTGCGCCAAGCTGTGCCTGTGTCCTGCAGGTTAGCCCTGTGTCGTGTTCGTCTAATCCAGTAGGAAAAGCTGGCAGGTCACCCTGACTGTGCATTTACAGACAGCTTCTGCTTAAGCCCAGTAGGAACCAGAGAAATTTGAAAATAAATTTGTTATTCGATTCTTGATTCTTCTTTCATTGTGTTTCTATTCTTCCTGCACAGCTTTAGTAATTCAGGGATCTGCCAGTGTTCATGGGCTTTGCTGGGGTGGGGAGGTGGGAGGAGCGGGCTCTCTTGTAATCTGCGAAGGCTTCTCTCAGAAGGTAAAATGTTTTCCTTTATAAGGGCGGATTGCCAAGGGTAAGGACACATGGCCACAGTTGGCCAGAGGAATGTGGCGTGTGAGGACACACAGGAAAGAATAGAGAGCTGGCTGCAGAGGTTGGCGAGGGGATTATCTGAGGTCCACCGGGGGCTGCTGGCAGGGTGGGTAGATGGCATCTCCGGAACGGCCTCGGTGGAGGCCAATCTTGTGGTTATGAAATGCAGTTTTGAAAAGATAATTATACTGTAGCGCTGCTTAAATTTATTTCAAGAACTTGTAAACTTGCTTACTCACTGTGTTGGAGGCTGTGGGGTCAGCTCTGCTCACTGTAGACATAAATGATAGGTCTTTTTATTTTTCTTTCTGCAAGGAACTTGGCCATCAAGCACATAATGGCCTGGCTTACGTCCCTCTTCCTGCTGTACTTTGGTTTTGGTGCCAGAGCATTTGTTGGTAGCCAGGATGCTTCTGTCACTAAAAAGAGGTCAATGTGTGATCCTGGGAGGGGTGGCTGTGTCCCTTTGGACACTACGTGTCCCAGAAGGAGCCCTGGGTGAACGGCCATGCTGCTGGATGAAGTCAGTGGCGTTCTCAAATGTTAGTGTTCGCTACATTCATTTGAAGATCTTTCGAACATGCAGATTTCTGACACTGTTCCCGGGGAACCAGGTTTGGCAGGCCTAGGAACCTGCTTTCTCCTGAGCACCCCCAGGGGAACCCCAGGTTGAGGAACCCTGGTGTGGGTTCAGGAGGCATGCTCCCTCCTCGTGAAACTATCTCAGAGAAGACCTGAGATATTCAAAAGGCTCACTTGTGCTTTTGACACAAAATGCCAACATTTCAATTTATGTCAAAACAGGATCTGTCCTGATAAATGTTCTACCTGGAGTTGGATTAAGGGCTAAGAGAAATACAAAGGTCTAAGTGCCAAGCAAGTGCCTCTGCTCCTAGTAACTGCTACAGCTCCACGGAAACACTTCCCTTCATTAAAGCCGAAGGAGTTTCTCTTCCTTTGTTTGTTAAACCACGTTTATCAAGCACGTCCAGGTACCAGACGTGGCTGGCAAGATGGCGAATGAGACTGGATCCCATTCCCACCTTGCTGGGGCCCACCTCCATGGAAAGGGATCGTTATCTTGAAACACCATTTCTTTGCTTTCTCCTCTGCACTTCCAACCTTTCTCCAACTGAGGCATCCATTATCTTGCAGAGAAAGGAATACTCCACATTTAATTTGACTATCGAAGATCATGGCCTTGGAATGCAGTTCAGGGCCGTGGAAAAGCGTGGTGTACTCAGGAACTGTCAGTTCAAAACCAGTACAGAGCGGGTCTTCCAGGAAATTATGCAGGCTGGTTATTGGAGCCCTTAGAACCAATTCCTGCTTTTTGCCAATCCAAATATGATTCTGGTGTTGACCACCAGAAAGACCAGGGCTGGGATGTCACTTTTACATCATGTGGCTTCACCCTTGTCCTGTGCCTCCATGGCACCTTCTGGTGTCCAAGCACACTCCAGTCTAACTTTGACAATTCTTGGGATAAATGCCTCCAGATCTTCATGGAATCAGTAGTGTCTTAATTGTAAAGCCAAAGCTGTGGCTTCAGGTCAGCCCTCTCCTATGGAATGAAACACCTGGCAGGGATTAGGAAGGGGCCTACCCATCTGGGAGCCCCAACCTCCTGCGCAGGCAGAGTAGGGGTGGACAGGGCTGGCGCCATGCTGTTTCTTGCCCCATGAGCGTGGGCATACCACCACCAGCCTGCTGAACTCTCACGCCCACCCTGACTCAGAGCCTCCGTGACCTCCCTCTGAGCCTCCGAGTTCTTATCTAGATGGTTCCCTTCATCCAGAGAGTCCTTCCAGCCATCTCCACATGCACGAATCCCACCATTCATCAGAGTCTAGCTGAGATACCTTCCCCGACTTAAGACTTTCCTGCTCACACCTTTGAATTCCTTCTGCACCGTTGGCATGACTTCTCCGTTTTCAGGTTTGAGTTGCCATGGTGATTCTCCTACTCTACTCTCAGGAAGGGATTTCACTGGACTCATTTGTTTCCCCCAGAGCATCCGAGTCTGACCCTGAGCTGGGGAAAATGCTCAATAAGGGACTAACCTGTGCTCCTGCAACTGCCTTAGACCCAGACCAGCATGATGCTGTCTCAGACCACAGGGCTGGGTGCAAAGTTCAGACGGAACACAGCCACTGTGCTGGCTTGAGCTGGGCTGCTGATTCGCGATGCAGTGAGAGAAGCAGACGTCTACGCCTTCACGCTGTGAATTGCCCAAGCTACCAAGGCCAAAGATAACAAAACAATATTCCTCAAAAGCTACCATTTTCCAAGTGTCCCTAATGTACGAGGCAATTTATATAAATAATGTAGTTTGACTCTCACCATTGCCTGCAATGTTCATTCCATGAACACCATCATTTTACAGCTGAGAAAACCAAGCTTTGGGAAGTTTATATGACTTGCCGGAGGTCCCACCGCTCCCTAAGGGACAGGGCCAGGGTCTCAACTAAATCCATGCTTTACCCAAATACCTAAAACCACACTGTAAAAATAGTACTTACATAGTTTATCTTTAAGTTTATAAAGTGCTTTTCCTTGCATTATCTCATGTGACATAACAAGCAGATCTCAGAAATTACTTTACACACATGGTGATAAAAATTAATCGTATTCAAACCCCTACTTCCGGGCAGGGGGAGGAGGGGATGGATAAATTCACACCTAATGGGTGTGGTACTCACTGTCTGCCAAAGGGCACATTTGTAGCTACGACTCGAATGGTGCAAAGGCAATATATGTAACCTCAACGTTTGTACCCCCATAATATTTTGAAATAAAAAAAAAAATCCCTACTTCCCATCTGGCTGCCCATCGGGGTTGCCTGGAGAGCTGGTTCAAACCAGACTCTGGTCCCACAGATCCAGGATGGCCTGCAGCTTCCAGCTGACTTCCATGGGCTGTCAGATTTTGGGCCCCCGATTTAGGCTGTCGCGTGGCGCAGAGAGCCAGCATAACCAGGCTGAGGCTTGATTCTTTTTAGGGAACAACCAGCCACATGCTCCGTGGACTGTGGGGCTTTAAGACACTTCTCAGTTTCCCCAGACCTGCGGGGGATGGGCCTGCTGTCCGGAACCCACTCCTACGTGCCGGCCCCCTGAAGGCCAGACTCCATGTGGATGACTCTTCCCTGTACCATCATTTCTCTCTCTTACTTGAAAAAAATTTTTTTGGTCTCATATGTTACTAATCTATTAAATATTTCCTTACTCTCCCCTTCCTTGGGTGGAGGCAATGTATGTAGGAAAGAGAATTCCAGAGCAGGACTGAGGATTACGGATCCACAGGGGGACTCAGGATCCCTGGGTCTACTGCTGGATCCAGGACCCTTGCCTTTGCACCCAGGCAAATCCTTCCGGTTTACACGGCCTCTAAAAAGCTAATTCTGGATGCTCCATTTCCTCTCGCGTCATTGACGCACGTGTCCACCCTGCCTAACTCCCCGGGTCACTTAGCACCAGAGAACCATAAAAGTGTTTTGAAAAATATGAGGCCTAATGCAATTGAAGGGTGGGGCTGGGGACCATGTGGCCGAATAGGACTCGTGTGGGCTTGAGGTCATAGACAAGGTGACCCAGCCTCCTGATTTGCCTGGGACAATCACAGTTCACACCAGTGACCAGTCAACTTTCAAAACTATGGCTAGCCTAGTCACAAGCCCCAGTCCTTGGAATCTTGGCCCAATCATTGAAATCATTGACTCTCTCTAAGTCTTGGTTTCCTGTTCTGAAAAATGTGGGACCTAATGCATGCATTTAGAGGCAGATTGCAGATGTCAAAAGAGAGGTCAATTGAGAGCTCTTTATAAACTAAAAATAAAAATCAAATAGTGGTGTCATTATCGTTAAGTCCAGGTGGTGTGAAATTGGGAAGTGCTATTTCGTGTAAGAATCAGGTTCTTCTCCAAGGGCTGCTCCTTCTCTGTTCTGGATCCTTCCTCCTCTGGCCCAAGGGACCATTTGCTTTCCCTCCCCCGCTCCAGTTAGCTTTTCTGAAAAGCCGAGGGATTGGAGTCTGGACTTCCAAACTGCCTTGCAATGTTAACATTCTGTGATTTCATGATTCTAAAGAGTGCTTGGCTTGCTGGTGTTGGTTGGTTGTTTCCCAAGAACAAAGAAAGCCAGACAACCTAAACATGAAACGCAACCCCAGCAATGAATTACACAGGCTTTGAGAAAGGCATTAAGCAAGAATGGCTATGTCTGACGCTGGGCCTGCCGCCCTTCCCAGGGCCTGAGACGTGGAATCAGATGTCTGAACTTGATACGCACCTGCAGGAACAGTTACGGCTTTTCATCTGCCAAGCACTGTTGTTCGAGCTATTTCAAAGCATTCAATAACTTTCTTTGAAAAGCCATGTGTTATACGACTCTTTGTTTTCCCAAACAATATTACCGATGTTTCGTTACAACTTACTCCAGCTCCTTGGACTTGTGGAAGAAGGGTTTTTTTTTTTGGTTTGGATTTGCTCTGCTTTTGTAGAGTTTCCTTGCAAACCCTGGGTATGCCCCCCGGCAGTCACATTAATGTTGTGTTATGTGTTTGGGGAACATCTTGGGTATTAGATAATGGGATTATTGGGGGCAGTTTGACTAGAAGATTTACAGATGGGATCTGAGGGTGCAGGCTTCTCAGAACCGTGGCTCCAGGACAGAAATAATAGAAATGAGAGAAAGAGGGAGAGAGAGAGACAGAGAGAGAGAGAGACAGAGAGACTCTTTATTCCTGGGTTAATCAACCCTGGGCACCAGGGCCGGGCCAGCTGGAACCCAGGTGAGGGCAGGCTGACATCCCAGGCAGGTGGTCCCACTCCTGATCATCCCTGAGCCCAGGCTCCACCCCTCAGGGAGGACCAGACACCCTGGGCCCTCTGACCGGACTCACACCAGGAGGCTGGCTGGAGGGCCCCGTGGCTCCGAGTATCTTTCCCTCCACCTGCACGGCTGCCTGGCTCTTGGCCAACAGACTGTAGCTGCAAATTCCTACCAGTGTCCCCCATTTGGGGCAGACGAAGTCACTGTGGAGTCTCCTTTGCAAAACACAACCGAACAAACAATCCCACGGGGGCCTCCTTCCCGCATACAGATTTCGCCTGAGATTTTGCCCCTCTTGGAGCCTCGCGTCACAAACAGAGCCCGCACCATCAGGTTCTCTCTGAAGCGTGGCTGCACAGGCTGCACCTGTCCATTTGTTTGTTCCGCATCTGCACACTCAACGGGGCAACTTGACCTTTTCAATTCCTGCCGCTCAAAACCTGTTCTGCAGGTCTTCAGACCTGCTCTGTGGGTCCCGGGAAGCCCCCTCCTCTGAATTCCTGCTTTGCCTGAGTCGGTTCCCCTTGGGAACCATCACTCCTTCCTTCTGCGATCCCTGTTCGTTTCTCACTGTGTCTGTCGAGACACGGAGTTCCAGATCTCTCCCTCCTACGTACACTCACACAAAGCATCGTGCAAGTGTGCAGATTCGGCCGCCGGCTTGGGGAACGGGGGCATTTATGCTGCAGCAACACCAACAACTTTGGGAAGAAGCATTTCTGTGCCTAAAAACACCCCCATGGGCCATTTGCTCAGTTCCAGGCTCCCACTGTCTTCAGCTTCCCTCCCCCTGCCTGCCCCGCCTTTCTATAATACTTCTCCCTGCCCTTCCCCAAATTCTTAAGGTAATTCCTAGCGCCACAATGTAGCTACGTCTTTTACACTGATCCGTGTCCTCAGGTTCTTAATCTCTACCTTAAGCACTATATTTTGTGATATTTTGCTAAACAGTGACAGCGGTTTCCCCAAAAGATACTCTAGTAATGTCAAGATAATACAGTTTTGGAAATGCATGCAGGAGGGGTTGGCTGTATGACAGAGATTTATAGTCGTAGATCTTTATCTGACCAGCACTTGCTAAGCATCCACTCTTGGGCGTGGAAAGATACCAGGCCCACGTTCTTTGTGCTCAAGGTACTTTCAGTCTCACGAGAGAGATGGTGCTTGATGAGCAATGTCGTGGGCTCGAGTATCTGATGTGCCAGTGGAGAGATGGAGCCAGGGCCTTGGCAGTGCCAACTGGGCCGTCAGGGAGAACTTTGTCAGAGCAAACGGCCTGTAGCCAGACCTAAGAGATGTGGGAAACATGCAGATGGAGTGAGGGGCAGGGAGAGGACCCCCAGGTGGAGTCCACGGGGTTCTCAAAGGCTGGGAGGCAGCTCCACGGACAGACGGCAGAAGGTGGCGTGGATTCTGGGGATGGGAGGAGTGGGGGAACTTTCGGTTTCTGATCTGGCACATCAGGAGCTTGGAAGCTGTCACTCCTGAACACACAGCTAGAAGAAAGCTCAACAAACCGAAAATCAGCAGTTCTTCCTAGATCCATCAGAGAACTGAGGTCACAGGGCAAACCTCTGCCCCCAAATTTAGAGAGACAGACAGGCAGATGCAGATCGTCCCAACTTATGGGGGCAGAGCCTGCGTGGGAACCAGCACCGGGTTCCATTGACCCAGTGCCACATATGTGGCTTTCAGTAAAAAGTTAGGAGGGATACTAAAGACTCAAAATGAGTTTGAAGAAAAAGAGCACACATCAGAATCCGAATCAGGTATGGCAGAGGTGTAGGAATTATCAGATCAGGAATTTAAAATCATGATCATTACTGTGCTGAGGGCTCTAATGGACAAAGTGGAAGGAACGGGGAGCCCAGGAGACATGGCCATGAACACAGGGGTGCTCTGTGGAGGGGTGTGAGGGCAGGGGCCCGGGGCACACCTGCGCCTGCCACATGCCCCTCTGGGGGCCGCACTCCCTGCCTGAGACGGGCCAGGTCTGGGCTCTTCTGAGCCGCTGGTTCCTCTCTGGGGTCCTTTCCCTGCAGCCCCAGTGCCCTGGTGAACAAGGACAACACTGACAGGGTGACAAAGCTTGCAGGGCTTGCTTTGTGTGAGGGCAGGTTCAGCTGAAATCTGGCTTCCTGGGGTCGAGGGCAGGAAAGGGGGCTTGGTGATCGCAGCATGACAAAAGCACTGACTTTTTATTGTCTTAGCAGACAGCTGTGAGAACAGATCACCATGCCTTCCTTCCTTCCTTCCTACCTTCCTTCCTTCCTTCCTTGCATCACTCAGCATTTACCGCCAGGCTGTGCTGAGTGAAGTCACTCACTCTCTTAGTGGCCATGATGAGAACTGCCCATCAATAAACACAGCGTAGGCGAGATGGTGACGGGGCCCTAAGGGGGTGTGGGTGGGCACTGTGGGGAGGCTGGGGTGGGGTCAGCGGGAGGAGAGGTCAAGTGGGCCTTCGATAAGGCCCCCAAGGGTAGGCCTCTCAGTTTCCTCCTCTTGGAGGGGATTCCGGCTTTGCCTTCCCAGATCCCCTCCCTCCCTTCTGATGGCAGACCTTGTCCCCTGACCACAGGGGTGGGTGGACATATACCAAGGGGTGGGTGGGCACTACCAAGTTGGCCACTTGGCAGTGACGGTGGACCCAGGCCCAGTGACACCACCAGACCCAGCAAAGCAAACAGCAGCCGAGCTGGAAATCTCTCCCCGCGGACTCTCCCTGATCTAAGCTTCTGCTGCAACATTACCATGGAGAATTCAACAGAGTCCTCCTCCTCGAAGTGGGAGCTTCCGAATCCAGCCCGCAAGCCCTTTGGCATGTCCGTCACTCCTGCAAGGCAGTGGGCTGGGCCCTTGTCGTGAAGGTTTGGCCACCAGCAAAAAGGGGCTGCTTGGCCTTGCGGTCATCTCCTTTAGGCCCTAAACGTTAGATTTCCATCAGAGGAAAGTTCAAGTTGCAACAAACATGCACTTGCAAAGGTGTAAGCCCAGGCGCTGACAGAAGGTCCTCCAGAGGGTGGTTAGGGTCAGCTCTGCGAGGTGGGCCCAGCGTGTGGGCATCACACAGTGGGGCTGGGGCGCTGGGTGGGGACTCCAGGCCAGGAGGGGGCCCGGTGCCGGCCAGAAAGCAGCTGTGGGTTTCTGGGTGCATGTGTGCGTGCCCACGAAACAGGCGCAGGAGCCTGAGCCCAGGTACGCGTCCACTAAGGATGCTCCTCGCACAGAGCCTTTGAGCGTTAGCACTGTTTCTTCATTGCTGTTTCGAAACAGGCTGGGTCTGATCCGGATCCTACTTTACATGACCCAGGAGGAGACTGTGGCGAAACCACTGAGAGGGATGAATCAGAAACTGGCAGAATAAATGACACGAAATCCGAGATCAAAGCTCTAATCCCATTACCCACTGGGATGATCCTCCGAAAGAGAGGCACGGAAGGACACCGCTGTGCGTGATTGAAGAGAAAAATGGCTCTAAAACTGATGCGGCCTCTTTTGTTCAGACAAAACAGACCCCTCAGTGCCTTCATCCATCACGGGCCCAAACCAGGACCCCCAAGCCCAGACGCATGGTCTATCTGCTGAAGGCTGTGCGCGGGCTGGGTCTGCCGTTGCCATCCCTGTCATCGTGAGCAGAGGCCACGGCTGTCCCTGCACGAAGCCTGCCCTGCTAAGGCGCCCAGTGTTCAGTCTGTCCGAGAGCTTCACCTGGCCTCCGGGAGTGATGGGCGTTTAGCGCCGAGCAGCAGGTGTCATTGTCCTTGTCTGAGTTCTAAAGAAGGTGAGTGGCCCTGGCTACCCAGGACGGTCGCTTGGCCTTGCCACCTCCCCGGGGCCATGGGACTCCTCCAAACCTCAGTGTGCTCATCAACCGATGGGGCAATAATTGTTGACCCTACGTCACGGGGTTTTTACTGGAATAATAATGCCGGGCTTCCCATCTGTTAGATGGTTGGGGATATTTAAGTCGACAACTTGGCTTTACCTATTTTCTTCCTAAAGTGACATCATGCCAGTGACCGGCCTTGGAGATGGCATTCTCTGTGAACCAGAGCCCCGCTGCACTCGCCAGGTGCTCACTGCCTGCCCGTGTGGCTGTGTCTGGCTTCCGTGGGGCCTGACCTCCTCCTCTCCTGCTCAGCCCGCGGTCTCAGGCTGCTAAACCACAACAATTAGAGGGCTAGTTTTATGGGGAGCGTAACACTGCTAACTCACTTTGCCGGGTAATTATAGCGGGCTGGAAGCTCGCGGTTGGCTGTCACAAGAGTTTAGAATTCCAGAATCAAACATGGCTTCTGTTTCTTTATTAAATACAGTAAACTAGGGCAGGGGCTCCCAAGCTTGGCACTATTGACATCTGGGGCTGGGTCATTGCTTGTTGAATGGGGTGTCTTGTGCAGTGTAGGACGTTTCGCAGGACCCCTGGGCATTGTTCACGAAATGCCAGTAGGATCCCCTCCGCCCAGTTGGTGACAACCAAGAATGTCTCCAGGCCAGGGGTGGGACAAAGACAGGAGAGCAAGGTGCCTGCACTTTCGTGGCGCTGTGAGCGGGGACTTCTTTCTGTCTCCTTGTGCCTGGCCTTACTGTAGTCCTGGCCCCACTCCCGATGTGGCCAAAAGCCCCCTGAGGGGAAAATAGCCCCTGATTGAGAACCACCGAGACAGGGGCTTTCTCCCTGTGGCTGTGGACCTTCCCAGGGCCCGCAGATCTCAGACAACTCAGTGCCTCCTGAATGTTCTCTGCTCTGTACCTGAAACCACCTCCACGTGGCTCCATGACCTTGGGCCTGGAGGCTTATGGGTATCCCGATCCGTCTGGGATTGGGAAGATAATTTGATAATCACAAAACACAAACTAGGATGCTAGGAGTTATAGTCCTGCAATTGCCCACAGCCAGGCTGAAACGCGGTAAGGTCTCGAATCTGTCTGGATTCTTGGTCGCACCATCTCAAGGCACTGCCGTCACAGTCCATGTGGGAAGGCGTCTTAGGTGCCTTTGTCCTTTCTCCCAGGGGGATGATTTCTATACAGGTCCTGATCAGGGAACAGAATGTAATAATTTAACTTAAATAATTAAATTTAATAATTTAATAAATGTCATGAAACTTTCCACCAAATTTTCAAAAGCAAACCAAAGCCACTGAAACATGAGACACGGTTGCATGCCATGGGAAAGGTGGTTTTCATGAAGTCAAATCCCTGAGAGGCGATTTATACCCGGGAAAATAGGCAGAGCACTGAGTTCCTTGTTATGAGGGGTGGGCGGGTGGGGGGGGTAAGCCCTCAGCCCTGCCCTGCACCCATACCTGGGCTGCGAATCAGGTGTGGCCACAGGTGGGCTGGGCTGTAGGCGGGCAGGGAGGTGGACATCGGTGTAGGTTCTGCAATTTCCCTAAAGGACAGACTTGGGGACATAATCTGGTTGGAAGAAATAATGAAGTTTGCAAATCATGCTGCAAATTCTTACTTAGATGTTACATTTCAGATTACTATAATCAGCTAGAAGCTTTTATCTGCATTTAAATACTATTATCCTCATCATCTCAAGGGGTGGCTTTGAGGTTGCAAATGGCAATAAAGGCAGGGGTTTGCATGTCCCCAGACCTCCTTGGCTGGATAGCTGGAGGTGGCCCCCCCTTCTCCCCTGACGCCCCAGATGGCTGCCCTGTGTCTCAACCTGTTCCCTTCCCAAGGGCACGGTGTCAATCAGAGTCCATTACATCTGTGTTTTCTGACTTCCCTCCATACCCCACAAATGGAGAGGGGATTTACATCCAAGGTGTATCACTTGATAGCTGTGGGTGACCTTGAACCAGTCACTTACCCTCCCTAAGCCTCAGGTTCCTCCTTCTTAAATGGGGATCGGAACACTCCCTGCCTTACAGGAGTCGTTCGCATTAAATAGGAGAATGCTTGGAGAGCAGTCGCCACAGCACCTGCATATGGACAATGTTCTCCCCGTTCTTGCTGTCATCATCACCGTCACCATCATCAG
>NW_012139191.1:2725086-2753000 GCF_000956105.1 Propithecus coquereli | reverse complement strand
TGAAGGTTTGGCCACCAGCAAAAAGGGGCTGCTTGGCCTTGCGGTCATCTCCTTTAGGCCCTAAACGTTAGATTTCCATCAGAGGAAAGTTCAAGTTGCAACAAACATGCACTTGCAAAGGTGTAAGCGCAGGCGCTGACAGAAGGTCCTCCAGAGGGTGGTTAGGGTCAGCTCTGCGAGGTGGGCCCAGCGTGTGGGCATCACACAGTGGGGCTGGGGCGCTGGGTGGGGACTCCAGGCCAGGAGGGGGCCCGGTGCCGGCCAGAAAGCAGCTGTGGGTTTCTGGGTGCATGTGTGCGTGCCCACGAAACAGGCGCAGGAGCCTGAGCCCAGGTACGCGTCCACTAAGGATGCTCCTCGCACAGAGCCTTTGAGCGTTAGCACTGTTTCTTCATTGCTGTTTCGAAACAGGCTGGGTCTGATCCGGATCCTACTTTACATGACCCAGGAGGAGACTGTGGCGAAACCACTGAGAGGGATGAATCAGAAACTGGCAGAATAAATGACACGAAATCCGAGATCAAAGCTCTAATCCCATTACCCACTGGGATGATCCTCCGAAAGAGAGGCACGGAAGGACACCGCTGTGCGTGATTGAACAGAAAAATGGCTCTAAAACTGATACGGCCTCTTTTGTTCAGACAAAACAGACCCCTCAGTGTCTTCATCCATCACGGGCCCAAACCAGGACCCCCAAGCCCAGACGCATGGTCTATCTGCTGAAGGCTGTGCGCGGGCTGGGTCTGCCGTTGCCATCCCTGTCATCGTGAGCAGAGGCCACGGCTGTCCCTGCACGAAGCCTGCCCTGCTAAAGCGCCCAGTGTTCAGTCTGTCCGAGAGCTTCACCTGGCCTCCGGGAGTGATGGGCGTTTAGCGCCGAGCAGCAGGTGTCATTGTCCTTGTCTGAGTTCTAAAGAAGGTGAGTGGCCCTGGCTACCCAGGACGGTCGCTTGGCCTTGCCACCTCCCCGGGGCCATGGGACTCCTCCAAACCTCAGTGTGCTCATCATCCGATGGGGCAATAATTGTTGACCCTACGTCACGGGGTTTTTACTGGAATAATAATGCCGGGCTTCCCATCTGTTAGATGGTTGGGGATATTTAAGTCGACAACTTGGCTTTACCTATTTTCTTCCTAAAGTGACATCATGCCAGTGACCGGCCTTGGAGATGGCATTCTCTGTGAACCAGAGCCCCGCTGCACTCGCCAGGTGCTCACTGCCTGCCCGTGTGGCTGTGTCTGGCTTCCGTGGGGCCTGACCTCCTCCTCTCCTGCTCAGCCCGCGGTCTCAGGCTGCTAAACCACAACAATTAGAGGGCTAGTTTTATGGGGAGCGTAACACTGCTAACTCACTTTGCCGGGTAATTATAGCGGGCTGGAAGCTCGCGGTTGGCTGTCACAAGAGTTTAGAATTCCAGAATCAAACATGGCTTCTGTTTCTTTATTAAATACGGTAAACTAGGGCAGGGGCTCCCAAGCTTGGCACTATTGACATCTGGGGCTGGGTCATTGCTTGTTGAATGGGGTGTCTTGTGCAGTGTAGGACGTTTCGCAGGACCCCTGGGCATTGTTCACGAAATGCCAGTAGGATCCCCTCCGCCCAGTTGGTGACAACCAAGAATGTCTCCAGGCCAGGGGTGGGACAAAGACAGGAGAGCAAGGTGCCTGCACTTTCGTGGCGCTGTGAGCGGGGACTTCTTTCTGTCTCCTTGTGCCTGGCCTTACTGTAGTCCTGGCCCCACTCCCGACGTGGCCAAAAGCCCCCTGAGGGGAAAATAGCCCCTGATTGAGAACCACCGAGACAGGGGCTTTCTCCCTGTGGCTGTGGACCTTCCCAGGGCCCGCAGATCTCAGACAACTCAGTGCCTCCTGAATGTTCTCTGCTCTGTACCTGAAACCACCTCCACGTGGCTTCATGACCTTGGGCCTGGAGGCTTATGGGTATCCCGATCCGTCTGGGATTGGGAAGATAATTTGATAATCACAAAACACAAACTAGGATGCTAGGAGTTATAGTCCTGCAATTGCCCACAGCCAGGCTGAAACGCGGTAAGGTCTCGAATCTGTCTGAATTCTTGGTCGCACCATCTCAGGGCACTGCCGTCACAGTCCATGTGGGAAGGCGTCTTAGGTGCCTTTGTCCTTTCTCCCAGGGGGATGATTTCTATACAGGTCCTGATCAGGGAACAGAATGTAATAATTTAACTTAAATAATTAAATTTAATAATTTAATAAATGTCATGAAACTTTCCACCAAATTTTCAAAAGCAAACCAAAGCCACTGAAACATGAGACACGGTTGCATGCCATGGGAAAGGTGGTTTTCATGAAGTCAAATCCCTGAGAGGCGATTTATACCCGGGAAAATAGGCAGAGCACTGAGTTCCTTGTTATGAGGGGTGGGCGGGTGGGGGGGGTAAGCCCTCAGCCCTGCCCTGCACCCATACCTGGGCTGCGAATCAGGTGTGGCCACAGGTGGGCTGGGCTGTAGGCGGGCAGGGAGGTGGACATCGGTGTAGGTTCTGCAATTTCCCTAAAGGACAGACTTGGGGACATAATCTGGTTGGAAGAAATAATGAAGTTTGCAAATCATGCTGCAAATTCTTACTTAGATGTTACATTTCAGATTACTATAATCAGCTAGAAGCTTTTATCTGCATTTAAATACTATTATCCTCATCATCTCAAGGGGTGGCTTTGAGGTTGCAAATGGCAATAAAGGCAGGGGTTTGCATGTCCCCAGACCTCCTTGGCTGGATAGCTGGAGGTGGCCCCCCCTTCTCCCCTGACGCCCCAGATGGCTGCCCTGTGTCTCAACCTGTTCCCTTCCCAAGGGCACGGTGTCAATCAGAGTCCATTACATTTGTGTTTTCTGACTTCCCTCCATACCCCACAAATGGAGAGGGGATTTACATCCAAGGTGTATCACTTGATAGCTGTGGGTGACCTTGAACCAGTCACTTACCCTCCCTAAGCCTCAGGTTCCTCCTTAAATGGGGATCGGAACACTCCCTGCATTAAATAGGAGAATGCTTGGAGAGCAGTCGCCACAGCACCTGCATATGGACAATGTTCTCCCCGTTCTTGCTGTCATCATCACCGTCACCATCATCAGCAGTAGCAGGAGTAGGTGCTGGAGTCTTGGGGACTCTTTAACGTGCTCAGAGGCATAATGAATTGCTGTCTTTGCTGAAGAAAAGGACAGTTGATCTTAGCTGTGTTTTTTTTTTCTCTAGTTAAATTCAAGAATGTTCATCTGAGAGTTGGGGCCAGCGCATCCTTTTATTTAACCTTTGAGTAATGCAAATTATTTCCACAGAAGACCACCATAGTCATCAGCGCGGGCTGGGCTTATGTTGCTGTAACAAACAGCTCTAAAGTCCCGTGGCATGATATGCAGAAGCTGACTTCTTGCTCACTACACTCCCATCCTGGGTCAGCAGGGTGGGGATCCTGCCCTCTACCACGCGGGGGCCCTGGCTCCAGTCCACGGGGAGAAGAGCGAGATGGGAGAATTGCCCAGGGGGCGTTTCGCCCCCTCAGCCTGGAGCCAGCACAGGTAGCTCCTGCTTGTGCTTGGGTCTCGTTTCACTGGCCAGAGCTGGCCACACGGGCTGGGAATCACGGGCTCCCACTGCCAGGGAGGAGTGGTCAGGGGTGTCCAGGAGATTCGTGGGTCCCTAACCCATGCACAAAGGCCACAGCAAGGCTGTCGGCAGGGCCAGAGGCCACCGGGCTGGCGGGTTTGTTTAGAGCAGAAGCTGACATTTTCTTAAGGAGCCGGGTGGAGGTAATATTTTAGAATTTGTGGCCCATAAAAGACTCAAACCTGGAAAGCAGCTGTAGACAACATGCAAACAAACGGACCTGGCCGAATCCCAACAAAACTTCATTCGGCAAGAACAGGTGGGCCGTGGTTTGCCAACCCTGGTTTGGGCAGCCCAGAGCATCCCTTAGAAAGCCAAAGTCATGTTTTTAATAAAAACATAATATTCCAAGAGAAGCCCCCGCTTTGCTGGATGCACAGGGCTGCCGTGAGGAGGAGCGCGACCGCGTGAGGGGCTGTCAGGTGGTCCCCGGTGACCACGGCCATGAGCCCAGTGACAGGCACAGACGTCTAGTTTCTACCTCGTCCTGTGGATCCTCCTTACAGAACCTCCTTACGCCAGTGACTTTTTTTTTTTTAAAGTAATCTATCTCACTGTTCTGGAACTGTAGATGTCTTATTTGAAACTGCAAAGCGTAATATCGTGGAGCAGAGGAGGAAGGTCAGCAACTGCAGATTTGTCTTCATGATAATTCTTTCAACGTTTAACCCAGGCAGCCCTTATTTCACGTATTTTAAGTGTTTGAAAAATGCCTTTGGAAGCTTCTTAAAGGAGAAATCGAGCTTAGAAATTCTTTTTCTCTCTTTCTTCTACAAATGTCCAAAAAGCGCCCACTGTGCGCCAAGCTCTGCTCTAGGCGTGAGAATGTGTGGGGAGGGCACGGGGCGACCAGATCTGTGTTCCCACGGAGGTCCCAGTTCAGGCAGTGGGCACACAGGGAAGCAGGCGCAGCTCCCTTAAATCCGTGAGCACGATGAAAACACAGCACAGCCAGGGCGAGGGTGGCGTGTTCTTCGAGGAAAGCCGTGTCTGAGTCTAAACGTGAGCCGCCAGCCAGCGTCCAGCAGCAGAAAGGGCAGCCTCCTGGCTGCGCTGGGCGGAACAGGATTTCGTGCAGGGCTTTCAGCATCCTTCAAAGGGCTGGGTCTCTAGAATGGCTCCGAAACGATTACCGGAAAACTCCACTCTTTCCCTACTTTCTATCAGCTGCAAAGAAAGAACATCCAACCGGAGAGGCATTCCAGTTTGCAATCCTTTAGCCAGAGAGTGGAGAAGGGAGAGCTTGTGCTTTAAGCACCTTCTGCCGAAGCAAAGGCAGATGTTGGTATTTTAAAGAGTTAGTGCGGCACGGAGGAGTCGTGTAGGCACGCACGGGGTGGTGTTCACGTGCACGCTTCTTCATGCATCGCAGGTGTGCACCATGGCAGTGTTTCTCATGCGGGGGAGCGAGTTTTGGCATTATAATGACACATGAATGAGTTAAAGGAAACTGGAGGTCGCCTGCGCTGGTCTGCACCACCTTTGCGTGGGTCTGGACCTCTGGCAACCGACAGCGGGTCACGTGGCTATTTGTAGGATTTGGGCCACCTGGTGTCCTCGAGCAGCTGTGCTTCTAGATGACGAATACTAAAGTAAAATTGTTAAAAGAAAGAAGGAAGAGAAGGAAAAAAACCATTAAAGTTTTTTTAATCCACTTCGTCAGGTCTGTCCCAGTGACAAAACCACACCATGGTGGCTTGCCAGGAGCGCTCACGCCACTGTCGGGAGCACTGGGGAATCGCAGCTGGGGTGGCAGCCACAGCCACATGTCACAGGCTGGATCCAGGGGCCTGGAAGTGGCCTGCTGCTGTCACCGGCACTGCCTCTGGACACTGCTGCAGGGACCCCGGAGCTGCGATGGCTGGGCTGCCCAGGAGTGAGGCCCAGGTAGCAGCAAGACAGCCGCCTACCTCTGCTCACCTCCCCGCTCCCAACCTCATGCAGGGCATTGAGTCGGCAGGGCTGATCTCCCAGTCCTAGCTGCAAGGGGACAGGGAAACAGGGCCGTAGCTTTCCCAGTGTGTCAGTTTTCTAGGGCTGCCACAGAAGCGCCACACACTGGGCGGCTTAAACACACACTTCTGGAGGCCCAAAGTCCAAGATCAAGGCTTCAGCAGGGTTGGTTCCCTCTGAGGCTGCGAAGGAGAATGTGTCCCGGACTGTCCTCCGGCTTCTGCTGCGTTGCTGGCCGTCTCTGGTGTTCCTTGGCTCGCAGAGGCATCGCTCAGATTCCTGCCCTCACCTTCACGTGGCATTCTTCCCGTGTGCGTGTCTGTGTCCAGACTTCCCCTTTTCATAAGGACGCCAGGCATGTTGGACTAGAGTCAACCCCAGTAACCTCATCTCAACTGATTACATCTGCTGTCACCCCTTGTCCAAATAAGGTTGCTTTCTAAGGTACTTGGGGTTTGGATGTCAACATATGAAATTGGATGACACTCAGCCTCTGCGGTAGGAAGTTGCCTTGGAGGAGGATGGGACGGCTGGTGATGAAAGTCAACACGCTGGCCGCAGCCAGAGGGCGGGTCGTGGGGGTAGACGCAGCGCAGAGGGAACCGCGGGGCCCAGGGCTCGGAGCAGGAAGGAGTCATGTGAGGAACGGAAGAGAGGACGTCAGCGTGGAAAGGATGAATGAGGGGCAGGGAGTGAGGTGGGGCTGGAGAGGACTTTGAGGACACTTGGGCCTTTTGAATGTACCTCTGCGTGGGATGGGAGGCCACTGGAGGGCTCTGGATCAGGAAGGATGTGACTGACATGGCTCTTGGGAAGCCCACTTGGGCAGGAAAGCAGGAAGATCGCTCAGGTGGCTGCTGCAGTCGTCCCCTGGAGAGAGCGTGGCGGCTTGGACTGGGGGAGCCGGGGCAGAGAGGGATGGATTTGGGCTGCTAGGCTGGGCGCTTTTGGATGTGCAGTGGTTGCGTACAGGCCCGTGTGGCTATGGTTGTTACCGCAGCTGGGCCGGTGGCATCTGCAGACACCCGAGAGCTCCTCAGTGGGTGTTCGTATACTGGGATGACACCCACAGCACAGGGTAGGCAGATTCTTGTTTGGCTCCTAGCGACCATATTTTCCAAACGCCAGATCTGGGCACAGAGCCGGGCAGGACAAAGGCACTTGCAGGGAAGGGGGGATTTTCTGGAGAGTTGGGTCATACATGCCATCACTAGAGGATGCCAGGCCAAGAGGACCACAGCTGCTTCCTCTCCCTTGACGTGCGTGTCCTGGCTGGGCTTCCAGCTGGCAGTGGGGAAAGAGACTCCTCCTGTGAGACATCGTGGCTTCATGCTGGCCAAAACGCAGTTGGGGGAGGGAAGTAGAGTAATGGCCCCCAAAGTGTCCATGTCCCGGCCCCAGATGCGGCAAATGTGCCACCTGACACTGTGGAAAGGACTTCGCAGGTGTGATTATGTTAAGGACCTTGATACGGGGAGATGCTCCTAGATTATCTGGTGGGCCCAGTGTAACCACAGGGAATTCCATGAGAAGGAATCAGGAGAGTTCGAGTCAGAAAAGGGGACGCAACGACGGAAGCAGAGAGAGTGGTTGGAGGAGCCTCGGCTTTGCTGCCACCTTTGCATGTGGAGGAAGGAGCCACGAGCCAAGGAATGTGCCGGCCCCTGGAAGCTGGGAAGGCAAAGAGATGACTCCCCCTTAAGGAAGGAACCAGCCCTGCCAGCACCTTATTTTAGCCCAGTGAGACTGATTTTCGAGCCTCTGCCCTGCAGAACTGTAAGATAATACATGTTTTAAGTTGCTAAATTTCTGGTTGTTTGTGGGCAACTAATAAAGGTGGAGAAAAGGGAGAAAACACAACTAAAGTCACCAAGAAACACCAAAATGATCAAGGGGTTTTTCAGGGCGCCATATGCTTCTCACATGTGCCGGGTATGTTGGTCAGTGGCAGGTGTGGGGAGATATGGGGGAGTGGGCTGGGACCCCCTGCCTGGAATAACGCCAGCGGAGGGTCTTCAGTCGGAGGGGTCAGAGAACTAGGCCAGTCACACACCACTGTGTGATTTATTGTGATTTTCCTCTAGACAAACAGAATATAACTATAAAAGTAGGCCATGTTAGATGAGCCTCTTGTTAATCACACACAAGTTCACTGTCTCTGGCTGGCGAGAACTGTTGCTATTCCTTACTAAAAACGTCACTCCCAGTTATACATAGTCAGCGGATATGTGCGAGGCCTTGGAGTTTCGGGTGTTGTGTTTTGAGCGAACTCTGACGTCCCTCCCGCGTGTGATGGAGAGCTCGAAATAAAGTGCGTAGAGGGAGGCCCGAGAGGATGGGAAAGTTCTGCATTGTCACAACAGGAGGACACGTCAGCTTAGCCCTGACCTGCTCTTTACAGAATAACATTGATAATAGTTGAATTTAACTTTCACCAAAGAAGTCTTGTTCTGTGGCTGGAGAAAGATGCAATGAAGAATTTGTCATTTATGAACTGATCTGTTGAGTTTCATAAAAAGATCTCATCTGAACACAGGTAGCCGTTAGAAAAACATATTTGGCATATTTACATGACCTGCAAGGGTACGCTTCAGACTGATGGAGAAAGATTCACGATTCCTGTTAAACACGGACGTCCTCGCAATTTATCTTTTTGCTTTCAGTTGATGTTTTCCTTAGACAATCCGCTTTTGCGTTGAGGCTTTGTCTTTGTCTTCATGTGCAGAATCCGTTGGTGTCTGGCCTTCTCTGAGTGGGGCCGCCCTCACTGACCGAGTGACAGGCAGTGTCCCTCCACGGTCCGTGGACCCAGGCTCCCGGCGCAGCCTCTCCGGGCCCGTCCATGCATCACATGCGTGCTGTGGGTTAGCTGTGCTTATTGGTGCGTAACACACATGCAACCCAGCTGGCCACCCAGGGTATTTTGAGAGCTGCCAGTTTGTTTAATGTCACCAAAGTCTGACTAGCATGTTTTAGACAGACTGGGATTTCCTTCGGGAAGCAACTAGGGTAACATGGTTTTCTCGAGGGAGTTGCTGCTGTCGTCGTTGAGAAATTCGGAGGCTGGTATCAGGCCTTGTGCCCTCCAGCAAGGCAGGACCCCACAGGAAAGTGCTGTTCACCCACGGTTGACTTTGTTTCCCCAGAACTGTTGCGTGACTTAGGAGATATCAGTCATGGGGACTCCAGGCAAATACCGTCATCGTCCTAGGGAACAGCTGCCTCTAGCTTCCATGGAGGCCACCATCTCCTGCCACACTTTGGGTTTTCTGTTCTCTGTGCTTTAGGATCTCAGATGGCGTCCCCTCCCTAGAGCTGCGACTGTAAGTGAGAACTAAGGCCACTCGTCCTGTGCCCCAGGCCACGGTCTCTGAGCTCTCTCTGTGCCCCTCTGGGTCTTTTTCCACGATCCACTGACTCACTCTCAGCCTCGAGCCACTACTCAAGGCCTTCCCCGACTGCCTGGGTGGGCCACGTGCCCTATGGGTCACTCATGTGACATCTCTACTGTCCTGGTACCCTGTTGCTGCCGTAACAAATTGACCACAATGTTCACGGCTTAGAACAGCATCCACTTCTCATCTCGCATTTCTGCGGCACAAGCCAGGCATGGCGTGCTCAGGGTCTTGCAGTCTGGAATTGAGCTCTCAGAAGGGCTGTGTTCCCTTGGGGAGGGAACATCCCAGGGCTGCTGTGACAAGGCGCTACAAACAACAGAAATGTATTGTCTCACGGTTCTGCGGGCTGCGGGTGTGAGACCCCGGTATCGGCAGGGCCATGCCCACCCCCAGGCTCTGGGGAGCGAGCCCTCCTCGCCTCTCCCAGCGTCAGCGGCTCCGGGCAGTCCTGGGCTTGTGGCTGCATCACCCCGTTCCCTGCCTTCATGTGGCCTTCCCCTCTGTGCCTGTGTCTTCTCTTCTGTCTCTCACAGGACACTCGTCACGGAATCTAGGCCCATTTGCGTAATCCAGGATGACCTCGTTTTGAGATCTCGAACTTTGAGTACATCTGTAAAGGCTCTTTTTCCCAATAAGGTCATAATGACAGAGTTTGAGGGTAGGATGTGGACATATCTTTTGAGGGGCCACCATTCAACCCACTCCAGCTTCCTTGCTTGGGGCAACTACTGTTGAACACTTCCCACTCAAAGCCTCCCAGGGGTTTTACCGAGAAACCTTCTCATACTCATTTTAATGTGAGTCGTGCACGAAATAACTTCAGTGCAGAAGAACATACCGTAGAACTGTGTTCTGTCCAGTGGAAAATGGCTCCGAGCATAGGTGCAAACCCAGGTTGACCATCGCCGAGGCAAGTTTGGATAGTGCCTGTTGGGGTGTTTGCTGTGGACGGTTTGCATTAGGGGTTTGGATGTCAATTCTGCTTCATCTCAGACGCCCAATACGGTGCCTGTTTAGACGACATCAGTACTTCCGTGCCTTGCAGTTTGGGGGTGAGGGAGGAAAGCTTTTTTCCATGTTGAACTGTTTTAACTTCCGTTTTCATTCCGATGAGCACTGCGAATAATCCCCCCAAGACCTGGGACTTACTGTTTACTCCTTCCTGATCCTGATCTGAAAAACAGACGGTCTCGGGCGCAAACAAGAGTCGGGTTACGCACTGTGGCTCTGCACATTGTTCTCCAACCTGGAAGCCAGGGCGCTTGGCCGGCAGACAGGACCGGCAAGTGCGCGCAGGATGGGCTACCATGAAGGGGCAGACGCCAGTCCACGGCTCCTGTGTCAGCTCTTTGGATCCTCCGCCCTGAGTGTCCCTTCCTGTTGGTAGACAGAGATAATGACCTAATCTGGGGACTGTGGAGTGACATTGCCACAGCTCCAGATGCCTGTCTGCACTGGCTGAGGACAGACGGGGACCTCTGCCACCCACAGGCTGTCCTAGGGAGACTTTCTGGGGAGACTCCTGGGGTAGGGAACGTCCATCCGTGGGCTGATGTTGGGGTTTGCACAATCTGGAGGGATCGTAGAGCCTCTCTGTCAATAACATCCCCGTCAGCACAAGGCTAGGACCTGGCCTCTGCTGCACGTCCCACTGTGTCCTGCTCCGTTGTCCTGCACCCAGATTACAGCCACATTCTCCTCCCTGCTCCCCCCTGCCTCAGGGTGCGCCTGGCAAAAAGCCCCGTCATGTGTTTGCACTGCACTGAGCAGGGGCTGCCATCCCGCTCGGAGTCAAAGCCACGGCACACCTGGGGCAGGGCCACCTGGCCCTGGCGGGCCCACCTCCCCTCCCACCAGCCTCAAGCTGCCCCCCTTGCCACACCCTCTGTCTGGAAGGACCCCTTCCCCAGGTCGCCACAGGGCTCCCTCTGCACCGTCCTTCTCCTCGGCTCTAAGACCACCCTTCCCCTGACAGCCCGCCCCCACTGCTCCCAGCTTTCTTTACCGGAAACTCTTACACTTTTCTTATCAATTTCCTCTCTGTCTCCCCACCCTCTCCAGAGTGGAAGCTCCAGGGGAAAAGGGATTTTTTGGTTCTGTTTCATGTTTTGCTGCTACTTCCCTAGTGCCCGGTGCTCTGTACGCTTGGGAATATTTGTTGAATGAATGAATGAGTGCAAGAAAAAATTAAAAGCAGCATTTGCTGAGTGTCCTGTCAACCCATCTGTTCAGAAATGGCTTTGTCATTTCTGTCTGAAATGAGTCATCTGCTTAGGGGCCTCGCGATTCTTCCTCTCTCCTCGCCCACAGATTTTTTTTTTTAAATGATGAAAGGTTGGATCATTTGAAATCACTGTGGAATGTGTGCTTCTCTAGCCCCGAGCGCGGTGCTGACCATGTAATTTTCCATGCACCAGTTTAAGAAGACAGTAGATTTCCACCAAGAAAGAGGAAGAGGTTGGTGGCAAAGCTGAGAGCGGTGTTTTATTGGGGAAAAACGGGCGGCTGGGATACAAAGCAATCTGCAGGCGTGGTGCTAACGCCACCGCCTCCCAGCTACCAGGTGCAGAAGCTTAATATAGAAGCTCCAAAACAAGATGTTTATTGCCCATCACCTGAGAGGATAAAATTTCAGTTTACCCCTTCTCAAAATGTATTCTGGGAAAAGCAGCATTATCGGTGGTACGCCCGTAGCACTGGCCCTGCTGACTTTCATTATCTGGGCTGCAGCTGTCCTATTCACCTTTTTAAAAAGGTGCTTCTAACGACCTGGCCACCTAATTTGTTAAGCAAGCTGGCTTGGGCTGGGAGAAGAAGCCGAGTGCTCTAGTTTCACCTGCTCATGCAGTATTGTTCTTACACAGCTTCCCACTTGTTTGTTCTTCTTTTGCCTTCATTTCCCTCTTTAAGCGAGCTGTTTGCCCAGCATGCTGGTTTACAGAATGGGGAATGGTCTAGATTTATCTACGGTTTCACTGACCTCCTATAGCACTCGTGGGGGGCGGGGGGTCTCAGTTTGAGCCACATCACATGCCGCCTTATGAAATCCACAGTATTCAGCCAAGTGGCAACTGCTTATGGCTCAGCCCAAGAGTATTTTATAGCGAATGACAAAGTTACAGACCTCAAAGCCCGACATCCAACATTTGATCACCTCTTTGGCTCCATAACCTTGGTGTTAATGGAAAAATGCCCAAACTCTGGAAAATAATTTAAAGAGGTTTATTCTGAGCCGAATGTGCATGACCCACAGCCCAGAGCACATGTTTCCAAGAGGTTCTGAGAAAATGTACCTTCAGTAGCCGGGTTACAGTTTGGTTTTATATATCCGTGGCGACAAGAATTACAGGTAAGGCCGTAGGTCAACACCTGGAAGGCGTACATTGGTTTGTCCTGAAAGGGCACATCTCCGAGGAGGGGAGGGTTGTACAGGTAATAGGGAGGTTTAAAGATTCGTTCACCTGTAACGGGTTACAGAAATGAAGGTTTGTCTAAAGGCTTGGAATGTTTTAACTTAAGAGATGTCTGTTAATCAGAAACTCAAGAGATCTATTAAGTAAATTGATGGCCTGCAGGTGTTTAAGCTTTGTCTTGAGTGGCCTTAGGTCCATTAATGATTTAGTATCCTATTGTTACAGAGAGTGACTCCCAAAGGGAGGGGGCACAGCTAGGCATGACCTCCCTTCTCCTCTTGGCTGACAACTCAGCTTTAAGGTTTTCCTGGGAGTCCCCTTGCCCAAGAGGAAGTCCATTCAGTCAGCTGGAGGAGCTTAAGATTTTATTTTAGCTCACATTGGGACAGTTCCTTAGCTTCTCTGATCCTCCCTTGTCTTCATCTGTAAAATGGGTCAATTAATAGTCGACTCATGGAGCCATGATGGGAAGTACTTGCAACAACTCGTGTTGCCTTCAGTACACGGTAGACGTTGCTCATCCTTGGTTCCTGCCACATGGTATTTACACTGGGGGCTGCAGGAACTGCAGTACACGCTGCTTTACGCTGGTAGGTGGTCCATGGATGCTGGTAAGTAGAGTCAGCACAGGACCGAGCCCAGAGCTCAGAACTCAGCTTCTTAGACGCCTGCTGTGTGCACAGTTTTGCCTGATTGTAAAGTCCAGTGTACGGCCGTGTTTTGTGTCATCGTGCCTTGCGTTTGTTACTTTCAATTATTAGTCATGAGTTGTTTATGCCCGTCCACGGCCAGGGCTTCTCCTCTCCACTCCTCTGTAGGCAGCTCCTGTCTGGCTCCCTGGGGGTGGTGGACCAGGAGGTCCTGGCAGGGCTGGCCTTGTCTTGCTCTGGCCATTCTTCAGTCTGTGGCCTCCCCAAGTCCACGCTGTCTTCTCCACGTCTAGAACAGGATCTGGCTTTTGTAGGCCAAACTAGATACACGATTTGCAGGGCCCAGTGCAAAGCAAATGCAGGGTGCCTTGTTCAGAAATTGTTAAGAATTTCAAGATGGCGACTGCCAAGCACTACACCAAGAGCGGGGCTTTCCGAGGACGACCCTGTGCCACCGCACAGGTCACACACCTGTGATGCCCGTCCTGTTCGCAGGCAAGAAGTTTCTTGAGTTGAAGTAAATAAAGTTAGCTCAATGCACAGGGGTGCCTGGGTACCCCCAGGGTGCTCTGCTATTTTACGGCAGATAAATAAGTGTTGGGCCTGGTGAACGTGAGTTGCTGATTTGAGCCCAGCACCCATCTAGCTGCGTGACGCCCTGCCCGGCACCGCAGAACCTCTAGGAAATGCCCGCGCTCAGGCCCACCCCAGCGATGCTGATTTGACTCTTCGGGGTGGACCTTGGGCTGTGATAATTTTAATCCTGCCTCCCCCACCCACGTGGAGAATTCTAATGATTGAGAACAACAGATTTGGGGAAGTTGGGTCCAGGGTGGTTTTTCTTTCTCCTCAGCAACAAAAATAGAATTAGGGCAAACACGTTCCTATTTTTTTTTTGCACTATTAATTTTAATTGTGGTAAAATAGACATAACATAAAATTTTCCATCTTCTCATTTTTAAGTGTACAGTTCTGTGGTGTCAAATACCCTCACATTGCTGTGCCACCATCGCCACCACCCATCTTCAGAACTGTCTGTCCTGCAAAACTGAAACTCTGTCCCCATTAAACACGAACTCCCCATTCCCCTCCCCCAGCCCCGGCACCCACCGTTCTACTTTCTGTCTCTGAATTTCCCTACTCCAGCTGCCTCCTGCACGTGGAGTCACACAGTCTTTGTCCCCTTGTGACTGGCTTGTTTCACTTACCATAAAGTTCTCAGGCTTCAGCCTTCTTGTAGCAGGTGTCAGAATTTCCTTCCTTTTAAGGCCGAATAATACTGCATTCTGTGCATACATTGCATTATATTTATCCATTTATAATACTCGGGTTGTTTCCACCTTTTGGCTATGGTGGGAAAACATTCTATAATAGCGTGGTTTGACGTTACCCCCATCCGTAGATGGGAAAACCAAGACTTAGAGGCAGTGACTTGTCCCCGCAGCAGAGAATAAGGCTCCACCCCCAGAGCTGTCTGCTGCTTGGCCCTGCTCTCCCCACCTTTCCATACCTCCTTTGCTGCCTGCAGACTGGTGGCTTTTTTTAGCATTTAGACAAACAATGACTATTTATCCAACGAGTGGCTTAGTAGTTTTCCTCCCTCTCATGCCCGGTGGATGAGCTGGTGCTGGTAGGAAACTGGATACACACAGCTGTCCCCTGCTTGGAGTCTTGTGTACACAACACCTGTGCGCACCTGGCTGCTTCAACGGCAGGGCTTGCTCAGCACGTGAAGATGTGGCGCCTTTTGCTTCTCCAGGGCCTGATTGACAGGAGGCACGTGGAGGGGACAGACACAGGGAAGGCAGCAAGACAGCCACATGCAGCCCCACGGCAGATGTGGGGGCGGTTGTGCAATTCTTCTGTAAAGCTGTTGACTTCTATTAATTCCTCTGAAGTGTGGTGGGAAAGCAGAGCTTTGGTGTTTCCATCCTGTTCCCATCATTCTTCACTTGGGAAGTTGGTGTCATGACTTGTTCTCCCCAAGTCTTAATTTCTTAGTTTTTTCACCATTAAAGGGAGATTATAGTGCCCGCCTTGCTGGGTCCTTGTGGGTATTAAATCCATAATGAGGGTTAAGCTCCCCAAATATATCAGCACCCACCATCAAAGCACATACGTGCTTCCCGCTCTGTATCCTTCCATTTCCTCTTGGGAGCATATGTTTTAACTTTATTAATGTTTTAGCATGTATATTTTGAACAAAGTCACCTATTTTTGTGGTAAAAAGAATGAAACCTTCTCTTTCTCTATACTGGGGAAGAAGAGATTGGCTCTGTGTGACCAATGTAGATGTCTTCTTTATTTGATATAGAAGACAGTAGAACATTATTTTTTCCAAAAATTTTCAGGCCGAAAGACTGTTTTCTCTAAATCTATAAATGTGAAGAGTTGGAGTCCAGTGTTTTAAATCTTCCATGTTTCAAAAATCTGACTCTTTTGGCCTTTCTTGGATTAGCCACTCCTTTGATGGCTCTAATGAGAATCTAATTGGGAAATGGAATGCTCTGGAACAGATTTTTTAAAAAAATATATGTATTTTAATGGCATCTTCCTAAAGACCCTAAAGCACTGCCTTAATAGCAATTTCTATGAAAGATCTGATGCCACAACCAGGTAAACTGAGTTTGGGTAATTGAGCAAGGCCCCCTACAGACGAGGTCTTTGATCTATTCAATGTTGCCCTCACTGGTCATTATCTACTCTAAGGTGGGAAGAGGGGTGCTCCTTGCCCTTTTGGGCCACACTCTCGGGCCAGGACTCTGTCCACATACTCGATGGCTCTGAATGGGGCGAGATGGTATTGACAAGGCTTGTTATGGCTCTGCATATTCATGGTGACTTCCCTGCCATGAATGTTACCAGCAGGTGATATCGTGCACCAGTTAGAAAGTGATAGAAACCAGAAGGGCCCACCCCTCAGTGTTGTTGAGTGACAAGGTGCACAGTGTGTCACCTGTGTTGCAGCCACGACATTACTGGCCATGTCGGCCAGAGTGGATGCCAGCAGACCGGACAAAGTCACCCAGCTGGCTCCACAGGCTTCTACCCCCATATTTAATCCGTCATAAAGACTCGCTAAGCTCCTGTCCTCAAAGATCTTACAGTCAGTGTGAGACACCCATGAAAAACACTCACCATGTGAGACCGCATTGTGTGCCGTGTGGGATTGGGATTAGATTATGATGAGACTGGAAATTGGAGGAAGGAGAACTGAAGGCCTGTGGGAGGATGGGGAAGGCCTTGTGGGGAAGGCGGATGGGGAGCTGAGATCTCGGGGGGGAGGATTTGGAGAGGGAGGGAAACCAGAGAGGGCTTTCCCAGCCAGGGAACCAGCATGGGTGAGTGGAGGGCTGGGGCTGGCCCTTATGGGGTGTCGGTCTAGTGGGAGCTGGGCCAGGCACCTGGTGACCTAGTCTCTAGTCCAGTTTAGCCGTGAGCTTGCTGAGTGAGCCTGGCCAAGTCACTTAACCCTTTGTGGCCTGGCTCTTCATCTTTAAAATTGGAGCTTTGAGGTATGTACCCCAAAGAGTTGGAAATAAGGAATCAGGTACTTATTCATGAATGTTCCTAGAAGGAGTAATTCACAATAGCCCAAATGTCCATCAGTGGACAGAGGAATAAACCCATGTGCTACGTCCACACAACAGATTATTATTCAGCCGCAAGAGGGAATAACGTTCTACTACATGCCACGGTGTGGGTGAACCTAGAACACATTACGCTAAGTGAAAGAAGACAGATATAAAAGGCCACATATTGTCTGATTGCATGTATGCGAAACGTCTAGAATAGGTCAGTCCAAACTGATCGAAAGCGAGTTGGTGGTTTCCAGGGGCTGGGAGGAGGGGAGTATGGGGACTGACCTCTTAATGGGTCCAGGGCTTCGTTTTGGGTGAAAATGTTTTGCAAGTAGATAGAGGTGGTGGTTGCACAATATTGTGAATATACTAAATGTCACTGGATTGTTCTTTATAAAATGGTTAATTTTATGTTCACCTCGGTGGGAAAAAAAAAGGAAAAAAAATGGTGCATTGTACTAAATCTAAGCATTTCTACCCTCCCTCTGTGGTCCTGAGGACTTCTGTGGTGAGGCCCTAGAGGGATGGGAGAGAGGGGGCTTTACCTGCCCAGGCTCTGTCCCCTGTAGAGATCACAGCTCTACTTTAAGGATGTGATACCCTGGGAGAGTCCCGGTTAGATCCCATGTGAAGAAGAGTTTCAAAATGACATTTCTTTTTTTAAAGGATGAAAGGTGAGCTCATCTTGCTGGTGTCTTTGCCAGATGGAAAATTCTATTTTTTCTTTGGGAATTGGCCACATGTCGGTTTTCAGCCTCACCTAGACCTCTTTGGGCTGTGGCCCTTCTGAAACAGAGCGCTCCATAGCCTCGCCTGGCGGAGGAAAATGGCAAGCATCCCTGCTTTGGTATCTTCGGAGAAATTTTGGCCACAGGACTTCCTAGGCATGCGGGGCTCAGGTTCCAGGGGGACGGCTGTGACAAACGCTTTAATAGCTGGACAGAGGGCATTATCTTCCCTCATCCTCCCACCACCCCAGTCTACTGAACCGGAACTGCATTGTCATGAGCTTCCCCAGGTGCTGGTCACAGTGCTGGTGGCCAGAAAAGTTCCAAGGCCGGAAGGCCAGCCTCCCGACTGTCTTCTCATGGCAAAAGGAAATAAAACACAACCAGCCTTGTAGAATTTAGTTGGATTTAGGGATGGTTGCTGGGCCAGGCCCAGTCCCTAGTCCACGAGAATCGCTCCATGAAAATCTGCTGAATCGCAGTCTGACGTCTGTGACTCTTAGGGCTTCGTACCATCTCTCAGAGTCGCGCTGGGTGTAAGTTTCAGTCCTGGGGAAAGTTTCCCGTTTCACTCCATATTCGGAGTTGAAACTCACCCCTTGGGCCTAAAGAGACTCAGCTGGGTTTTTCTTAAGCAAACGTAACCCAGGCAACTGAAAAATGCGTGCATGCAGACTTACGGATAGCGATATTTAACGCGTTGGTGTTTCCGGATAGTCTTCAAAGGCCCCTTACAGCCGTGTGCAGGTAACACGCACGGGCAATGCGCTCTCACTGGCCGTAGACAGGGAGGGCAGGGCACGCTGCACGCACGTCACCCCATCACTTGGCCATTATAAAATGACTACTTCCTTGATAAACGTGTACCAGCCTTTCATATGTTACTTGAGTAAATGATAAAAGTGGCAATTAAGTTTTAGTAGGATGTGTTTACAAAAGCTTCTTTTTGAAAAACCAGTGCCAATATGTACAATGAACAGTCTGTATATGTCTGTGCTCCAGGGTGGAGTCGGATTGCTTTTACGGTAAACATATAGAAACGTGTTGTGCTTAGGAGGTTTGTCTCCCCGCACCCCATGAAGTCTTTCATTAACCAAAGCTTTTTTTTTTTTTTAAATAACGTTCAGTTTATTGAAGTTACACTTTTTAAAAAGCTAGTTTTCCTTTTCCTTTTCAATTTATAAGACTTATTATTCCATTAATGGATTTAATTTTTTTTTTATTTCAGCATATTACGGGGGTACAGATGTTTAGGTTACGTATGTTGCCCTTGCCTCCCGTCGCCCCCCAAGTCCGAGTTTCAAGTGTGTCCATCCCTTGGATGGTGTGCATTGCACTCTTAACCAAAGTTTTTGTTTTAGCTGATCTATTCCTGTTGTTCCCTGAATCAGAAA
This sequence comes from Propithecus coquereli, assembly GCF_000956105.1. NCBI lineage: Eukaryota > Metazoa > Chordata > Mammalia > Primates > Indriidae > Propithecus > Propithecus coquereli. The sequence continues at coordinate 2,734,236 of NW_012139191.1, read as the reverse complement.
TGACAGCTGTGCCACAACAAAAATGTCCCCTCTTTAATGCAAACGGAAAAGCTAAAACTGATGGTGTCTCTAAGACCATGCTTGAGCGTTTAAATAAAAACCAAAGGTAAAAAGAACTGCTTCTGAGAGCCTAGCACCTTCACCATTCTGAGTCACGCTGCATTTCTGGCACACAACAGGGCTGATTAAAAATGGCTGATATTATTTAGATCACAATGAAAAGTTTTTTTCTTCCATTATCTCTATGCTTTTGTCCAAAGTACTTTTTGAGTTTCCCTTGCTGTGACTTGAGTTGTTCCCTATTCAGCAAATTTTCATCATAAACACAAGACTATTATTCTGCAGCTTAAACATGTGTGAAATGAAGAACAATGTCTTGTACTGGGAAGGTTTTCCGTGAATAGTGGTGGTTAATAATACAGAGTTGAAATCAAAGAGCAGTCGCACATATCTGACTCCTGTCCCTATTCTCTTTGATCGGTAAATACTGCTTCTTGAGCATGTATGTTATTAGCCTTGAGTCAGGTCTTGCAAAGGAGTTAAAAATACAAAAGTCATCGAGAACGTCACAAATCTTACAATCGAGATGCTTTCCATGAAGCAGAGGAAATGAAATGAACCACACGTTCTGTGCTTAATCAGCAGCGTGGACAAGGCCACTGTGGGGCTCAGAGCAAGGCTGGGGCACTGATGTTTGAGATGAAGGTGCCCCCAGACCCGTCCTCCATGCTCGAGTCAATAAGACCTTTTTCCCCCCAGAAGCCAAAATACATCTCGAGATTCCATTTTGAGCTAAAGTCTGCATTTGGTTCTAATCTTCACTTTCTTGCTGAGGAAACGCAAATGCTGGATTAAAGAGCATCACACTCATTTAATAGGAATTAAATAAAATCAAGACCCTTTAGGTCCCTAGATACTAGGCCTTCATAGAACTAATACCATCTAGATACTTGTCGAAATGGTCTGGACTCTTTCAGGTGATAGTGTCAAAAATTGAGCTCAGACTGGCTTAACCAAAAAGAAAGAAAGGCAGGCAGGAAGGAAGAGGCTTCAGGACCGGCTGGATCCAGGGTCTCAGATGACTTCATCAGGAGGACATCTCAGTCCTACCTCTCAGTTCTATCTGCCTCTGCTTAACTTTGGTCTCAGATGGATTTTCTCCATGTAGTTACAAGATGGTCCCCAGCAGCTCCTCCTACCACACAGTAGGACTACAGACAAAGTGTGGCTTTTCCCCTTAAGCCACCCCAAAGAACTCTGATTGGGCCACCTCTGGGCCCGTCACAGTGTTCAGTGGGCGGGACAATCTCACAGGCCAGAGTGACCGCCCACTCCTAGGGTTGGGAAGAGGGTCACATGACCAATAGCATGGGGCAGAGTGCTTCCCGGAGGAAGCACAGTTGCCTAAGGAAAGGAGGAAGGCAGGCAACGTGGCAGACTGCAGTGTTCTTTGCAGGACAGGGCCGCGCTGCAGTGGCAATACTGGAAAAGCAGCGTGACCTGAGAGTAAAACGGTTAATCTGGGCTCTGCCCCTTACTGCTGTGTGGCCTTGAGCAAGGAGCTTGACCTTTTGTGCCTCACTTTCCTCCCTAGAGATGGAGGTAGAGTGGCACCCCCCTCACAGGACTGTTGTGAGAACGAAATGAGCTAATTTACACAAAGCCCTCGGATCCGTGTCTGGCGGGTAGCAGTGCTGCGGAGTTGAACTGCTTCTGCCAGGGGCTGTTTGAGCCACATATTTTTAGTATCAGATGGTTCCTTTAATGGGGAAATAAGTATCCACCCATTGATCCACTTATTGATTCATCAAATATTTATTACACGCCAACAAAGGGTCAAGTTCTTGCCTAGCACTGTGGGGACAGCAGTGACCCAGATCCAGAGCTGCCCTCAAGGAGCTCATAGTTGAAGAGGCAGAAGGAGACGAGGAAGGACGATTATAAGGCGATGTGGGAAGTGCTCCGAGGGGGCGTCGGCTGGGCCACCCGTGTCCCACTGCGGCCGTGGCTCTAGTCCTAAGCTCTCCAAACGAGTGTGTCTCTTCTCCTTGGCTTCTCTCTCTTCCCAGTTTCCCACCTCTTCATTTGAAATCCTCTGCCCCTTCTCCAGCAAACGCCACCCCTGCCTGCAGGTGGAGGAGCTCCCATTCCTGTCCCTCTTTTTGTGTCTTATGACGCAGGAGGAGGTGTGGAAGTCACGCTGAAGGTGCTTCAGCAGGTGTGGAAGTCGCTGGTCCTGGGTTTAGGGCAGTGGTTCTCAGTGGGGGAGGGTGCGTGTAAGATTTTGTCCCCCAAGGGACATCTGACACTGGACACAGTTTTGTTGTCACAAGTAGGCAGTGCTACTGGCATCCAGTACGTAGAGAACAGAGATGCTGCTGACATCCTGTGGTGCACAGCACAGCCCCCACGACAAGGACGAAGCCCCACGGGCTCGCGTCGTAGAGAATGGAGAAGGACTCCCTTGCCTGGCCTGGCTGTGGGCCGCGGCGGTCCGTGCGGAGGAAGCACCCACACGCATGCCTCTCCCTCTGCAGAGGTCTGGGGAGAAGCCGGCCACTGGGAAGCGAGTGTGACATCAGCATCAACAGCCCCACCTGGACACCCTTGTGCCGGTGCTCACCTTCCTACTGAGATGCTTACGATTATAAAACTGTAGTTACAGGTGTTTCTGTTTTCTGCAAACAGAGCTACCACTTGCCTGCGCTGGAATATGGGAGGCAGAACTTGCCGCATTCCCCCCAAGTCTTCTTCCACAGAGCAGAATTTTTAGCCGGGCACATGGCTGCCGAGAAATAAGGACATTTCCCTGCCACCCTGCAGCGAGGTGAAGACATGTGACTGGCTCTGGCCAATGAGGTGACAGCTACAGAGTCCGCCACAGGGCCTGGAACCTCCTGCTCCTGGCGCAGAGGCAGTGGTGGGGCGCCGTCTGCACCACGAGACAAGGCCCTAACCCTGGGGGCGGCCAAGTGGAAGACGACAGCGCCAGGCCCTGCAGCTTGCTGTGGGGGGGGCTGGATCTCTCCTGGCAGACTTTAACCACTGCTACTCCGTGTCTCCGATACTCGCAGTCAACCCGATCCTGCCTGGTACAACTCGTAAATCCATTCTTCGACTTTCAGATTTTTACCTTTTAAACTTTTTTGGGCTCACCCTAAAATAGGGTGAGTACAGACTGGTGGCCCACTGGGCAAGGTGCCCGTGGAATCACATGCATGGCATAACCACCCAGAAAGGACAGAGGTCATTTGTCATATTCGTGCCACATACTGCCCAACATTTCGTGAGCATCTGGAAGGGAAGCTCTCTGGGGTCACTCGAGAGAACATCGCTGGCGTGTGCTGTGCGTCTCTCACGGGCAGCGAACAGCCTGAGAACGCTGCAGAGGGGTGCAGGGCCGCACCAGTGTCCGGAATCCCTGCAGGGAAAAGGGAAGGCAGAATGTTTATCATAAGCCTGGCCAGCAGGTGACACAGGGGGTCTTCCCAGTGTCAGTGACACCCCAAGTTGGAGGAGCAGAAAAAAATAAGGGGAAGGACAATGTTCAGGAGGGTCCCATGGCACCTTCCTAGGTAATGAACAGGCTCCTTTTCTGCCCCCGCTGACTCACGGAGGGGGCGTGCGTCCCCACCCGGTCGTGGCATGCTCATGTCCTGCCTGCCTTCTCCCGGAGAAGGAGGATGAGAGAGGCCCGGGGCCTGGACTGGGCATCTGTCCCTGCTCCTCAGCATCTCTGGTTTCTGAAAGGACTTGGGGGAGAAGGCGGAGGAGGATTTTCTTTTCCAATCCAAGGAGACTGTTAGCGCTCTAATTCCCAATGCTCTTCCCATGCGTGTGTAGCCTCCTCCACCCACTCTCTGCCTATTCCCTCCCACTGGTGGACCCCAGGCCTGGGGCGCTGCTCTGTCCCTGCTCTGCCACCTGAGACACTCCTGGCCAGGTGCTGCCGCTTCCTTGTGCACCTGCCCTGCAGGAGTCATCGGGACGCCCTGCTTGGCCCCTGCCTCAGCTCAGCGCCCCTTCCCCTCCCTGAGAAGCCGTCCCTCCCTGCCCCTGGGGACAGGCTGCCGCATGTCTTGTGGTCTCAGCAGATCCTGCCCACAGAGAAGATGCAGTGGTCTCAGAGAGGGCGGGGACTGCTCTGCAGACACAGGCAGTGGGTAGAAGAACTGGGACGTAAACCTAAGGCTTCTGATTCCAGGGTACGTGTGTTCTCTCTCTCTCTCTCTCTGTCTCTCTCTCTCTCTCTCTCTCCCCATGTACCACAGTTCCTTCATCCATAAACACTTGAATAATATAGAACTATAGAAAGTTTTGACCAATATAGAGTGGTCAAACTTTCAGACAACTCAATCATTTCTAATGGAGAATAAAAAGTTTTTTTGGTAATGACAGTATAATAAAATGCTATGATTAAGAGCTGAATCATAGTTGTTTAAAATAAGTTGCTTTATAGAACCAATTAGCAGTGCTAAAATTACCTGCACTGTTCTACTTGAATGGCCAAGAGGTTCAAAACACAAAGTTCCTAAGCAGGAGAATGAGACTTATACAATAAAACAATAATTGAGAGGCAACTCCATTTCCAAATTTATATTCCCAAGAAATGAGAAATGAAAATCAGCCTGAATGATGAAATGTTTCTCCAGGTTGTTGGGAAAATGCAAGTCTCAAGATCTGGCCTCCAAGGTGGAGCGAGCGTTTCTACAGGGCTGAGGCCTGGGCTGGTGGCCACTAAGAATGCTGGTGGCCTCAGGTGTGGCGGTTACAGAAGCTGGGGGCATGGGGGGACTGCCCGGCTCTGCCTGGCTGAGTAGATGCATTACCATGCTCTCTAGAAATAATGGGAATTAGCCACTTAATCCTTGGCACATGGTGCTGATAATGTACCAATTAATGACAAATTAGAAAGATGTTTCCAGAACATTAGGTTCTCAGAGAAAGTCTTATTTGAGAACCATGCTCACATCTCCTCTCTTTTCTTCCCGTGGTGTTCAGCGCAGCGGGTGCCCGGCGAGTCTGAGGTTCTGGGCAGGGACTCCAGGGCTGTTTGCGCACTGGCGCTGCTGAAGCGGAGAGGGCCAGCTGCCCCCGCCCCGGTCATCCGACAGCCCGGTGAAAAATGTGCGTATCCGTCTCCCACTGTGGGGTGGGCTTGCATGGCCTTCCTTCCAGTCCTGAATTCCGGAATGTGAGTGGAAATCGGGTAAGCCAGGAAAAGAGGGAGCGCGTGCTGGAAGAGAGAGAAAAGCTCTGCCTTGTTTTCTTTGCGGGGACGGTGGGATCTCGCTATGTTCCATAGCGGATTCCTTGTGGGGAGGACAGAGGTGGGCGGAGCAGCCCCTGTCCAGCAGCGACGTGCCCCTGGGGACCCTGGAGGAGAAGCAGGAAAGGAAAAGTTGACAGTGGCTCCCAGTGCCCTGACTTTGGAAATGAAGCGATGGTGGGGGGTGACCATGGAGCAGCCACGTGTGGGTGGCAACACCCTGAGCCCTAAGGAATAACCTTCTACATGTCCACGCCTTCAAACACATCCGTGGAGCACCTACTATGTGCCAGGCTCTGTTCCAGGCACCAGGACACAGTCATAAAAACAAATCCTTATTCTCGTGGAGTTGGTATTTAAGACAGGGGCTCTCACCTGCAGCACTACTGGCATTTTGGGTGGATATCACTTTGTGGCGGGGCTGTCCTGTGCATTGTAGGATGTTAAACAACGTCGCTGGCCTCTACTCCCCGGATGTCAGCAGCACCCCCCAGTTGTGACAATCAAAGATGTCTGCAGACCTTACCGACTGTCCCCAGGGGATGGAGGGGGGCAGCACTGCCACCAGTCGAGAAGCATTTGTTTACTAGAAAAACCAGACGACAACTAATATAAATAAGTAAATATACATATGCTAAACTGTCAAGAGAAATAAAGCAGGGGTGGGTGGATGGAGTGTTGATGGGGCCCGGTAGGGCTTCCCAGGAGGTGACCCGGGAATAAAGTCCCCAGGAGGCGAGGGCAGCCCCTGTGCTGGGTGAGAGTGTTCCAGGTGCGGGGGAGCCGGCGAAGGGCCCGGGAGGGGTGGGGGGGCCACAGAGGGCGGTCAGCAGAGGAGGGTGGGTCCCACTCACCGCTGTTTGTCCTCACTCGGGGCTGTGGGTCAGAGGCCAGCTTGGCTTAGCTGGTTTCTCCGCTTTGGGCCTCACGGGCCGGAATCCGGGGGCTGATCAGCGGGGCTCCCACCAGGAGGCTCTGGGAAAATGTGCTCCTCAGCGCCCCCAGGCCATTAGCAGACTCGGGTGCCCTGTGGCTGTGGGCAGAGGTCCTCATTTCCTTGCTGGCTGTCGGCTGGACGCTGTCAGCGTCCTGAGCTCCTGGGGGCCTCGGCGTGGTCCTTGCCCGTGGCCCCTGCACATCCGAGTCAGCGAGGCCTGTGAGTCCTTCTCATCCCTGGAATCCCTCCCACGTCCCCTCTGCCTCCAGCCAGAGAAAGTTCTCTGCTTTTATGGCCCCAGGAGGTTAGACTGGGCTCACCCAGTGAATCGAAGGCAACCTCCCTTTCTTAAGGGAGATGACGAAGTCGCCTTAATTACATCTGCAAAGTCCCTTCTACCACGTAGCACAGCATGTTCCTGGGTTCCACGGATTATAACGTGGGCATCTCTGGGGACAGAAAACAGGGTTCTGAAACAAGGGACATGGTGGTGTTTGTCTGAGTATGATGCCTAATGAAGGGGACGCAGAGCTGAGCTTGCCTGGGGCAGATCCTTCACACGAACCTTCACTGATGCCACCCATGGCCGTGGCCGTGGCCGTGGCGAGGTGTGTGCTGACAGCAGTAAATCCCGACCCAGCACCCATTGCTGGGGGGGGAGGCTCCCCTCGCAGCTCCAGGAGGTGGGACCCCTCTTAGCCTGGGGTTCTTATGAGGAAACTGAGGCTCAGAGAGACAAGGCTCCCTCATCTGAGAGTGGGCGACTCAGGGCTCAGTCTAGGCCTGCCCACGCTCCAAACCAACTGCTGTCCTGTGAGATTCTCTCCCAGAGCAGCCCCCACACGCCACCCATCACTTTTCATTCATTTCTACCAAAAAGGAAATAGGAGGAACCACCCACTCTGCTCCTCTATCGAAACATGCTTCAGGGAGAGCCCTGGGAGGGGCGTGCCGAGAGCCCACTCTGGGGGCTCCAGGAAACAGGCTGTGTCATCTATAAAGAGAAAACGGAGGGAATGTTCCATAGCAACCAGCCTGACAAGGGACAGGTGATGTGGGTGGGGGCGCTGCGTGTGGCAGCCGTGCCGAGTTCTCAGCGTGGGGAAGACGGAGAAGACGCAGAGCTGCTGCCTCACTCCGATGGCAGCCGGCCTCCGCCCGGGTCGCGTGTGAGACGCGCACCTGTGTGGGACGCAGAGGTGCCTTCAGATGGCATTGATGTAGATATCCTCCCCACCTCTCCAGGGCACGGCAAGTTGTCAACGCTCAGCCGACGTTGCATCTGGCTCCCATTTCTATGAAGCTTGTCTCTGATTCCGTTTATACACAGTTCTAGAAAAGGGAGTCAGAGCTACCGCGTCAGAGAGCTGCTAAGTGCTTTTCTCAGGCCAGGAGTGGGGTGGATTGCAAAGGCGTACGAGGAAACTTTTTGGGGTGATGGGACAATTCTGTATTGTCATGGTCATGTGTGTTTACATTTGACAAAGCCCATTGGACTGTACAAACAGGAATGGATGCATTTTACTGTACGTAAATCTGTGTCAGTAATGATTTTTTTAAAGGAGGGCCCCAGCCTCTGCTTGGGAGAAGGAAGCTGCAGGACTGAGCTGAATCTGGATCTTCCTGCCGATAATTACCTTGCGCCTGGGCCAAGTCGCTCTGACTCCACGAGCCTGCTTTTCCATCTTCTGAGTGAAGTGACAGCTCAGACCCGATTCCACGGGGCTGTGCAGATGGACTCGCCGGAGACCACGTAGCTCTAAGAATGGGCGGCCAAGTGTCGCATGAACCCCGAGCTGCAGTCCTGCCTGCGAGTGATGCTGGCTGGGGCAGGTGGCTCTTAACTAGCCCCCCAAGCAAAGCTGGCCATTAGATGCTGCTCTCCTGCTTCTACTCCATGTTGGTTGGGTATTCAAAGCACATCAGCTGTGCTTTGAAGGACAAAATGTGTGCAAACATGAGCCTGGGAATTCGAGGCTGCAGTGAGCTAGGACGATGCCACTGCGCTCAGCCTGGATGACAGAACAAGACCTTGTATAAAAAAAAAAAAAGTCAGGAAAGCATGTTTCCTTTTTGCCTCCAATGGTTCCCAGCCTCCCATTAATGGATGGGGTGGTGAGCTACACTGAAGGTTTCCTAGGAAGCCCAATTTGTGATCTTAACAATCTCTTTGAGCTCTCTGATGCCTGTTTCCCCACCTGAACAGTGGCTTGGTGAGGTCTGGTAGATAGAGCCTCTGCCTGCACCGGACAGACCTGGGTTGGATCCCACCATCAGCTATGTGAGGTCTGTAAGTGGCCAGGAGCAGTAAGGCTGGCATGACAAGGACCCAGTGTGTACCCATGGTCGGGGGCTGAGGAGCTGTGGGACAAGATGCCAGCTCCACCGGTTACTTGCTGTAGGAACTTCTCATAGGTTTTCGTACCCTCTGTGCCTCTGTCCTTCCTTGGAACATTGAGGACAATAACAGTATCTACCTCCTAGTATTGTTGTAAGGGTTAGAGCAGCTAATGCTTTGGAAGCACTTAGAATAGTGTCTGGCACCTAGCCAGCACTAACCCTAACCCTAACCCTATTGCATTTGTCAAACATGATAAACTAACGATGAGGCAAAGTAATGTACGTAAAACTCTGACCGCTGGTTCTGGGACTGTGTGTGCTCAATTTGTGTTGGCGAGTGGTCCTCCGACTTCGGTGTCTACTCTGGCAGAATTGATTGAAATGGGACTAGATTTTAAGTAACAAGGACAATGGCTTCTGTGGTCTGTAGGGAGCCTCGTCTTATCCTTCATGTGTTGAGTCTTGATTTTTAAAATGTATTTTTTCCCACTAGAAATCCCAGGTCAGCTTCACTAGTTCTCACTTCGATATGTAATATTTGCATCACTTTTGAGGACCAGATGGCCGAAAATAGAGGTAAATAAATGTTGAAATCCTTAATTTT
>NW_012139191.1:2721638-2724916 GCF_000956105.1 Propithecus coquereli | reverse complement strand
CAATACAGATTTATATCCATCCTTTTTAATGAGGTGTCAATGACTGGTACCTATTAGTAGAAAAAACATGGACACCAATGGGCAATATTAGTGGTATTAGATTTTATTTTCTGGGGTCCTTTATGCCCATGGACCTTTCTGGTGGTCTGTGAAACCTGTGGGCCACTTTTCAGAGCAAGATTTTTATATGCATGAGATAAAACACATAGGTTTTAAAGAAAATCAATTAAGATATGATTATATAACAAATGCGTTGCAGAGCAACATATATGCTATGTCATAACCAGAGCGCGACAGGAGCCGGGGTGAGCTAGTCCCTGCAGTAATTTTGAAGTAGTTATGAGCATAAATGGCGTGTGGGTGTAACACGGTATGAAATGATCTGTGATTTTTATTGTGTCAAAGTCACAAGGCGTGCGGACACGTCCGTGTGGTTGTTGCCTACGTGCATATTGAAGGAAATGATACGTTTCACTTAAAGGCTAGTGAAAATAAAAATGTAACTTTTACCATTCAGGCACTTGGATCCAGGTCAAGAGCCTGCTTGATTTGGTCCCTTTCGTGCCCTCTAGGGTAAGAACCAGGAAGGCAGGGGCTGTCTCCGCGGCATCAGAACTCCTCCATCTACAGGAACCACAGATTATATCCTTCCTGGACATGTCTGACAATGATCTGAATGTTTGTGTCCCCACAAAATCCACACCCCCAAGGGATGGCACTAGCAGGTGGGGCCTTTGGGCGGCGATTGGGTCACGAGGGTGGACCCCTTGCCGCTTGCGCCATGTGAGGCCAGTGTGGGGAGACGTCTAGGAGGAGGCAGCCGTCACCACACCCCGAGTCTGCCGGCACCCCGATCTCAGACTTCCAGCCTCCAGAACTGTAAGAGATCAATGAAATAAATGTCTGTTATTTGTAAGTCGCCCACTCCGTGGTATTTTGTTACAGCAGCCCAAACAGACTAAGACAATTTCCTTCTCGGAGATGTTACTATTTACATTGAATGAACATGTCTCAGAAGATAAAGGGATCTCATGCCTCGGAAGGCAAAGGAGGCAGCTTGTGGCTGTTCCCTTAGAATGTCACCGAGTGCTGCTTGGAGGTAAATTTCACATGGACCGAATCGGGAACGTCGGCCAGGGCTGATTCACGCGCTGCCCTTGCGGAGGCGGCACACGTAGCCCAGAGCTTTACCAGCCCTTGTTCCCAGCAACGATGATGAAGACCCCAGCACCAAAGCTGAGTTAATTAAAGTGCTTTATTTAATAATCTGTGGTGTCACTGAGGGCAGCGAAGGTGATGCTGAACGCAGGCGGTCAGGGTGAGCAGGAAGCTGAGAGTCACGTTGCCACGGCAACATTGTCCCTGGCCTGCCTGTGAATGAAGCTCTTCCTCTAAAGACCTCCTTGGTTTTGAAATGCTGGGAACATAGCATCTAATTGTTGCAACAAATCTAAATAGAATTTTTGGAGAGAGACAGAGACACAGAGAGAAACTGACAGAGAGTGAGAGAGACAGAGACAGAGAAAGACAGAAGGAGACAGAGAGAGGGGGTGGAGAGAGAGTGAGAGAGAGAGAAACAGACAGACTGGGAGAGGCGCTCCTGGTGCTGTTGGTGGTATCAGGAAGAGGCACGTTTCTCTCTGAACAGATTTGCCGCCAGTGCAGGGAGTAAGATGACGCCATGTCTCTCTCCCTGCTCTGAGCCTGGCACCTGGAGATTTGGAAAAACCAGAGAGAGCAAAAGCTGCCTCCAGCCCATGACACCCAAGGCTGGTCTCTCTTTTATTGCTGGGCTGCTATGGATGGTTGCACATGTCGTGCCCTGCACCAAGCACCCGGAAGAGGGTTCAAGAGCCGGCCTGTGCTCCTTGCACCTATCTGTGCCCCGATGAGCACCTCTGTCTACCTGGCAAAAGGGGTGTCTTTTCTAACATGAACAAAGGCACCAGGTGGGCTACAGCAGCCTGTTCCCTCCTACGTTTTCCCTTTTGCATCGAGGGGCGTGGGGGAGCTCTTAAAAGTATATTTATATGTAATAGTAACCTCCCACATCCTGCCTCCTTACCTCTGATGCAGGCAGTAAAGACCAAGTCCCTGATAAATAAACAGGAACACATGGTGATTCAAGGGTGGTTTGGGATCTGTGCAGACTCTAGGTGCGTCCTTGACTGCCCCTTCTTGGGGTTGATGTGAGAAGTCTGTAGTTTCCGGGAGGTGACAAGAATGTCAGCTCTGTGGTAGAAGCTCAGCTCTGCCGCTCATGAGCTTACTCCTCAGGTAAGAGTCCTTACCCCCAGAGCCTCGGTGTACTCATCCGTACACTGGGTGGGTTGTAACAACGCTAATTCAGAACAGGGCTGTTGCGAGGATTCGAAGAGATACATCATGCGAAGTTAGCGTGTGCGTGTGTGCTGCTTGTGTGTACGTGTGAGCAGAGCCCTGACGTCCCAGGGCAGGCCGCCCCTGCCACACGTGGTGTGCGTGTGTGCATGCCTGGGGCCTCATTCCTGGGGCTGCCTGCAGGCTGAACCTTGGCGACATCACTGCAGGTGCTACAAGATACTGTCCAGACAGTAACAAACCTCTGCCCCTCGCTCCCAGGAAGGGTGTGTCCCGGGCTCCCTCTTGCCCACGTGGTGCCAGCCTGCCTCCTAGGGAGGGAAAGCACAGACCCGATGCTCCGACTGGCAAGAGTTCTGATGCCACATGTGCCTTGGAAACACGTGCCCGGGGGAGGGTGAGGCCCACATGGGTTCCCGCACCAGGTTAGAGAAGCCCACGTTCAAGGCCTGCTCTGCCAGCCACGTGACCAGGGTTAAATTCACTTGCTCCGAGTCCTTGCTTCCTTGTCTGTGAAAGAACAGAGTACCCTTGAGTACCAAGTCTGAGACAGGACAGGTAAACTGACTGTGTGGGGTGTGCAAGTTCCTCCTGTGGCTTGGACATTAACATGTCGAATGTTAATATGTTGACGTTGACGTCCTGAATTGTGGCCACGCGTGGGCAGGAGCCTGCACTTCTCTTAGGCTCAGTTTCCTCCGTGAAGCAAGGGGGTGGGGGGTTTGGCCACTGTGAGCCCAAACATAGAGTGAAAACCACGAATCCCCAAAAATTGCACGCAACATGATAACCTTTTGTAAAAATACAAAACAACTGAAACTAAAGAGTATGTTTTTAGGAATACATATATATGATAAAACTATAAAAAAGGCTAAACGTAGGTTCAGCATAAGTGGTGCCTCTAAGGGACCCATAAGTGGATTGAATGGCCGTTAATG
>NW_012139191.1:2720193-2720803 GCF_000956105.1 Propithecus coquereli | reverse complement strand
GCAAACTCTGTGAAAGCTCAAACCCCAACGTGCTCTGTGGCGCAGTGGTCAAGAGTGCGGGTGTCCAGTGGCTGGTGCCGCCGAGGATGGGAGGCAGGGGACACCCTCTCCCGGTGGGGCATCGTCCAGTGGTAGGCACCTAGGAACAGCAAGGTGGCAGTTTCCTGTAAAGCGAAACACCCGCTGACCCCAAGACCCTGCAGTTCCACTCCGGGCAAGGGCTTTGTCCAGAGAAGTGAAATGAAAACACTTGCCCATAAAAAGACTTGCCTGAGAGTGCTCCTAGCAGCTTTACGCATCATAGCCTCAAACTGAAAACAGCGCAAGTGTCCGTCCACAGGCAAACGATAGCAATCTGTGGTGTATTCAAGCCGTGGATGACAGAGAAGGAACACAACATACAGTAAGCGTTTTATTTATATGATGTTCAAGAACAGGCAGAACCAATCTACGATGATAGAAATCAGCGGAATCACAGGGCTTCAGAGCAGGAACTGGAGAGGCCCGCAGCTTGGAAAAAAAAGGATATCTGGGTGGAGCGAATACCCCCTACTCCAGTTATGCTCCAGATACCACAGAGTAAGTTTGTTTCTCCGGTGGATGGGTTAAT
>NW_012139191.1:2716707-2717543 GCF_000956105.1 Propithecus coquereli | reverse complement strand
AGGGGTTAGGGCTTCAACATAGGAGTTTTGGGAAGACACAAGCCAGCCCATAACACAATGTACAGCAAAACAAAAATAAAATTCCAAAAGAAAAGTGCAATGTAGACAGGAAAGGTGGGGAAAGGAACGACATCTCCTTATTGGCACGCCTGCTCATGAGAGCAAAAGTTCAGCAGTCTTTCTACCACAGGAATTAACCACCGGCAGAGGAAAAATGGGGAAACGGGCTTTGTGAGTCCAGGAAGGATGGTGGAGGGTCAGACAGAGGGTGTGGGAGGTCACTGCCCGGCAGAGGCAGCTGGCAAGGACAGGAGAGCTCAGGAGAGGTGGTTGGCGGCGGGGGTCGAGGAGGGAGACCCTTGTCTTATGGCCTTCTCTGTCCACCATTCAAGGGTGGGGATACTGAGACGTGGCTCATACCTGACCCCATCCCATGTTCACACGACCTGATGGTTCTCAAACTGTGGAACCGGGACCAACCTCTCCCTGTTGCTTGGAGAGGTGTCCACAATGCAGATTCTCAGGTCCCGCCCAGAGCCGCTGAGTCAGAGGTTGTGGGGAGGGAACAGCAAGGGATGTTTCACCAGGTCCTCCAGGAGATTCCACTGCTGCTGTCATTACGCTGAGCTGAATTTAAACTGAGTGGCCTCGCACAGACCCTGGCTAGAGAAGCAGGCTGCTGCAACGCCAAGTCGTGGGGCGAATCCACATGTGATCTTGGGGCAAGGAGGCCTCGTGTCAGACCCCAGCTCAGACACCCTGCACTTTAGGATGGGCACCTTGGCCCTTGCCTTGCGATGGTGAGCAGGAGGCATTCGAGGGAACACTCCAGCAGG
>NW_012139191.1:2699142-2716602 GCF_000956105.1 Propithecus coquereli | reverse complement strand
TTTATAAAAAATACAGGTCCTGAAGACAGACTGCCTGGGCTTAAACCCTTTCATTACGGTGGGAGATTCCTGTGGCTACTGTCACAAATTATCACAAACCTAATGGCTTAAAACCACACAACTTTATTCTGTGCCAGGCCTGGAGGGCAGAAACCCGAAACTAGTTTCCCTGGGCTGAAACCAAGGTGTTGGCAGGGCTGTGCCCTCTCTGGAGGTTCTTGGGGAGAATCTGTTCCTTGCCCTTCTGGCTTCTGGTGACGGCTGCCACTCCTTGGCCCATGGTCCCTTCCCCCGTCTCTGAGCCGGCAGCATGTAGCTTGCTTCTGTGGTCATGTTGCCCTCTCCTTCCGTAGCACGTCTTCCTCTGTGACCTTCTGTAAGGACCCCGTGATGGCATTTAGAACATGTCTGGATAACCCAGGACAATCTCTTCATCTCAAAAGCTGTAATCACTTCTGAAGTCTCTTTAGCCATGTACGACACTTTCAGCCTTGGAACATTGACGGGTTCCGGGGATTAGGATGGGGATATGTTTGGGGCCAGTGTGCAGCCAGCCATGTGTACCACTCGCTAGCTGTGTGTCTGTGGGCAAGTTCCTTCACCTCTCTGAGACTCAGGACTCTCATTTTTAGAGTGGAGATAATTATGGTATCTAGTCACAGCTGTGCGGATTCAATAGAAAGTGCTTATCCAGTCACATAAGGACAAATACTGCATGATTCCACTACTAGGAGGCATCTAAAATCGTCACACTCCTGGCAGCTGAGAGTAGAATGGTGGTTGCCGGGGCTGGGGGAGGGGAATGGGGCGTTGTTTCTCAAAGGGTGTAAAGTTTCGGTTATGCGAGATGAGTTAAGTTCTAGACATCTGCTGTTCAACGTGTACCTGTGGTTACCAATACAGTATTATGCACTTTAAACTATGTTCAGAAGACAGATCTCATGTTAAGTGTTCTCACCACGAAACACAAAAACAGATGGGCAGGGAACTTTTTGAAGGTGATGGGTATGTTTAGTGCCTTGACCATGGCTATGGCACCATGGCTGTACGTGTATGCCCAAACTCATCAAAACTAGACGTTAAATATGTGCAGTTTTTTGTAGATCAATTATATCTCAAAAAAGTTTTTAAAAAGACTATTAACAGATTAAAGAACCATAAATAAATAAAATAAATAAGTAGTGCTTAGCCCAGGGCCTGGTACATAGTAAGTGCCCCATAAATAATAGCTCTTGTTATTTTACCATGATCTTATCATTATGCTGTTTAATTGTGCCAGGCGTAAGCTAAGCCTTGGGGGCCCAAGGATGAAAAGACACAGCTCCCATCCTCAAGGAGTTTACAGTCCAGTGGAGAGACAGAAATACAAACTGCGTATCAGACAGCTCAGGCTGCCATGACAACGCACCCCAGACTGGGTGACTCAAACAGCAGATGTTTATTCTCCCACAGCCCTAGAGGCTGGAAGTCCAAGATCAGAATGTCGGCAGGGTTGGTTGGTTTCTCCTGAGGCCTGTCTCTTTGGCTTGCAGACAGCAACCTTCTCACGTGTCCTCACATGGTCTGTGCATGTCTGAGTCCTGATTTCCTCTTCTTATAAGAACACAAGTCGCACCGCATTAGGATTCATCCTAATGATCTCATTTCACCTTGCTCACCTCTTCGAAGGTCCCGTCTCCAAACCTAGTCCCCTTCTGAGAAACTAGGGGTTAGGGCTTCAACATAGGAGTTTTGGGAAGACACAAGCCAGCCCATAACACAATGTACAGCAAAACAAAAATAAAATTCCAAAAGAAAAGCGCAATGTAGACAGGAAAGGTGGGGAAAGGAACGACATCTCCTTATGGGCACGCCTGCTCATGAGAGCAAAAGTTCAGCAGTCTTTCTACCACAGGAATTAACCACCGGCAGAGGAAAAATGGGGAAACGGGCTTTGTGAGTCCAGGAAGGATGGTGGAGGGTCAGACAGAGGGTGTGGGAGGTCACTGCCCGGCAGAGGCAGCTGGCAAGGACAGGAGAGCTCAGGAGAGGTGGTTGGCGGCGGGGGTCGAGGAGGGAGACCCTTGTCTTATGGCCTCCTCTGTCCACCATTCGAGGGTGGGGACACTGGGACTTGTCTCATACCTGACCCCATCCCATGTTCACACGACCTGATGGTTCTCAAACTGTGGAACCGGGACCAACCTCTCCCTGTTGCTTGGAGAGGTGTCCACAATGCAGATTCTCAGGTCCCGCCCAGAGCCGCTGAGTCAGAGGTTGTGGGGAGGGAACAGCAAGGGGTGTTTCACCAGGTCCTCCAGGAGATTCCACTGCTGCTGTCATTATGCTGAGCTGAATTTAAACTGAGTAGCCTCGCACAGACCCTGGCTAGAGAAGCAGGCTGCTGAACGCCAAGTCGTGGGGCGAATCCACGTGTGATCTTGGGGCAAAGAGGCCTCGTGGTGGACCCCAGCTCAGACACCCTGCACTTTAGGATGGGCACCTTGGCCCTTGCCTTGCGATGGTGAGCAGGAGGCATTCGAGGGAACACTCCAGCAGGGAGTCAGGCACAGCTAGCTACTCAATAGATACACATCTTCTTTCCTCCCTGGGCCCAAAGCCCTTGCAGACCACGTGTATGGCATTATTTTGCTTTTGTTTTACAGCCTTCAACATGGTCCATGCTACTTTAAGAGAACTTGGAGGAGGGAAGGCTGGGGAGGATGTAGTTCATTTTTTCCTCCTTTGGGGCTCATCAAACCCCAGGAGAGCCTTAGCGGTTCTTATGTGAATTTGCGGCCTACATTGGGCTTAGGTGGAAACCTCGGAAGCAGACGGGAGAAGAGGAAGAGAGGCATTACGAATGGAAACCGACAGTGGCTTTGAGTTGAAGTGATCTGAAGGGGCACGTTAGGGCCCGGCTCAGGGTGTGAATTTCCTGGGGCTGCTGTAACAAATTGCCACCAGCTTGGTGGCTTAAAACAACAGAAATTGATTCTCTCACAGTTCTGGAGGCCCTAAGTCTGAAATCAGTTGGGTCCTTCTCGGGAATTCGGGAAGAGACTCCCTCCTTGCCTTTCCCTGGTTTCTGGCGGTTGCCCGTGACCCTCAGTGTTGGGGGCTTGCAGAGAATTGCCGCAATCACACGGTGCTCTTCCTTTGTGTCTGCGTGTCATCTTGCCTCGGGGCCTGGCTGTATCCTCTTCTTACAAGGACACCAGGCATTGGATTTAGGGCCCATCCTACACCAGCACGATTTCATCTCAGCTTGATTATATCTGTAGAGACCTATTTCCAAATAAGCCACATTCACTAGAACCAGGGGTTAAAACTTCAACGGATCTTTTTTGGGGACACAATTCAGCCTGCCACACTCAGCATTTACGTGGCAGTGCCCTGAATGCTGGTGGCTCTCTGAGTGGTTTGTGCTGTAGCAGCAGGCGAGAGGTGGGCGACAGGCTCCGAGCAGCGGAGAGTGTCGTTGGAAAGTGTTTGTTGCTCCCAGGAGGGGGACTCGCTCTGGAGTGATCAGCTGGATTTCCAGACCCTTGAGAGGAAATGGCAGCTTCTCAGGACCCGCAAAATAGAGAAAATGAGGAACTCTCTTAGGTCATTTGCTGGAACTAACTATTGCCTATTTAGCTTCATTGAATTGAAGAAAGAAAAAGGAGAAGCGGCAACTTAGATCTTTATGACTTTTTTTTTTTTGGCCTAAAGGCAATTTAATAAAATGAGGGGTGAGTGGAAACAATAATGAGGGTGGTCTGAAAATAAATGCCTTAACCGTCCCCTGCATCTGGACGGAATGTACTGGAAGGAAGTCGTATACGTTTAATGATGTGTTTGTTAGTATTTGAGTTCCCTGTCACTATTTGGGAGCCATTTCTTTAAAAGCATGCTTTTAGGAAATAAAAAAATCTGCTGGGTGGGGGGTAAGAGAATGAGCTAAGCCAACCTCCACAAACACGTTGTGTATTGCACTCTGCTGCGCTGCGGCTGGACCACAGAGAAGCAGTGACCTCACTTCCCAAAAGCAATATGTTGCACAACCTCAGAAGGAAAACTGAGGTTTGGACTGGGGGACGTTGCCCCATCCGGAGTTTTTCAAGCTTCTGGCTGCTTGTCTGTTTCCTGGAATAGAGCAGGTGACGGCCAGCTCAAGGGGAGGCCTTTATCCCAATGCCATCCTCGCCATCTGACTTTTGACTGTTTAATCCAAAGCCACCTTCAAAAATACAAATACTCCTGGGAAAATATTCAAGGCACGCCTTACAGGTGTGGCCAAAAGCCCATTTTTTCGGATGCTTCCTGATCCACAGGCTGCCAGGTGGGGTTGTGTCTCATGAGTTAACCTCTCTGCCCACCATGGATGGGGACTGCCCTCCAGGCCGGCTGTCAGCCAGTAAAGTGTCCTGGCGCAAGAACTCTGCCTTAAGGGAGGCTGAACGGTGTCCCTCTCCTCCTCCAAAGAGGCCAGTATCCCAATCCCTGGAACCTGTGAACATGTTGCTGTACGTGGCAAAAGGGACTTTGCAGATGTGATCACGTGAAGGGTCTTGTAATGGGAGATTATCCTGGAGTATCTGGGTGGGCGGGCCCCGAAGGGTAGCAGAATGTGCCACCCCCAAAATATGCCACTTTGGCATCAGGATTGAGCTGAAGGCAATTGAGAAGAAGCAGATATAAAGGAAGCTCCCTGCTTCCCCCCTGTTTTTCCAAAAGTAGGACATACATTTTCAAAGATACTCTCTTCCCCTCTCCTCTCTCCCAAGAAGCACAGAATTTAATCAGCCTACGATGGCACCAGAGGAATTTCCATAACAAATCTTATTAACTAGCCCTTGTCTACCATTAGTTAGGTTCCCCTTATCTTTGCCTTCCCACACTTTTCCCTCCCCTTGAAATGCAAAAAGTTCTTTTCCTTTGTCTTGTCACTTTTCTACAAGGCTGATTATTCTTTTGTTAAGACGCCACATAAGCCCAAGTTCTAACCACCCTTCCACGTTACTCATCACTGAGTGTTCTCGCGTGTGAGACACACACGTTGATAAACTTCTGTCTGCTTTTCTCTTGCCAATCTGCCTTTCATCAGTGCCTTGGTTCATTTTCTGATGCTATAACAGAATACTGCAGACTGGGTAATTTACTTACAAAAAGAGACGGATTTGGCTCCCAGTTCTGGAGGCTGGGAAGTCCAAGAGCACAGGACCAGCACCTGGGGAGAATCACCGCACGGCAAAGGCAAAAGTGAGCATGCGAGACAGAAAGTCAGGCCGAGCTCAGCCTTTATATCAGGAGCCCACTCCCGTGACAACTCGCCCACTCCCACGGTAGCAGCATTAGTCCATTAATCACCTCTTAAAAGCCCCACCTCCCAAAACATTACATTGGCAATTAAATTTCAACTCGAGTCTTGGAGGGGACTTTGAACCCATAGCAATTAGTGTCATTTACAGGGCCCTGGCTGGGGAACCTAGCAGGGTGAGGAAAGAAGTTCTTTTCTTCCCTCCAGCCCCCAACTTGTGTTTCTTTTTAGACCACTAAGCCTATGGTATTTTGTTACAGAAGCAGCAAGGAAAGTAACAAAAGGGATATTGGAAACTGGATAGTGACTGATCAACCCATCCTGTTGCCCTCCCAGGAAGCATGAGTGAGGAGGAGACTGGCTGAGAGCTGGCATTCCGGGAGGAGGCCAGACATGGGAACCATGTGGCCACAGGTCTGTGACTAGCAGAAGCTATGAATAGGCAGGAGGGAGAGGCAGAGCTGCCCTTGACAGGAGTAGGGGACAGAGCCACCGTCCTGGCAGAGGGACAAAGAGGAAGGCACCAGCCCGCTGCACTTGCTCCCTCCTCCCTAGGGCATGAGCACAGCTCTGGGCAACGTGGCTGGTGGCTGGTGCAGAATGTCCCACCCCCATTGAGCACTTATGCCTGAGTGTGAGTGAGCTTAAGCTACTCCTCAGGGGACAGGATTGCTGCAAGGAAGAGAGTTGGAGGGAGCCCCAGGGCAGGGGCGGGGCAGTGCCACTCAACCTTTCCATCATTATCACCCTCCAGGGGAAAAATTAAGGCAATCAGTTTACGTTAAATTTAATTTCTTCCCAATGACGGAGATTAAATACTAAAGAGTAAGACTTTGTGAGATGGAGTAAAGATTTAAAAGGCCACAAACCATTGTCATAGCTAAGATTGACTCACCCTGCAAGCACCAATTTTCTTCCCTTTGGGGACGGCACGGCCCGGTTGAGAATGCACGAGTAGGGGAGGTGAGGGTGGAGACATGGGTGCGAACCGACGGCATCGGACAGCCAGCGCTGTCCGGGCAGAGCCTCTGCTGTTCACCTAAAATCATGGTTGCATCTTGACACCCAGTTTTTTCTCAACCTCGAACATGTACAAGTTCTGTGATTACAATAAATTCTTTTTTCTATAACCGCTGATGGTGTTTGAGCCTAGCCAGGCCTTTATCTTGTTCCTTGGACTATGCGGTATCTGATGTGGGGAATGATTTCATTTCCTCTTGGACTTGCCACCCATGGTTCTCTCTGTGTCTCTCTCTCCTTCCCTCCCTGCCTCCACACCCCTCGCCCTGTGGAAGTAGGAGGAAGAGGGGTTTTTGTCACTTCTTTTTATCCTCCTAATTTGCAAAACTGCAGCTGGTATTTCAGAATCTTAAAGCATTAGGGCTCTTCTGGTTGGGCTCTCTATGTTTGTCCAAAAGCTCTTTTTGTTCTTCTGGAAACCATTGTTTATGTAAGACAAAAAAATTCATATTCGTGGCAAAATAAAAATCCTGGAAGATTAAAGATAAATATTCATTCATAGACTTAATTAACAGAATTAATGCTCCATTTGTTTCACTAACAAGTATTCTGTGAGTTCCAGCCAGGGGCAGGCCAGTGTTTTAGGCAGTGAGAACTCAGTGGTGGATGGTTTCTGCGCTCGTGGTTTTTCAGTGTTGGGGCCTCAGTTCCTTGCAGGTAAAATGCAGATACTGAAGACTAAGCAAGGTCTGTGGCCTGTGGCCTGCAGCCTATGGCCTAGGGTGCTGTTCTTTGGCCTGTCGAGTCACCTTGGAACATCTCAAATGTTCTTGTTGCCACATTTTTTGAGAGCTATTGACCAACTTGAGTGGAGTGTGTCAGTGAGGAAGCAGGCTGGGGGCGCCTCGGGACCCCATAGCCCAGGAAGGAGGATGGAAGTCATGGGGCAGCCAGTCTGGAACGAGAGCCTTTGAAGTTTCACGTGAGCTGTTCTCAGACACGTGGAGGAAGCTCTTGGGTATGAAGAGTTTGGTGCGGGTTATTTGCTGCAGAACTGTGAGAGGATACATTGCTATTGACCCAAAGTGTCACTTAAAATAGTAGCTTTAGCACAGAGATTTTGCTGATGCAAGATACAAGGAGCAATGGGTAGGGATGGTGGAGAGGTGACTTGCAGCTCAGGAGAGGAAGGCAGTGTGCACTAGGCTGCAAAATGCCCCCTCCCCAAAGATATCCACATCCTAATCCTTGGGACCTGTGAATATGTCACCTTATATGACAAAGACTTTGCAGATATGATTCAATTAAGGGTCTTGAGATGGGAGATTATCTTGGATCATCCAGGTGGGCCCTAAATGCAATCAAAAGTGTTCTTATAAGAGGCAGGCAGGAGGAGATTTGACAAACAGGGTAAGTCCGTCTGACTACCAACACAAGGTGCTGTCTGCTGGCCTTGAAGATGGAGGAAGGAGCCATGAGCCATGGAGCTCTAGGTGTGGGAAAGGCAGGAAACAGCTTCTCCCGGCAGCCCCAGGAGAATCTGATTTTAGACTTCTGGCCTCCAGAGCTGGGAGAGGATAAATTGCTATTGCCTTAAACCAGGGGTGGGGAACCTTTTCATGTTGGAAGGTCGTATTAATTTACCTGTAATCAAATAAGGCACCATTCAAGAAACTTCAGTTAGATATAGTTAAAAATGTACATTATTTTGTAAAAATCTAACTACTATGTTGTTAGGGTGGAAAGGCTAGTAGGTGCTCATGGTGTGGGTGGGGAAAGATTTCTCACACACAGATTAAGATGTAAAAGTAAAATTTATTTTATCTTCTTGGTGGGGGGCGGGGGAAGAGAGCAGGAAGATGGCATGGCATCCCAAAGAAAGAGAAGGGAGATGCCAGCGGTGAGGCCAAGTGGCTCGCTGATTTTAAGGGGGGCGAAGATAACAAAAGCAGCAGCAGGATGTCAAAGTCCAAGACCTGGAGGGGGATGGGGAAGTCCACAGTGGCGCTGAGGTGACCATGCCTGTGTGATCTGCCCGCCCTCTAGAGCTTGTTGTCATCCCTGGTGTCACATGGTCCAGCGAAGTGAGAAGGTGAAGGCCACCTCTGGGCGTTAACATCACTCCAAACCAGCACTAGCGAAGACAGTGAGAGGTGCCTACGTGTGAAAAACGTGCAGCAGACTTTTTATTTGTAAGGTTTATCTGACAATTTGGCCTGTGTTTGATAAGTTCAGTCCTCCAATATTCCTGCTTTCCCAAAATCCATCCAGGTACATGGTAAAGAGAGAAACTTGATGAGCCAGCTCTGGAGAAATCTAGTTAAACAGATCATAATATGTTTCACAGGGGTTATTTTTGGAACATCACGACCGGTCACTTGCTCCGCTGTATATATCTTTTGACATGTAATTCTGAAATGTGGGATGTGTCTCAATCGGAAAGCATGAAAACATACATGAGATGTTTATTACATCTTTAGTCATGCCAGAGGCTCTTTCAAAAATGAAATTCTGGAAAGATCTTTATTCTTGCCATTTTTATTTTTTATCTAAAACTCAAATAGTGTAATACTTCTTTGAAGTTTGAGTTGAGTGCCATTCATTGTCCCTGAATGGGCACGCATGAAGTCCTTTATTACGAGCAACATTGCTTTTTACATGTTATCAAAAAATACCTAGCAAATAAAATGCTTCCTAAAAACAGGGGCTTGCCACACAGTTAAAAATGAAAGAGTGGTTTTCAGATTAGGGTTAATTTTACGGCCAAATGGAGGGCTTTGAACACGCCGCAGTTGACAGTTTATTATACAAGAACCAAGGGGTAGGTTCGTAAGTGTGTGCGATGCTACAATAACTGGAAACAATTCTCGGAGCGTCACATTTCTGCAGTTGAGACTTTCTCCCAAGAAGGAAGGCTGCACCTGCCGCCTGCCAACCTGCCCCTCTTATGGCCATCCTACTCACTGGGACCGCACCCATTTTGTGACGAAGCAGGTCTTAGGTCCAGCCAAGCCTTACCTTTGAAGAATGAATAACTTGATTATTTCTGGAGTGCCAATGTTGGTAAAATCAAAAACAGGCAGGGAGAGGCCTCAGACCACTGGAATTTCTCAAAGTCTGCTCCCAGAGAAACCTGAACTTCTTTTTAATTGAGGTAAAATGTGCATAACACAAAATGTACCATTTTAACCATTTGTGAGCGTACAGTTCAGGGGCATTAAGCATATTCACATTGTCGTACAAGATGACCACCACCCATCTCCAGATCTTTTCCATCTTCCCAAACTCCAACTCTGTCCTCGTAAAACATAACTCCCCCTCCCCCAGCCCCTGACAACCATCCTACTGTCTATCTCTGTGAATTCAACTACTCTAGGGACCTCATATGCGGAGAATCATACGATATTTACCCTTTTGTGACTGGTTTATTTCATATAACATAATATCCTCAAAGTTTATCCATACTTAGAGCAACTGTTCAGAATTTTATTCCTTTTTAAGGTTGACTAATATTCCACATTTTGTTTATCCATTCATTGGTCATTGGACATTTGAGTGAAAACAGAACTTTTTATATTAGTAGCTCAAACATGATCCATGTATCAGCTAGTAACATAAAAAGTCGGTGTCTTCTTTAGAATAAGAACATTTTAAGCAAGACTTTGCTCAACCTCTTTAATCCTGTGGGGGGAAAATACATGATGAAATACAGAAGTGGGCAAATAGCATGTGCTTAGATAATACCGAATATGTCAACAGGAGTGTCATTCCTCCCCCCTCTCTTCGGTTTTTTTTTTGTTGTTGTTCTGGAAGATATTCGGGATACTAAGTCCACATTTCAAAAATAGCATTTATGAGTCTAATCATCTTTACAGGGAACATAAATGCCAAAACAGCCTCTATGAGTCACTTCTTGGATTCTAAATGGAATTCGTTTCAAGCAGGAGTTTTCTCTTCTTTGAGGTTTGTTTTAAGAAGTTCCAAAAGCAAACAGCAAAATAACAAAATGCCTGGAGCCACAGGTCTTGGAGTGGCCCTTCCACATGGCAGCCCCGGTGTCGAGGTGAGGGGCTGGCTCCCGGCTCCCCCCAGGTCTGCAGAACACACGAAGTCTGTTTGACTTTGAAACCACCACGCTGAGGAAGGGTGAGAGTGCGTGGGGCAGGGGAGTGCAGAAAGGAAACAAAAGGATCTGGGGGCTTTTTGAGAGACATGACCATTTTTGGAAAGAAATCCCATCCAGTGGCACCAAGTTGATTATTAATTTTTCTTTTAAAAAGTTCTGTTTTCAGCCAAGTGTCCAAGGCTGAATTTTCTCGTTGGCTTGTCCTTGCCCAGCCCCTGTGCCTGGGGAACAAAACCTCCCGGCAAAGGATAATCGAGTCCACGTCTACACTACCACAAATACTGCAGGTCCCCTCCAGGGGCTCCAGATCCTGCCACCACAGAGCCAGGGTGCCCAGTGTGGCCAACACCGACGCTGGCAACATTGGCTCCTTCTTTCTCCGTGATCAAGTAAGTTTGCTGATCAAATAAGTTAGGGAAATACTGGGTTAACCAATGACAAATGGGTATATCCACTGCAGGAATTATCAGAAATGTAATGTGTACCAGGAATCTCCAGGACATGGAAAAGGGATGGCACGTTTTCCAAATGTATTGACCCATCAGATAATCTTATCAGGGAGCGTCTCCCTGGAACAGTGTCCTCAGAACACACCTCAGAAAACCCCAGTTTAGTTTAGGCACCTGTTACATTCAGTAATTTAATATGGTGTCCAACATCATGGCCCATCAGTAAAATAGTAATAGTGTTTTGGAGACCAAGTGTTATGTGCACCAATAGTCCCAGTCTCTCGTTCCGACCCTAAGCTCAGCTCCCCCGTTCTGTAATGCCCTTTGCTCCTGATCTTCCAGTATAAGGAAAGAAAGGGCAGGCTCCCAGGAGGGGAGACACAGGTGGGATTTTCCAGGGAAAGGTTCGAGAACTACTGTTGGATAAAGGGGGACAGACAAAGCAAGAGAGCATCCTGGGAGAACGTGGCGGAATTTTCTTGGAGAGGAGAAGAGAATCCTGAAGAAGCCAAACATGAGGCGCAGAGAGGAGGATGGAGAAGGAAGGCGGGAAGAAGTTGAGCTGGGTGTTGCGAGGGGATGTTCCTTTGGCCTTTGCGAGAGACTTCAGTGGAGGCTTTACTTGCTCTTTGCTTCATTCTTTGGCTGCTGCCTTGTTTGGTTTGTTTGATTCTGAAGAAGCTTGCTTAAAGTTTCCTTTTATTTAAAAAATTTTTTTATTTTTAATTATTATGGATCCATAATAGTCATCCCTGGTTATGGGGTACAGGTGATATTTTGATACGAGCACACAATGTGTATTGATCAAACCAAGGTGACTGGGGCATCCATCACTCTAAGCATCGATCATTTCTTTGTGTTAGGGACATTCCAATTCTACTCTGTAGTTATTTTGAAATATATGATAAATTATTGTTAACTTTAGTCTCCTCATTGTGTTACCAAACACTGGGTCTTATTCCTTCTCGCTAACTGTAGTTTTGTCCCTGTTAACCGTCCCTTCTTTACTGGCCCCTCCCCACTGCCCGTCCCAGCCTCTGGTCACCATCTTTCACTCTCTGCCTCCATGAGACCAGATTTTTTTTAGTTCCCACCTATGAGTGAGAACATGCGATATTTGTTTTCCTGCACCTGGCTTTTTTCACTTAACATAGTGTCCTCTGGTTTCACCCATGTTGTGCAAATGCCAGGATTTCATTCTTTTTTATGACTGAATAATATTCCACCAGACACTGTGCCACGGCTGGCTTCAGGGCGCCAGCAAAGTGACCCGACTGAATGCAGGTTCAGGGACAATAATATCGGCTGTTTGCTGTTGTTCTTATCACCGTCTACCCGCAGCTCTCCTCGCTGGCCGTCCCTCGGGTGGGATATTGGAACTGGAACCACAGAGCTGGGTTTACCATGTTCAGGACAGTTCACCAGTCACCTTAACTGAGATGAATGCCACCTAACGACGCCACAGCTCTAAACCATAGTGAAGAGCTGGCTAAGGAAACCAAGACCCAAACAGTTCAAGGGACTCCCCTTTCCAGGGTCTTGGACAGCAAGGTGAGCACTTGTTTCCTGCAGGTGAACCCGACACACGTGGTTTCGGTGAGCCCGACCCTGCTTCCCAGTGGCAAGGGGCATCCGGGAACTTTGCCCAACTTTGAGAAATCAACCGGGTGCATTTTGTGTCCGCTTATCATTTCTGCCAAAGCTGCTCTGGAGTTGATCTCAAGGCCTGTTTCGAAATCAGTCTCCAAAGCACCAGAGGAATTGTTTCGCACCTTCTTTCTTCAAGAGGCTTTCACATCAAGGATCGGATAAGCACGGTTGATGATTAACCCTAATGAGCCGGCTGCCGGGAGAGCTTTGATTTGCTTCGACAAAGGCTCTTTGAGCCGGGTGGAAAACCAGAACCTGTTTGTTTGTTTTTGCTTGTCTTGGCTTTTCTGTCGCAGCCCTTGATTTAAGCCTTCAAAGCGCTGAGGTTTGTGGGAAGGTTCTGCAGGTCAAGGTGGCCGCAGCCCACTGAGGGGTCTAAATGAAAAGGTGGTCACTGGCCACCCTGGGGAGCTCCTGGGTGATGGCGCCAGCCAGGGACATTTTGGGAAGTGGTGTGTGTATGATGTAGCTTCTAATATTTTAGTTTCTTAATTTTTGAATACGAATAGAAAAAAAACCTCAAAATGGAAGGGGTGCAGGAAGGGAAGAGGCTGATAATCCCTCAATGGTCAGTTTTGCTTTTCAATCTGGGTCCATTTCTGGTCCCCGGGCAAGGTGGGCATGTTCGTGCGCATATCAAGCAGCCAACGTTGAAGTCTCTGCTGCTTTTTTGGTTATTTATTCATTTGTTGTTATTTATTCATTTACTCATTCGCTTCACACAGTTACCTGGTGCCAGGCAGGTCAAGCGACAGCTCAGAGACTCGCTCGGGACCTTTTGAGTCACTTCTGTGGGCCCCTCCACCCAGAGAGGCTGACTCAACCAGCACAAATGCTTTTTAACTACAAATCCTGACTTTTTTCTATGAGTTAGACATGGCTGGGGAAAAAATCAACCTGTACAAAAATATTTTATCATGAAAACAAGAGTTCCCTGCCCTGCCCACTCCGGCCCAGGCCAGCTCCACAGAAATCACCATTTTAAATGAAATCCTGTAACTATTTCTGTGTTAGCCTTGATGCCGATCGCCCCCAGGTTGCTAAGTGATATACGTACACCACCTGGGAAATACCCATTCTTGGCATCATCGCTAGACTTTCTGCCATGAGAAATCAGGATCTGCTCATTCCTCCCTCCTGCTAATACAGTGCTTACGCTGCTTTGGTTTCTTAGCTGGTGGTTTTGTAAGTTTAAATAATAAGGCTTTATTTAAAGCTTCTTAAACAGTGTCTCTTAGGCCTTCAGACTGAAAGACAATGATGCTGAGCCCCTGCCTGCCCCTGCCCACCCTGGAGGCAGGCTCGCGGGACCCACGGCACCCTCACTGCTCCCCTCTTTGGAAGC
Source organism: Propithecus coquereli (assembly GCF_000956105.1). Lineage (NCBI taxonomy): Eukaryota > Metazoa > Chordata > Mammalia > Primates > Indriidae > Propithecus > Propithecus coquereli. The sequence goes on along the minus strand of NW_012139191.1, from coordinate 2,702,788 downwards.
CAGACATTTCTCCTCTGTCCCCAACCCAGAGAAGCTAATTCAGGACCAGTCACATATAACATGACTTAGCTTCAGCATCCCTGGTCTTTGGCATTTGGAAAGGCTTGGAATATGCCTTTTTAGCAGACGACGGTGGTGCACGTGGTCTGAGAATTCACTCAATCCCGTAAAACGGGTGACGCGACACGGCAATTCTAACCTCGCAATGACAGCATGAATACACACGAACACAGACAGTTACGTGGGGCACCCGTTTTGCAGCCCACCCTATGGAAGAGTATAATATGTGAAAGGTCAGAGATAGCATCTGAGGCTGGGATTCATTCATTCAGCAAGTACTGACTGAGCGTGAGCTCTTACCGTGCGTCACGCACGTGGCCTTTTTTATTGTAGTTTTTGTCACCCTTCCCCCCCCAGGTGCTTTCACATATTTCTAACTCCAGGAGTATTTATCCAGTGTGTTGCCTGAAGAAAAAGAAAGTCTTCGTAAATAGGTGCAACAGGCCACAGCTTGTCCAGGTGGGGGCTCGTGAGCACCAAGTAAAGAAGCAAAAAATGGGGGAAGACATTTGATTTCTTTCTGATTTTCACACACAGAGAAGGACAAAATAGCATTAGCTCCATTTTAAGTTCTTTGCATTTGTTTGATAAAATAGGCTACCCTCCCTCCCCTCCCCTCCCTGCCTCTCCTTCTCTCTCCCTCCCTCCCTCCTTCTCTCTTTTCTTCTTGTCTTTCATCAATCCTTATTTCTAACTAAAAGATCCAGAAAACAAAAATATAAATTTCAATAATTTTACAGGCATCCCTTTGATTAGCTTAAAAAATAACCAAAGGATGATCTGATTTTTCTAAGGTGCACACAATTTATTGTGGAAAAATACATCCGGGGGCAAAGGGAAGTGCTGGCTGAGGGCCATCATCTGGCAGGCAACATCTCATTTAATCTCTACGACCTGCCTGCCAGCAAGCTGCCGTTACTACCGCCCGTTCAGAGACGAGGACACGAGTCTAGACGTGGTTAATCAACCCGAGGTCAGTCAGCGGGCAGATGGCAGAGGCAGATTTGAACTGTTGAGCTCTCGATAGCAGCTGCCATTGATTAAAAATACCCAGTTCACACCTTCTCTAACGGGAACTCTGAGATTGACTTGCTTGTGCAAAATATGTGTTTACATTGTGCCAATAAAGGGTCCACCTAAGTCATGCAACGTAGCATTTTAAATCACTTCTCCTAAATACAATACACGCAGTTACACCGTGGCCTTGAAAATGCCACGTCTGCCCTGAGTTCATGCCTAGTACTGAAAACGTCCGCAGCAGCATTAGAAAACGGTTTTAGTCAAAAAGCCCAGTGTTAGAAAAAATAAAAATAGATAAGATGTCCAATGCAGAGCTCAGAACAAAGTTGTGGGTCATTCTCATTTTCTCTTTCGCAGTTGTTCTCGAGGTTGTGTTTCTTACGGTTGCTTCTGTTGGTGCGTGTCTTTTTGGTTTTAGATTTTTAAATCTTTTTAATCCCTGAAAACAAAAGGTGAGTGTCTGTCTCTATGCTTCATATTATGTGCTCAGATAACCAGCGGGATGAAGACAAGCAGCTTGCTCCGGCTGTGGATAAAGGAGCCAGTCTGGTCCGCGCTGCTCCGGGCTTTGAGTTGGACGCTACTCTTTGAAACCTCTTCCTAGACGTTCGGATCTAGGGAGCGACGGGTCAGAGAAAGCAGCCCCTATGGAGCGTGTTCTTTCCTACGGCGAGACAACGAACTGAGAAAGTCTTTCTACTTCCAAAGCCCAAGCTTTCTGAAGCCAAGTTGTGCCGTGTGCGCCTTTCGGGAGGGACGCACGCCTGCGTCCCAATAGGGGTTCAAGTGAGGGCAGAGATGCCACTGAGGCTCAGCCTCTGGGAAGAAAGAGTATGGAAGCGCAGGTCTTCAGAGCTCTTTGATCTGAGAACAGTCTTCTCTTTTCCGTTTTATTAGCATAATAACCGTCTCCCCGTGGGATGGGAGGCTCTCACAGCGCGTGAACTTCCTCTCAGACATGGAAAGGTTCGGCCGTGTGATGTTGCAAAGATCTTGCCTGGGAGGGAGGTGCGGCGAGGCGGTAAAAGTCAATCCCTCCTGGAAGTGAGAATGGATGACCTTGGTCCCTGAGCCGTGTTGAGACCTCTGTTCCCTCCTCGGTCAGCACAGGGACGAGAGGGTGGCCCACCCCTCCTTACCGCTGCCCTTCATAGGCGCTGCCACTCGACTCTCCCGTGACAGGCAAGGGGACATCATGTCACCAGCCACTGGCCACCCTGTTGTCCTCCTTCCTCAATCCTTTAGTGCGGGCCGGTCCTTGGTATCACCTCATGTGACCTCCTTCGCCGAGAGAGGAGCAGGGCTTGTGGCTGGGTCACCCGGAACAGAGAGTTCCAGAACCCTGGATGTGCCCTGTGCCTCTGGGCGAGCTGTTCGCCTCTTCCTGCGTCCGTGACGGGAGCGCCCGGCTGTCCCCGCTGTCCCCGCGACCTGGCGAGGCGCGGGGGGCTTGGTCAGCGGTGGCGAGTTCTCCGAAGGCGCCGAGGGCCGCGTACAGGCTGCTTCTCACCACGCCGGCGGCGACGAGGCCGCGTGCGCTGCGCTTGCTGGGGACAGCGCGGGCTGTCCCGTTCTCGCCCGTCTCTTTACGGCGCCTGATCGGCTCGGGGAGCTTGAACACTCCTCTCCCGCCGCGGCGCGAACTGGCCGAGCCAGAGACGGACAGAGAGAGAAGCGTGTGTGCCGTGCGCTGTGTCGGGTGTGGGGTGTGTGGGGCGTGTGTGTGCGTGGTGGGTGTATGTGTGTTTGTGTGTGGTGTACGTGGTATGTGTTCGTGTGGTTTGTGTGGTGTGCATGTGGTGTGTAGCGTGTGTGGTTTGTGTGGTGTGCATGTGGTATGTAGTGTGTGTGTGGTGTGTTGTGTATGGTGTGATGTGTGATGTGTGTGCTATGTGTGTGAAGGGTGTGTGGTTTGGTGTGTTTGTGTGATGTGTATGTGCTGTGTGGTGTATGTGGCATGTGTGTGGTGTGTAATGTGTGCAGTGTGTGGTGTGTGATGTGTGTGCTCTGTGAGGTGTGTGGTTTGTTGTGTTTGTGTGAGGTATATGTTGTGTGTGTGGTGTGTGTGGTGTGTGTGTGGTGTGTGTGTGTGCTGTATGTAGTGTGTGGTGTGTATGGTGTGTGGTGTGTGTGTGGTGTATGGTGTGTGTAGTGTGTGGTGTGTGGTGTGTTTGTGGTGTGAGTGTGTGGTGTGTTTGTGGTGTGTGGTGTGTGGTGTGAGTGTGTGTGGTGTGTGTGTGGTGTGACTGTGTGTGGTGTGTGGTGTGTGTGGTGTGTGTAGTTTGTGGTGTGCGGTGTGTGTGGTGTGTGTGTAGTGTGAGTGTGTGTGGTGTGTGGTGTGTGTGGTGTGTGTGTAGTGTGTGTGTGGTGTGTGTTGTGTGTGGTGTGTGGTGTGTGTGGTGTGTGATGTGTGTGGTGTGTGTGGTGTGTGATGTGTGTGCGTGATGCATGGTGTGTGTGTGGTGTGTGTGGTGTGTGGTGTGTGTGGTGTGTGTGGTATGTGGTGTGTGGTGCGTGTGGTGTGTGTAGTTTGTGGTGTGTGGTGTGTGGTGTGTGTGGTGTGTGT
>NW_012139191.1:2696856-2699092 GCF_000956105.1 Propithecus coquereli | reverse complement strand
CAGTTACACCGTGGCCTTGAAAATGCCACGTCTGCCCTGAGTTCATGCCTAGTACTGAAAACGTCCGCAGCAGCATTAGAAAACGGTTTTAGTCAAAAAGCCCAGTGTTAGAAAAAATAAAAATAGATAAGATGTCCAATGCAGAGCTCAGAACAAAGTTGTGGGTCATTCTCATTTTCTCTTTCGCAGCTGTTCTCGAGGTTGTGTTTCTTACGGTTGCTTCTGTTGGTGCGTGTCTTTTTGGTTTCAGATTTTTAAATCTTTTTAATCCCTGAAAACAGAAGGTGAGTGTCTGTCTCTATGCTTCATATTATGTGCTCAGATAACCAGCAGGACGAAGACAAGCAGCTTGCTCCGGCTGTGGATAAAGGAGCCAGTCTAGTCCGCGCTGCTCCGGGCTTTGAGTTGGACGCTACTCTTTGAAACCTCATCCTAGACGTTCGGATCTCGGGAGCGACGGGTCAGAGAAAGCAGCCCCTATGGAGCATGTTCTTTCCTACGGCGAGACAACGAACCGAGAAAGTCTTTCTACTTCCAAAGCCCAAGCTTTCTGAAGCCAAGTTGTGCCGTGTGCGCCTTTCGGGAGGGACGCACGCCTGCGTCCAAACAGGGGTTCGAGTGAGGGCAGAGATGCCACTGAGGCTCAGCCTCTGGGAAGAAAGAGTATGGAAGCGCAGGTCTTCAGAGCTCTTTGATCTGAGAACAGTCTTCTCTTTTCCGTTTTATTAGCATAATAACCGTCTCCCCATGGGATGGGAGGCTCTCACAGCGCGTGAACTTCCTCTCAGACATGGAAAGGTTCGGCCGTGTGATGTTGCAAAGATCTTGCCTGGGAGGGAGGTGCGGCGAGGCGGTAAAAGTCAATCCCTCCTGGAAGTGAGAATGGATGAACTTGGTCCCTGAGCCGTGTTGAGACCTCTGTTCCCTCCTCGGTCAGCACAGGGACGAGAGGGTGGCCCACCCCTCCTTACCGCTGCCCTTCATAGGCGCTGCCACTCGACTCTCCCGTGACAGGCAAGGGGACATCATGTCACCAGCCACTGGCCACCCTGTTGTCCTCCTTCCTCAATCCTTTAGTGCGAGCCAGTCCTTGGTATCACCTCATGTGACCTCCTTCCCTGAGAGAGGAGCAGGGCTTGTGGCTGGGTCACCCGGAACAGAGAGTTCCAGAACCCTGGATGTGCCCTGTGCCTCTGGGCGAGCTGTTCGCCTCTTCCTGCGTCCGTGACGGGAGCGCCCGGCTGTCCCCGCTGTCCCCGCGACCTGGCGAGGCGCGGGGGGCTTGGTCAGCGGTGGCGAGTTCTCCGAAGGCGCCGAGGGCCGTGTACAGGCTGCTTGTCACCACGCCGGCGGCGACGAGGCTGCGTGCGCTGCGCTGCTGGGGACAGCGCGGGCTGTCGCGTTCTCACCCGTCTCTTTACGGCGCCTGATGGGCTCGGGGAGCTTGAACACTCCTCTCCCGCCGCGGCGCGAACTGGCCGAGCCAGAGACCGACAGAGAGAGAAGCGTGTGTGCTGTGCGCTGTGTCGGGTGTGGGGTGTGCGGGGCGTGTGTGTGCGTGGTGGGTGTATGTGTGTTTGCGTGTGGTGTACGTGGTACATGTTCGTGTGGTTTGTGTGGTGTGCATGTGGTGTGTGCTGTGTGTGTGGTGTGTGGTGTGTGTGTGGTGTGTTGTGTATGGTGTGATGTGTGATGTGTGTGCTGTGTGTGTGGTATGTGGTGTGTATGGTGTGTGAATGTGTGTGGTGTGTGTGGTGTGAGTGTGTATGTGTGGTGTGTATGGTGTGTGCGGTGTATGGTGTGTGGTGTGTGTGGCGTGTGGTGTGTGTAGCGTGTGGTGTGTGTGTGTGGTGTGTGTGGTGTGTGGTGTGTATGGTGTGTGTGGTGTGTGGTGTGTGTGGTGTGTGCTGTGTGTGTGGTGTGTGGTGTGTATGTGGTGTGAGTGTGTGCTGTGTGTGTGGTGTGTGGTGTGTATGTGGTGTGTGCAGTGTGTGGTGTGTGTGTGGTGTGAGTGTGTGCGGTGTGTGGTGTGAGTGTGTGTGGTGTGTGGTGTGTGCTGTGTGTGTGTTGTGTGGTGTGTATGTGGTGTGAGTGTGTGGTGTGTGTGTGGTGTGTGGTGTGTGTGGTGTGTGTGGTGTGTGTGTGGTGTGTGGTGTGTGGTGTGTGTGGTGTGTGTGTGGTGTGTGGTGTGTGGTGTGTGTGGTGTGTGGTGTGAGTGTGTGTGGTGTGTGGTGTG
>NW_012139191.1:2680283-2695961 GCF_000956105.1 Propithecus coquereli | reverse complement strand
GTGTGGTGTGAGTGTGTGTGGTGTGTGTGCTGTGTGGTGTGTGCTGTGTGTGTGGTGTGTGGTGTGTGGTGTGAGTGTGTGGTGTGTGTGGTGTGAGTGTGTGGTGTGTGGTGTGTGCGTGGCGTGCGGGGTGCGGCGCGAGCGTTGCGGTGCCCGGTGCGTGTGTGCGGGCCGCCCAGGCAGCGGGCGTACCCGGCTGCAGCCGCAGGCCCGGGGCGGGAGGGCAGAGCGGTGACCTTTGGTTCGGAGCCGCCCGCCCCCGCTGGGCTGGGGCGGCTGCCAGGGCTGTGCCGCCCACGCGGGCATCAGTCAAGCCAACATGAAAGGAGTTCGTTTCCAACTGACAGAGGATTTAAAATTCTTTCCCCCGCCCCCCCGCAACAGTCCCAATGGCTTGTCTTCCTCTTGGTTGTGATTTCTGCAAACTCGATGTCCAGTTTCTGGCTCCCCTTCCTCACCCTGCGCCCTGAGAGCTGGTGGGTGCCCCAAGTGACTCCTGCCGTCACTCATCCTGATGCCACAAGTGCGGCACCTGAATTCCTCCGAATGGAGCCTGGGCAAGGGGAAGGCTGGGCTGCTCTGGGGGTTAGGGAATCGGAGGGCACAGGGCAGGAGATGACTGAACCTTGTCGCCCTTCACACAAGCATGGAGCTGGTTGAAAAGTGACAAACAAATGTCCCTTACTTTCTTCCAGGGCAGAGCAGCCAAAGGAGTCAGAGTTCTCTGGGGTGCGGACGCAAAGGGCATTTCCCATTGAAACCCCAGGGGATGGGTGGGGGAGGGGAGAGCAGGCCAGGGGGGGTGGGGTGCCCAGGACAGTAGCCCAGGGGACACAGCCTGCGCCAGGAAGGACATTGCAGAAAGGCCCTTTATGTGGAAAATAAACCCATCTGCCCCAGACAGTGGCCCCTCCAGGCCGCCCCACCTCTGCAGAGCTCCACCGTCGGTCGGTCGAGGGCAGAGGAAGGGTTTGTTCTTGACACGAGTGAGTGGAAAGACAGGCTGAGGCTTTTTGAAAAAAATAAGGGTGTAATTCACATGCCATGAAATTCACCATTTTAAGAGGTGCAATTCAGTGGGTTTGAGTACATTCACAGGGTTGCACAACCATCACCACGGTCTAATTGCGGAAACCCTGCACCCATCAGCAGTCACTGCCATCTGCCGCTGTCCACCCAGTGTCTGGCACCCATGCACATGCTTTCCGTCTCCAGGGGCGGCCTGTTCTGCACGTGACGTGTAACTGGGCTCCCACCCCGTGTGGTCTTTGCCATTGGCTGCCACTGACCATACTCTTTCCAAGGTTCATCCGCACTGCGGCGTGCGTCAGTCCTCCATTCCTTTTCATGGCTGGATAATATTTCGTCCCACGCCCAGATGGCATTTTGTTTCTAGTCATCCGTTGGTGGACGGCTGTCCTTGATTTTTGGGCCCCACTCAGCCTTTCCTCCCCAAGGGCCAGGGCTCTGTGGTCCAGTGTTTCAGAATTTTCTAGTAGACCTGAGGCAATGTGCTGAGCAAATAACCAAAGGGTATCTGAGTGTGGAAGTATCGGAGTCATGATGTTTGGCTCCGCCACGGACCAGGTAGCCCCTTAACCTCACCTGGCCTCAGTTTCTTCATCTGTCAAATGAAAGGCTGGAACCAGATGGTCCCTAACATCTCTACCTGTCTAACACTTTAAGATATTTCAGCAAAGCAATTAACACGCAGCCTCATGTTACCTTTCTGGAAAAGGCAGAGGAAAGCAAGCTGTCGGCTAGCATGGTTAGGTGTTCCTGTCACTGAAACTGCTCACTAAACAATTTGGATCCATCTACAGAAGGCTCTCGCGCCAGGTTTCCAAACCACAAAAATCAATGCTGGATGGCAGGGGAGGAATGACAGGCCAAATTAAAAAGAAGAAATATAACAGGGACAAATGTAAAGTCTGGCATTTTGCTCCAAAACCTAACAGAACAGCTACTGGCTGTGGGGCTGGGGGCGGGGAGGGGGGAAGGTGTGTGTGGGGGAGATGTGACCAGACAGTGCCATTTATAAAAAGGTTTTTGTTGACTCTAAATGAGTCTGTCTCATTATGAGTCACCACTGTGGATGCCAAAACAGCCAATGTGACTTTAGATTATATTAATAGAGGTATAGTGGCTAAAACAAGGGAGGTGATATTGGTGAGGTCCATACTCCGAGAGGAAGCCACCAACAGAACAAGCCTGAAGCAGGATGGACTGGACGGTGAAGCTCTCCAAACCAGGATTTGGTTAGAAGGAAGAGCTCAGAGTTTAGGTCTATAGAGGACGAGACAGAGAGAGCTGTTCACACACACGGAGGAACATCCCCGAGAACGGGAGTTGACTTCAACCACGGAGACCTGGAGGGTGGCTGGAATCTGAGACGGTCGATTGTTACCCAAGACAAGAAAGCACTTTGTGGCAAAAAGAATATCCCAGGAAATGGCAAGAACCCCTGGTGAAGAGGTGGGCACCACTCCTGAGGGACACGGCTAGGAAATGAAGTGAGTCGTGCTTTGATGGGGCGGGACCAAGCCCAGAGGAATCCCCGGCCCTGGCGTCAGCTTTCACTGGGTCCTGCCAGCCACAGAAGGTGGCCAGGCTGTGAGTTTAGACTCTACAAGCAAATGCGTGCTTCTCTGCACCACCTGGAACTCCCAGAGGTAAATGCCTTTCTGAGGCAACTGCGCATTAATCTGAGCAATCGGCTGTGTCCAAACGCACCGCATTTGAATCAGGGTGATTCACAGCAGTGTGCAGTCACTTGGAAAGCTGGCTTCTTCCTGGAACCCCAGCCTGGTGCCCTGGTGACCAGTCACGCACGGGGCTGGGCGGGGCTGTCTTTTGCACCCTAAGAATTTTGAGAGCAGGGAAGAGAGCCCTACAGCTGTTTTTTGGTCGCAGGTCAGAAAACCACTTAATTTAGCACAGTTGGCCGCTTCTCCACCAAAGTACCCTTGGGCTTTCTTCCGCAGGCAAAGTTTGTGGCCTGTGGGTCAGACGCCTGTGCCTTTCTCGATGTCAGTGGTTATTTCGTACACACTCTGATGGATTCCGCCCACGGGCAGCCAGACAGGGCATGCCGAGGCCGGGTCAGGCTCTGCAGAGGCGGATGTTCAAAAGGGACTGCCCTCTGACACAGATGGCCCAGGTGAGGTGACACTCTGTTCATTGTTTGCATGCGTGCTCCTCCTGGCCACGCTCCATGCAAATAGAAGACGGGGCCCAGGTGGGCCTGAGTGACAAGTGCCGCCGCCGTGGGGAAGGAAGGCTTGCTTTGGGAACACTGTGCCAACGACTCCCCACTGTCGTTGCTGGGGCTGCCTGGTCCTTAGGGTGAAAGGCATCTGGGCGTGCTGGAACTCAGCCACCTGGAGCTCAGAACCACACGTTCCAAAGGGCTTCGGGGACTAGGGCACCCTGAACTTAGGAAACAAAAGACAGGCACAGAGGCATCATGCACCAAGCCCCTGTGATCCCCCAAACTGACCCACAGCTGCGCCAGCTGCTGGGCTGCCTGCAGCGCACGGATCAGGGAAGCCGAGGCTCTCCTGGGTGGTCCTGCCACCATCGAGCCAGGGAAGGAAGTGTGTCAGGCCAGGCTGCTCTTGCTTTCCTTGGTGCAGCAGGCTGATGACCTCCAGTTGCCAGGCGCAGGGCTCCCTGGGGCTGCAGCAGAGGCCTGGGGGATCCCGGGCTCCTCCACCGGCCCCTCATCTGTCATGGGGAATGTGGGCCTGGAGCGCGCCCGGCCATCTCCCTGGGAACGCACAGCTCACGTTCCTCACCGCATATTGGCTGTGGGAGGCCTCCAGGGACGCTCCTGCCAGAGACGCACTGTGGGTCTCAGAGTCTGACCTGTCTAGAGCTGCTGGTCTGCAGGGGGCCTGTTCTTGGGGTTCCTGGGGACTCCCCCGGACCACCCTGTGGATTGGGAGGGGTGGATCACTCACAAAATGTGCACAATGCCAACAAAATGTCCACTGTCAACCCCCGCATGACCCAGTGCTCCTGTAAACAGGCATCAGCTGCAGAATTTGGGGAGGGGGAGCTTCTGGCCACCCTTTCGCTCCTCGGAAACCTCTCTGCCCCAAACACCCCGTGCTCCCGCTTCGCCCGCCTCCCAGGACTTCCTCTCAGGCCTTTCCCACCCCCGGTTTGGAGCCCCGTACCTGTCCCTGCTTCCCACCTGCCTGCTCCCCTTAGCCTGTTCTCTCTGCTGACAAAGTGCCAGGAGCCCAGACTCAATCCGTCCTTCTCCCGAGGGCTCCACAGGACTCTTACCAACAGGGGGTTTTCAGTGTTAAACCAAGACAGACCGGGGCGCAGGGCAGCTGGTCACCCTCCTGCTAGGTACTTCTGTAGAGTCTAGAACAGTGATTCCTAAACGGTTTTTGATCCCGGGTTTCTCCGAAAATCTGAAGGCCAAGGGCTTTCATTCCAGCACGGCGTCCAGGGGCACGTACACACATCATTTCGCATGAAGTTTCTGGGGTCCCCTTCACAATTCAAAGGAGAACTTGGGGACCCATGGACTTGCCCAGAGACCTAGGCTAGAGATGGCAGTGCTTGGAGAGAGGAGACCAGTGTCCCGCTCAATTGCACGAGCTCTCGAAGAACCATGGCCGCGCTTCCCAGCCAGGCTCTGACGCTTCGCGGCTGCAAACCCTGGACGACTTCCTCAGCCTCTCCAAGCCTTTCCTTCCTCATCCATGAAATGGGAATCACACCTGCTTTGTGGGGCGGAAGAGACTGTGAATCGTGACATGTGGACAGTGTGAAACACGGTGTCTGGCACAAGGAATTCACACATGCACTGATCTGCCCAAAACATAGAGTCTGAGCAGCTCTGTGCCAACGCCCATTCTAGGCTGGAGACACGGTAGGCAACAAGGCAAAGCCCCTGCCGCCTTCTGAGTGGGTTATGGCTAAGTCAACAGCAATTGCCGTGACTGCTATTGTTTATTATCGGTGGTTGATCCAGAACATACGCTGACACTCGCTTTCTTTCTCCTATTTATGGCCTGTTCCCTGTCGGCATCGCTCTGCAGGGCTGAGGCACGGTGAGCTTTCAGACAAAAGGAAAAAGCCTCCTTTCGACCTTCGCCAGAACACTGTAATAGCCTTCGTGCTTAAGTAGCAAGTTTTCTCTCTCACTGACATTTTAAAGAAGCCAATCGAGCTTCCATTCTCACATTTCCACTGTGGAGTTTTCAATTCTTTCTTCCAATAAATTCTTTAGCCCTCCCATGGACTGTTGCTGAACTGTGGTTTTACAAGCAAACCATTCTTCTTTGTCCCGCGTTGACAAGGAAACCCCAGCTGGGACCAGCGTAGATGGGAGACCTGTTACTGGGGTGTCCCATCTGTGCAGTTTCAGTTTAGGGTCTCAGTTATCTGCATCTTTATCCGTATTCTGGTTCCCTTTTCCTGCGCAGCCCAGCAAGGAATGTGGTCACCTGGGAGAATAGCGCTCCGGTCTCAATTTTGAGTGGTGGACTGTTTTCTCAAGGAAACTCTGGAAGGTTCGGAAGCCAGCAGGAGAGGGCCAGGACTGTGGGGTGCCCGGCTGTCCTCGGCCTGAGGCACGGGCAGGTGCCAGGGACAGGACGGCAGCTGGAGAGGGCTCTGGCTCAGGGCCTCGGCCCCGCCTTTGCTGACGTCGGAGCCGGATCGGCGCTGCTGACGTGCACCGACCGGGCCGGCTGTTTACTAAATTATTTTTTAACAGCTGCACTTCCAGTAAGGCCTGAGAACACTCCATGACACCCTCATTTACAGCACTGAGCGTGTCACTCGGGCGGCACGTGGGCCAGGAAGGGGAGAGTCCAGGAAAGGAGAGATTAGCTGGCTGTCAGGTAAATCACCTGACGCAAAGAGCCCCGGGTGACCCCGGTGGCCGTGTGAGAGCCGCCCAGGAGCGCGCTGCGGGCTACGCATTCGAAGGGGCCGTGGGAGCAGAATTTCTTCTGGCGGAGGTCCAAGTAGCCAGAGGGTCTTGATCTAGGAATGGGGACTGGTCTCAGGTTGCTGACTTTCTGATTGACACGGGCAAGTCGTTTCTCCTCCTGAAGCCTCCGTTCCCTGCCTGCGCAGTGAGGGTGTGCGCTCACTGATTCCTTAGCGGCCGGGACAGCCCAGTGCTGGGCATGGGGGTTCCGGGGACCCGTCCTTTGTTTTCCTGGCAGTGGGGCTGTGGGGAAGGCCTTACCCTGCCGAGATGCAGTCTTCTCATGCGTTATGTACCTGGGACCTCTCGGGGCCGCTGGAGGGTTTTGTGTGATAAAGGACACAGTCCTCTCAGCTGAGTGGCAGGCACGTGGTTCACAGCGCACAGAGCTCAGTACCGTGTACACGGTACAGTACACGGCAAATCAGTACAGTCGTGAGCGAGCCTCTGGGGCGGGCTTCTGCGTAGCCACCACTGTGTGCAGGGCTGGGAGCTCTCGAGGCGTCTTCCCCTGAACCCTCGGTTTTCTGTGGGCTAATAAAAAGCCCACCGGCTCTCTGCCTCTCTTCCGGCAGGTGTTACCCAAACCTGCATTTCCATTTCACTAGGACCCTCAAAGCACAGCCACTTTTCATTCGAAACCATTTCCCTAAGGTCAAGATCATTTTCCTGTCCATTTGGGGTGACAGAGAATAACAGCAATAAAGGAAGTTCCTCTCTACTCAGTATCACAGCGTCTTCAAGTGTAGCATCTCCGGGACACCCCGCGAGCGGGGAGGACAGGTGTTCACTGTGTGTTGAAGGTGAGGACACTGAGGCTCGGAGAGGTGGCCAGAGGTCACATGGCTAATAAGGGGCAGAGATGGGACTACATCTGGTTCTCAGTCAGGCATCTTTCTAAAGCAAAACAATAAAGTCTATAGTTGGTTCTTCAAAACCTGGGGAAAAGCACAGCTAGATTTGTGATTTGTCTTCCTATCCTCCCATGTGGTTGGTTGAGAAGTGGAGAGGTACACTTTCTGGGTGGCATGAGCATGTCATCCCCTACAGGGGCAGGCTTCAGGGCTAGGGCTGCCCTTGATATGCCCCTCTTCTAGAAAGACCCTCCCCTAGCTGCCTCCTAGTGTGAAGGGATATCTATCTCTCTCTCTCTCTATCTATTGATCCATCCATCCATCGACCTATCTAGAGAGAGAGAGAGGGAGAGAAAAATGAATGAGGAATCACGTGATTTTGAAGGCTGAGACGCTCCATAACCTGCTGTCTGCAGGCTGGAGCCCCGGGCAGCTGGTGGTGTCACTGCAGTCTGCACCTGAAGGGCTGAGAACCAGGAGAACTGATGGGACGAGTCCTCGGCCAAGTCCAAAGGACTGAAACTGAGAAGCCAATGATGTAATTTGCAGTGTGAGGACAGGGAAGACCATCATCCCAGCTCAAGCAGTTAGGCAGAGAGAAAGAATTCTCTCCTCCTCCACTTTTTATTCTATCTGGGCCCTCAATGGGTTGGATGAAGCCCACCCACACTGGGGAAGGCTGTCTACCTTACAGCGCACCCGTTCAAATGCTAACAACTTACAGAAACAGACACACCCAGAAAGAATGTCTAATCAAACATCTGGGCACCCCATGGCCCGGTCAAGTTGACACATAAAATTACCCATCATGTCTGTAGTTTCCCTTCTGTGACTGTGTAGAGGACACAGAGCTGGTTAGATGTGGTTTCTGGTCTCCTGGAGTCTACAGGCATGGAAGGGGGCAGAAATACACACACATGCACGTGTGGTACAAACAAAAGCCATCAGAGGTCAGAGGACGCTTTGGGAGGCTTAGAGAAGACAGGGAAGATGTCCCTTGCCAGGCAGCAGTATGTTCGGGAGGCAGCAAGTGTCTGAGGGCACCAGGGCTGGACAGCAAGACTGGAGAGGTGAGAGAAGAGGGGACCCGAGGCCCATACAGTGTGAGAGCTCTCGGGACTTGGCCGCTATTGTGGGTTTAATAGTCCCCTCCAGAAGATAGCTGAAGCCCTAACCCCTGGCACCTGTGAATGTGACCTTATTTGGAAATAGGGTCTTTGCAGATGTCATCAAGCCAAGACGAGGTCATTAGGGTGAGTCCTAATACAGTATGATTGGTGTCTTTTTAGGAAGAGGAGAAGAGACACAGACAGGGACAGGTGCAGAGGTGAATGCCATATGATGACACAGACACACAGAAGGAAGACCACCGTGTGACAATGGAACCAGAGAGTGGAGGTACACAGCTGCCACAGCCAGGGGACACCGAGAATTGCCGGCAGCTGCCACAAGCCAGGAGGGAGGCTGGGATAGGGTTTTCTCTCTGAGCCCCCAGCCCCAGCCCCACTGACACCTGGATTTTGACTTTTGGTGTCCAGAAGGGGTAGAATAAATGCCTGTTGTTTCAAGCCCCCCAGAATCACAGCAGCCCTGGGAATCTAACATGGCGTCTGCTTAGATGTTGGGGTGAAGAATAAAAGGGAGCATGCAGTGGGGAGAAGATGGAGTGTGGGGGGAGGAGGTGCAGACACTCAGCAGAGACAACAGAATCAGACATTCAGAGTCTCCTGTGGTGGCCCAGGTTCTTCTAGAAAGTGGGCACATTCCTCCCTGTCTCCTAGAACAGAGCCCCTGGAGCACGCTGGGCTTTGGCGAGGGCGTCCCACACCAGTCTCCAGGCATCTGCTCCACGGCCCAGCGCAGGGCCCATGTCCAACAGCGCACACAGGTGTGCGAGTTCTGCCAGGTGGGGTGACACGCAGCCTGCCTTCAGGTGACTGATACCTTCCTACAGCATTGATCCAGAAAAATGGATTCGATGACAATTCCACGGCAGCGGAATGGAAAGTAGCATGACTTAGAGGGAAGGCTCTGCCTCCTGAAGTCAACGAACGTCTGAAATCAACTGCTGTCAGTCCTCCCCAGGAGGGGAAGTCGAGAAACCTGGGAACGAGCTTTTGGCCATATGTGTCCCAGTCTCTTGTTGGCCTCTCCTCCCTGGCAAGGGGGCTATGCTTCCAGATGCTCAGTTGGCGGGGTGGGGTTGGGGAAGGAGGAGGGCACAAAGAAGGGAGGCTGTCGGGGGACGGTGTCCTCCACTCATACCTCCACCTGCTGGGCAGGTCTTCCCGCTCCGCAGTCCCTCCCCAGCACACACACATCACCTCCTCAGGCTGGGGCTCCAGAGGGTTTCACGCCGGACTGTCTCAGCGGAGGAAGGTCCTGCCACGTGCAGCACTTCGCTCCTTTCTGGGCCACGCTCTGTGAGCCTCGGACAGACGAGAATCCACACCGAAGCGGAGAAATGACCCAATCCAGTTCTCCCAAGGAGATAGGGAAGACATGAAAGTTCAGCAAATGGAGGGGAGGAATTTTCTTATTAAAGGTATTTGTGATAAGGGCAATAGACATTAAAAAAAAAATACAAACAGCTGAGTTGTAACTGAAAATCACCAAGCAAAAAAGGCCGGGCAGCAGCCCCGTGCGAGGGTGCTGGTGGTGCGGAGGCTTTGCGCAGACACGCACACCTGTGACAGGACTCGAGGCGAGAGGCGCCCAGGACAAGTCCCGTCAGGTGGCAGGAGCCCTTCCCGGACGCGGCTGGCAGCCTGGCACCGACCTGCCTCTGGCTCACACGTAGGCAGCTTATCTCGGTCTTGTTGGGCTTAGAAATTCTTAATCTCCCAGGATCGCTTGACTAGATCAGCCCCTATTTTTATTCTTGGATAGAGAAGAAGCGAATCAAAGGCTCGAGCCAATGCTGCTGAACGTGTGGAGGCCTGTCCTCGAGCACCAAATTCCTGGCAGCTCCAAGCAAGTGCAGGACAGCGCGAGACACTGAAGGGGAAACAGCCAGCAGAGGCAGGCCTGCCCCTCACTGGAGTGTGATGCGCGCAGGCATGCTCGTGTGTACGTTGACAACAAACATCTAGGGACCCTGTGGATTCAGAGGAGGTTCCTCTCCCCTGCCCCGTGGAAGGCAAGGTGACGCGGCCAGCAGGTTGTTCTCAGAATTGGGGAGCCCAGTGCCTGTAATTTTCCCGAAACAAAACAGTTGTGGGTGTGGCTACATGTAGTGGAATTTTCTAGGCTTCATGCAGGCTTGAGAGCCTTTGTTTTCCTTTCCTTGTACCTGTCACTGCATTTACACTCTATATTCTTCTAACGGAAGCCCCAGGGAACTTCGGTGTTCTGTTGCGCCGACGGGCCCTCTCCCACACTCCCAGTGCTCATGGAAATCCATTCTGGACTTTTGGAAATGGGAGTCTGGGTTGTCCTGGAGGCCTCAGTGGGGGAGTTGGGACTCTGGAAACAGCAGGGGCAGGGGTGCTTTGCAGTGAGGCTGCTTCTCATTAAGCTGCCAACAGCTCCCAGATGAAAGCTGGAGAGTTAGAGTGCTGGGGAGCGGGCAGCAGGGGACAAAGCCTTGGGGGCTGGGGTCTTGGGCACTTGGGCAGTGTAGTGACCACAGAATGGTCTCAAAAGAGGAGTGGACGGTAATTATGGGCAAACATGAGCCCACTGCATTTCCCTCTCTGCCTCACACAGCCACGTGGGCTGTGCTGAAGCCACAATCCACACACCTGCCGTGGCTGCCCTTGTGTGAAGGAACTTAGCCCACAGGTAAGCCGCAGTGCCTTGCTCAGGGGAGGCCATATCCATGTTAGAATTGTCCAGAGAATCAGAACCAGTTGAATGTGTGCATATATGGAGAGATCAATAGGATCTATCAATCTATCTATCTGTCTAACTATAGAGCATGGAGGGGGAGAGATTTAATACAGGACTTGGCTAACGTGATTAGGGAGGCTGGACAGTCTTGAGACCTGCAGTTGGCAAGCTGGAGACCCCAGGAGAGCCCACGTTTCCGTCAGTCTGAAGGCTGGAGACGACGGAGGTTCCAACTCCAGTAGTTAGGCAGGTGGGCTTTACTCAGTCCAGCAATTCAGATGGTGATCTTCCCCAGAAACACCCTCACAGGCACATGCAGAATAATGTTTGGCCAAATATCTGGGTGCCCTGCAGACCAGTCAAGTTGACATATAAAATTAATCATCACGATGTCCTGCACCACAATTCTCATCCTTGGAGACGCTGGCTTGGTTGGGGTCCTGCCCAAAACAAGGGCAGCCTCACTGTGGGTTAACTGATGACCCGCAAGGGGCCAAGAGTTAGAAGCCCTAAGCAGAGACTGTAGCACTGAGCAAGAACGGTCGTTTTCTTTCTCCTGGAGGCAGGGGTGGAGTCAGTCGCATGGTACGAGGGGAGAAAAAAGGAGACACCTGCAGTGAGGCAGAAACCAACAGACACAGGGGATCCGGCTAATGGGAGTGGCGCAGTGAAGGCCCCAGAGTACCTGAAGCTAGTGGGGCAACAAGACGCAAGGAGCCCAGGGCTATGTCTGAACAAGCCCCCAAGTCCATCCTCTGTGGGGCCAGTAGTGCGGTAGACCCCTATATACCTCATTCCTGGGTGGCTCATTAAGTACCTCTTAAGACCCCAGTTTGTAAAGTGACCCGAGTCTGACTCTATTCCTTACCAAATGAGAGGAACCAGTTTATCCACCACGCATGACACACTAATGCCAATGACATTATACCACTCGACGCTTCGGATTGATTGGAGTCCAAGTTCAAGGAAAGACCTCCTCAGATGCTTTCTGATCTATCTCCTCATGTTGTTGGCTGGGTAAGCCCTACATTTGGGAAGTAGAGGGAGAAGGCGATCACAGGGTAGGGCTGGGGACCTTGGGCTTGTGTAGACAGCTATTCACAGATCTCATAGGGGAGGAAAGCGTAGGGTCAAGGGCTGCTTTCCAAGTCGTTTTCCCCTATGTTCACCGTCGCACCCTTTCCAGACCACGTAATTTGCTAATCTAGACTTTGGTGTTCAGATTATTGCTTATAAATCTCCCCCGAGTGGAGAGTTGAGTAGGTGGAAGGAAGAGATGAAGAGAGAAATGTTCACAATGCTAGTATATCATAGTCATTACAGTGGAGCCCTGAACACCACGGGTTTGAACTGTGCAAGTTCACTTACACACAGGTTTTGTTCCACCTCGGCCACCTCTGAGACAGCAAGAGCAACCCTTCCTCCTCCTCCTCAGCTACTCATTGTGAAGACGATGAGGAAGACCTTTATGATGGTTCACCTCCACTTAAGGAATGGTAAATGTTTTCTCTTCCTCATAATTTTCTCAATAATATATGCTTTTCTCTAGCTTTTTTCATTGTAAGAATATAGTATATAGCACATATAACATACAGAATATGCGTTTATATCATCAGTGAGGCCTCTGGTCAGCAGTAGGCTATTCGTAGTTAAGTTTTGGGGAAGTCAAAAGTTATATGCAGATTTTTGCTATTTAAGTTAGCTAGGGAAGCATAGAAAAAATACATTTGTTCATTGATAAATTTTAATTGAACACCTAGTATGTGACAGGTAGGGTCCTAGGTGCTTAGGAGATGTTAATGAATAAAACACGCAGAGACCCCTGCCATGGGGCACTTACACTGTAGCAGAGAGGGCAGGAAATAAACAAGAAATATAATAAGATAATAGTGGATAATACATACAATACAATAAGGTAATAAACTCAATAAGGTAAACAAATGTCACAGTATGTCAGAGGTGGAGGATGCTGGAAGAAAGGACATTCAGAGCAAGGGGGGAGGGCAGAGGCCTCCTGGTGGGAGAGAGGTTGTGGTTTTTAGTAACAGTGGCCAACGTCAGCCCTGCTAAGAGGATGGCCTTTATAAGAAGTCTTGCAAGAGGTGAAGGAAGAGTGTTCAGGCAGGTGGAAGAGCCCTGAACAGGTGTTATGGCAAGAGCATCTGACATGTTCAGGGATGGCAAGGAGGCCGGTGTGGCTGGAGCCTTGAGGAAAGGGAGAGAAGTGGGAGGCTGGGCAGGGGCGGACAGGGCCAGACCATGTAGGGTCTTAGGAAGAAAGAGAAGAATCAAAGATAGCCTTGGACATGAGCAGAAAAGCCCATAATAGGCATATTGGTATTTTATTCTTAATTGAACCAGTAACTCTCATGGTGGGGGAGGGAAACTGTATATCACACACTCTGCCTCTAACCCCGGAACCTCTTTGCACGATTCCCTTCCTTTTAACACCACTGCCTCATGGAGGCATCAGCACCGACGGGCAACGACACGTCACACTCCTCACGTGTGTCAGGGCAGGGAAAAGGTGAAGACCAATGTTGTAAACACATCAAAATCAACTGACATCTATTATTGCCTAGTGTGTGTGTCTTAGACTGTTTGGGCTGCTACAACAAAACACCTGAGGCTGAGTAATTTATAAATAACTGAAATTTATCGCTCACAGTGCTGGAGGCTGGGAAGTCCAAGATCAAGGCACAGCAGATTCGGTGTCTGGTGAGAGCTCGTTCTCTGCTTCAAAGGTGCCTTCTTGCTGTGTTCTCCTGCGGCAGAAACGGGAGGAGGCCCCCTCAATTGTCTTTTATGAGGACACTAATTCCATTCATGAGTGCAGAGCCCTCAAGATCAAATCACCTCCACCTCCACCTCCACAAGCGTCCACCTTGTAACACTGTCACCCTGGGGACTGAGTTCCACCATATGAATTCTGGGTGACACCAACATTCAGACCACAGCAACGTGCAAACGCTCTCCTAAGGCAATTCTTTACTTTGATCATTCGTATTCCTACAAGGTATCCTGAGCATAACTACACCAGATAGCATAGTAGAATTTTTTTAAGGGACGTATCTTAATGTAGCAATATATTTAGCCCAGTAGGGCTATTCATTTCAAATCACAGAACCAGTCTAAACCCCATCACTTCTGGATGGGGCCAGACTGAGGAGTGGTGACTATAGGATGAGTCAATGTCTTAGTTAATGTGGTTTTGCTACCTGGGAGGCGAGATTTAGCTGTCCTTTTAGACTTCATTTAAAACATTCTCTATGACTTCCTTTTGGTGTTTTTAATATTCTATCTTGCACAGTAGTTACATTTCGAATTTAAAATCCACCCCCCTTTGAGCATTTGTAAGCTAATGTAGAGGTTCTAATATATAGCAAATTATAATTTTTGTGAGGCCCAAGTTTGAGTCTTGGACACTGCAGGGTGGAGTCCAGAGGTGGGTTCCTGCCTCCACCAGCCTCTGGCCTCGTGGTGGCTTCATCATCTCATGCTTGCCCCTGATCTCTTTCCTCACGTGGCTAGGTGAGCATTTTATTGGTGAAGTTGTATACTATGGCAATATTAACAAATTTGAGGATTTTTGTAGTCCTTACAATGCAAACTCACAAATGTCAAATGTCTACTAGTTCTACTTTTACCTTTTCTGAGCATTAAAATATTGAAGTATAATTTAAGTACAGTAAAATGCACAGCTCTTAAATGTTTAGTTCAATAAGTTTGGACAATTGCACACCTGTGTAACCATCGTCCCAATCAAGACCCAGAACATATCTGCCTCCAAGAACTTTCCCTCCTGCCCCTTCCAGCCGGCCTGTTCCTACAACCCTGGTGGCAACCACGTTTTGACATCTATCACCATAGCTTTATCATCACAGAGCAGCTCTGCCTGTTCCAGAGTTTCAAACAAATGAATTCTTGCAATTCATATTCTTCGTATAGATGACTTCTGTCACTCAGTGCAATGTTTTTGCTCCTGTCAGCAATTTGTTCTTTTTTGTTGCTGAGTAGTATTCGCTTGTATGACTATACCATAGCTTGTTTATCTACCCTCCTGTTGATGGACATTTATTTTTGGGGGCTATTGAAAATAAAGCAGCTATAAAAATTTTGCATATGTCATTCTGTAGATGTATGTTTTCATTTCTCCTGGGCAAGCACCTAGAAATGGAATTGCTGAGTCATAGGGTAGATGCATATTTAGCTTTCAAAGACCTGCCAAACAGATTTCCAACATGGTTGTACCATTTCACTCTCCCCAGTAACATACGATAGTTCCAGTTGCTCTACATCCTGGCCAACATTTGGTGTTGTCAATCCTTTTTATTTGAGCTCTTCTAGTGGGTGTGAAATGGCATCTTGCTGTAGTTTTAATTTCCTTTTCTCTGATGACTCATAGTGCTGAGCAACTTGTCATGTGCTTCCTGACCGTTCATAGATCTTCTTTTGCAAAGTATCTGTTCAAGTCTTTTGCCCATGTTTCAAATTAGGTTATTTGGTTTTTCATGTTAACTTTTAGTTCTTTTATTTATTTTTGTACTTGTCTTTTTACCTGGTTACCCTCTAAATTCTTTGAGATATTTTATCAATTCTCTCTACAGCACCCATCACAATCCTTTGTAAATAGCAGGTGCTTACTAAATATTTATTGGATTATAAGCATAAAGTAGTAGCTCTTCCTGTACAGTGGCACAACCTGTTGATTTAGTTAAAATAATTCAGTTGGGTTTAGGTGTTTAATTTTTTGATTGGCAGCATCTCTTATAATACTTTTCAGTTTTTCGTTTCGACATTACTCTTTTCTAGTATGTTGACCTTTTGCAAACATTCAGGGTATTCATTTCCAAAAGTTTTAAGCCCATCTGGCATATGCTACTTGATTTTGGAAGCTATAACAAACTTTATAGTTAATTTTATAAGGTATAGGAAGATCTGAAGTTTTCATGATAGGTGGTCTCTTTTGGAAGTTAAAATGTTTATAGTCTTAAAAAATAGAACATTCTGTCCTATCACCGTATGTTTTTCTCC
>NW_012139191.1:2677988-2678383 GCF_000956105.1 Propithecus coquereli | reverse complement strand
GACTCTACAAATAATAAAAATATCACTATCTACCTAAAACAGTAACAATAATTAATATCAGCCAATATCCATTCAATGTTTATGTTCCCCAATTATCTTTTACTTTTCTATGGTTTGAGTCCAAACATTATAATCAGTTGCCATGTCTCCTATATTTCTATTCTTATACGTTTCTTTCCCCAATTCTTTTCTTCCCTTGAAATTTCTTATTTCTAATTTCTAATTGGCCCCTTTTTTATTGATTATATTTGCCAGAAGTTTATTTATTTTATCTCTTCTCCTTTCTTTCTTTATTTTTTCCTGTTTTTTGATTATACTTAATGGGAGTTTATTATGTTTTTTAAAGAACCAAATATTGCATGACATCAAATCTGATGGGGTATTCTCTGCCTCCT
>NW_012139191.1:2677300-2677702 GCF_000956105.1 Propithecus coquereli | reverse complement strand
TAAATGACAAAGACAAGTAGAAGAAAAAAGATGTAATTGGATATTCCATGCAAATAATAATCAAAATAAAGCAAGACTGGTGTTATAAACATCAGAGAAAATAGACTTCAGAAAAGGGATTATGAGCAGGGATGAAGAAGGACATTTCATACTGACAGAGGGTCAATTCATCACAAACACATAACAATCCGAAATGTTTATGCTTACAACAAATGAAGCAAAAACTGATGGACCCCCCAAAAAGAATAGGCAAATTAATAATTGTAGTTGGAAATTTCTGCACTTCTTTCCTAATAATTTATAGAATAAGTAAACAGAAACTCACTAACACTATTTACTGAAGAGTGAATAACACTATTTACCAACTTGACTAATTGTTGTAAATATGTCTATACAATAGCA
>NW_012139191.1:2674438-2677061 GCF_000956105.1 Propithecus coquereli | reverse complement strand
ACTATCCATGACTTTATTACGTGCCTTTCTTTTCATTTGATTCTCTCATAGACACAAATAAGGCAATTGCTTATCTTTTTCAGATAGTCTTTCTAATTCAGAACATCTATTATCTGGCCATTGAAGATTAGAATTTCTAACGGTGGGGCTTCTCTCAATAGCAACTCAATCCAACAAGCTTCTTTAGGGAAAGATCAGGAGGTGATTTTCCAGGCTTAAAACAAGTTTTTTAAAGCCATATAAGCTAGAGCCATTTCTGGAAAGGGTATAGAAGCAGCAGCCCATGATCCTCAAAAATTCATTCCCAGAGATAAGCTAAGACAGCAAAAGATCTTTGTTGCCATGGGCGGTTAAGGATGCGTTTGTGCAAATGGTGTCTCTGGTCTCCCCTCAAGCACGTGGGCATGTGGACACCTGAGGGTGCCTCCTGTCCTAGACCCACCAACCTGCGACCCCAGGCAGGCACTTCTGGGGTCGAGCTTTCCCAGAAGGAACCCAGCAACAAAGCCCCTTATGGCTGAGACTCCTTATTAAGGCAATCTGCCCTCGGAGCTCAGCAGGTTCGGAGCAAAGAGCGTGCTGCTTCAAATTTCATGTGTCTTGGGGTTACCGGTACTCTCAGCCTGGTCACCGGACATGACCTGAAAATCACAGCCCCTGGACGGCAGAGACCAAGAGAGAGCGCTAGCACTCGTTCACAAGTCAAGCTCTCAACGTAAAACGAGATGAGAGGGTGACCTCATCCAGTTTTTATTTCTGAGACCCACAGCACAATTTGTCTAACTACACACCGGTGGTCCGCTGAGAACATACCACTCCCCAGTCTGTGGAGACCGGCTTGGACAATGGGCTTAGAGGGGTGTGGGGCCTGTGTTCTGCCCTATGGTTCCCCTCTTTATGGCAAAACGACATAGGAAGACAAAGGTAAAGGAAAAATAAACGCTGTTTCTGGGAGGAAAAGGAGCAGACAATATGAATATTCATACCCCGAATACACCGGGGTTGCTATACCTAAGACTCATCATACAAATGCTTTCCTCCCATTAATTGTAAATTTGGAAAAGACAAAGAGACAAACAGTAATTTTTACCATCTGCTCAATCAGATCCCACAGAGACAGACTGGGAGTCTGGTTGGTAAGGATTTATACCCTTCTGCCAGTTTGTTGGGTCCTGGGTTCCCCTGACTGCTGCTTCAGACGAGCAGAGCAGTTTCGGTCACCCTGCTCACGGCACCAAAGCTTTCCCCTTCGCCCACAGAAGGGTGGCAGAAAATCGACTGACAAAAGGCAGATTAATAGTAGAAAAGAGCATACAGAATTTATTTTAATGTGTACAGCACAGAGGAATTGCTGGAGAGTGATTACTCAGTAACTCACGGGGTATAGATGCGTATACACCCTTCTTCCTAGGGGAATGCGAGAGGGAAAATGTGGCAATTTGAGGGGTAGTAAATGATTTTCAGGGGGAAATGAATGGGCCTAATGTTCAGACAATGGCTGGTAAGTAATTTTCTTTGGAAATTGAATGGGACACAGAGCAGACAATGGTTTTGGAGGAAGTCCATCTGGTATTTTATTTTCAGTTCCTTCCTCTGTGATGTGAGTTTTAATTTTCTCTGATTAATGAAATTTCAGGGAAGGCAATTATGTTCCTCTTTGGCAGGTCCAGTTTCTAGGTAGATAAGGGAACATCAGAGAAGAGTTTCGTCCTGTGCTTTGGGAGAGAGAAGATTGAGAAATGGGGGAGGGTCAGAGAGAACTTGAGGCTGCTGCTTTAGCTCAGCCATATTTTGGGTTTCCTTTAAGATTTCCTTTAAGATCCATGAACCTGTAGATACAGCAACAGATTTATCCAAAATGAAGCATAGAGAGAGAAAAGACTGAGAAAAGATGAATTGAAATTCAGCGACTTGTGGAAAAATATGAAGTCTTCCAACATAATGGTAATTGAAATCCCTAAAAGAGAGAAGATAAAAGCATTTGAAGAAATAGTCTGAAATGTTTCCAAGTTTGATGAAAATTATACAGTCAGAGATCTAAGAAGCTCAACATACCCTAAGTAGGATAAACACACACATGCACTACGTGATGAAACATCATAACAAAATAGCTAAAAAACAGTGATAGAAAAATTCTTGAAAGCAGAGAGGGAAAACGGACATAAGTACAAAGGAACAAAGTTAGAATGGCGGCAGACTTCCTGTCAAACACTGGCAGACTGGAAGACAAAGAAATGATATTTTAAAGGGTGATGGATTTATTATCAATAGATAATAATCAAATTCTGTACCCTATAATTGCATATTCATGGAAAATAATTCTTTGAAAACAGAGGCAAAATAAAAGCTTTTCCACACAAGTTGTAAGAATTCCCTTCCACAGAACCTACATTACAATAATAATCATTTAAATCACAGGAATATGAACTCTATGATCACATTGAAATTTGGATCTTTGCAAAAGAATGGAGAGTGTTGAAATTGATAAATATATGAGTAAATATAAAATTTTTGCCTCATTTAAAAATTTCTTTAAAAGATAATTAAATATTTAAGGCAAAAAGTAAAAATGTATTTTGTGGTTAAAATTATATGAGAAACAAAATGTTATGACAATAATCGC
>NW_012139191.1:2671762-2674388 GCF_000956105.1 Propithecus coquereli | reverse complement strand
GACTGGTTAAGACCACTCACACGGTGGCTGTTCCCAACCATTTGGTGGCCTGTGCGCTGAGAGCTGCAGACCATTCCCCAGTCCTGCACAGGGACCCAGTGGGCACCTGCACCGTCACCTTCAGCCCGGTCCACGACCTCAGGTGAGCAGCGGTCGCCACAGGAGCTAGAACCGTCCCTTCCCCCAGGATTCCTCAGGGGTCACAGCCTTTGCAGCAGCAACCTGCTCTTCCTTTTCAATGTCTTCAGCTCCCTGTGGAAGCAGAGATCAGGCGTGGGCTCCTATGGGCACTCACGGGAGGGGCTGCCATGCACAGAACCTCCCGGGCCAGCACCCACCATGTCAGACCCAGGGAGTGAGCACTTTGCCGTGTTTCACACGTTTTAATCTCTCCTCAAAGATCTCAGATGTCAAAATTACTATCGAGTTGCACTCACTGGGCCAGAGACTTGTGGTGTGGGTGAAGAGCTGTCTCCTCGCGTAGCATGTGGCCTGAAGCCATTCTGTCTTTAATGCTCACCCTCTTTCCCCTTTCATCACAGCCTGTTCTTAGATGGTGGTTTTCTGATCTTGTTTCACAGAGTCACTGCCTTTGTGTATTCTGTTAGGGATGGACAACTGTTTCCAGAATAATTTACTTCTGGTTAATCTAGTAAATCATCTTCAGTTTCCCAAATAATTTATTCCTGGTTTGGGTAGTAAATCACATCCAAAGTCTCTTTATCCTCTTCTGAGTCATCAGGGTTGTTGTTTCTTTCAACTTTTTTGAATTTTTTATTCCAATTGGCAGCATATCGATGTTTTTCCTTTTAGAAGAAGAAACATTTATCTAGACTTGACGATGGCCTCCATTACAGTGTGTTAACTGCCTATCATTGTTGGTGAGATCACTGGTGACGACTCATAGTGGAAGACAACAGAATGCACTCTAGTTACTTGAAGAAGAAGGCAATTTATCACCTGGTATGATGGATCTTACAGAACCTTGGTGAGAGCCCGAGAGTAGGATTTGATTGCTGGACAATTAGAAACAATGACAATCAAGGGAAAGGCCCAACCATAAGTGGAACTCTTCTAGTGGAAATACCACTGTTGCCATCACCTTCTGCTCAGCACCTAAGATTCCAGGACCCAGGGTCCCCAAACTGCCAGAACTATTCCAGGAGAACCAATGTGCCTAACTAACACTTGCAAAGATCTCCAACTTCCTGAGCATGAGCAGGGCCACTACCTCCCCTTGCTTATGTCCTTCTACTCTCACCTGAACATCTGCTTGGCAGAATCTAATCCACATCCAAAATCCTGGCTCTGGTAAGTGGTGTTTATAGTTTCCGTGAGTCTGTTGTACTAGAAGGATCACTAACAGGAAGTAGGAAAGGCAGTTGAGTGAGCTGGTGAAAAATCTGCTGTACTAAACAAGTTTAGTGATGGATGGAACACGTTGGCCCATGAGCCCAGGTCTAGATGGCCTCCATTCATGGTGGCTTTGCTGTATAGGAGTGGGTCTTCCAACACACCACCGATTTCTTAGGACCCCGTACCAATGAAGGATATTTTAAAAATCACGATTCATTCTTGAACTAACTCTAGGGCTCCTCCTACCTTCATCTTCCCTCACAGGAATTTATTTTCTCAAATGAAGTGTGTCATCAACAATCTCTCCCCAAACCCTTCACACCATAACTGCCCACATCCACTAGTTTTTTGAGAATTTCAGTCTCTGGGTGGAAATACAAGTATGTGGAGAGAAAAAGGAGAAGGAGATCCTTACCCCCAACATGGTGGAGACCAGCTGCACAGTGTCTGGGTTGGTATAGATTCTGAGTGCATGAGCTAGGCACAGAATTCATGCAGGAAGGACCTTGGGTAAACCAATTGACTTGTTTGAGGGCATTTGGGGTGGGTTACCTCCAAGCAGAATTCTACAGGCAATGTCCTATGATTTTATAAAATTACAAAATCACTCACTTATATATTAGAAGAGTTTTTTTTTCTCTTGACAAAAAAAAAAAAAAAAAAAAAAAATGATGCCTGGCTTTTCAGCAAATGGTGCCAGAACAACTGGATACCTATATACAAAAGAATGAAGTTGGGACCCTGCCTCACAACATACACAAAAATTAACTCAACATGGATCCTAGGTACAAATGGAAGAGCTAAAAATGTAAGATAAAGTGTAGGATATACAAATGGTCAGTAAGCAAGGAATAGATGCTCAACCTCATTAGTATTGCAAAAAATGCAAATCAAAACCACAATCTTATACATGTCACACCCACTAGGATAGCTAAAGTAAAAAAAAAAAAGGCAATAACTAGTGTTGGCAAAGATGTGGAGAAAATGGAACCATCATTCATTGCTGGTGGAAATTTAAAATAATGCAGATGCTTTGGAAAACAGTTTGGCGATTCCTTGAAAACTTCAACATAAAGTTACTACATGACTCAGCAATTCTACTCCATACTGAAAACATATGTCCACACAAAAATGCGTACACAAATGTTTATAGCAGCATTATCTATCATAGCCAGAGAGTGGAAAAGCATCAACTGATGGATGGATAAACCAAATGTGGTCTACCATTCACCATAAACAGGAAGTATAGATACATGCTGAACACAGAGGA
>NW_012139191.1:2666115-2668368 GCF_000956105.1 Propithecus coquereli | reverse complement strand
TTAAGTTTTTTAAACCATATGAAAACAAGATGTCAATGTATATAAACTTGAACTTATGTTTATTAATGTTTTAGTGTTTTAGTGACTCACATTTTGTGATTATCTATTACTTTATTTAATATAACACGACTTTAATGACAAGATTTTTGAAACTATGGCACATTTATTAATGTTTATTTCATTTACATTCACCTGATTTATTTGTTCTTAGCAATTATATTGGAACTGCTTACAGAAAATAAAGCTAGCTTTTGAGGTTATTTTTTTAAAAAAAGCAAAACCAGGCTAACCCTGCATTAGCCAGTCTTCTTGCCTGAAGACTTCTTTCCCGAAGACTGGCTAATGCCTTTGAGATGCTGGACACAGGCAGCCTTCCCAGTGTTTCTTGTCCAGTCATTCTGGGTCCTGTGTGGTATCCAGGAAGGCTATGAAGGGAAGGGCCCACGTGGGTCCTGGATGTATGTGCCAGGTGCAGAGCCCAGGACAGAGGACAGAGCTGGGAAGACAATGCCTGGAGGCCTCACCAAGGCCACCTGTCCAGATCCCAGAATCCAGAGGCTCAAAACCAAAGCTATGAGCTCACAGCCAGATGTGTGTAAGCCTTCGGGGGAGCCCAGCAGCCAGTCTTTGCAGCTTTCCCTCACAGACAAATCAAGCAGGTATCAAAAATATCACAGAAGCGACAGTTTTATAACTTTAAAACATCCAAAAGAGACAGCGTACATCTTTCTGGCCAGTAGACCCAGGCAAAAACGTTTGAATTAATGTTGACGATTATGAAGACATTCCTATTTTACTTTACCAACTATTTTAAAACTAGCTTTATTCACCAGAGTCATTAAAGTCATATAAACTTGAAAAGCATTTGGACTTCTTTGTGTAATTTATGAGTGTTTATTTTTAAATCAATTTGGTACCATGTGGACAATATACAAACACACATATAGACATATACATACATGTAGATACAACATACAACACATACAAGTACACAGGCTATGCATGTAAAAGTCAAGGAGATCAGGAAATTCAATGCAAAGCAGAGCAGAGCTTGAGACCCGAGAGGAGCCTGCCCATGACTCCTGGGGCTCGTAGGAAGACAGGGAGCACCGAAAGAGGTCAGTGCTGCCTTTTCTGTGTCCCTCGAGTGTTCCAAGTGTTGCTAAAAGTCCCGTTTAGGTGTTTTTATGTGATAGCCAGAGCTCTGGTGCTTCCTTTTGGCAATTTTTATCTGTTGATCACCGAGTGGGGGAGGTAGAGGATTAAAGGGAACTGGATGGAAGTGTGAGGGTGGAAAAGGAAGGAGGGATGGAAGTAAGTGCTCCTCGGAGGAGCCAGTTTGAGGAGATATTAAGTTTTCCAAAAGGCCAATGAAGTTCTAGTTAGCAGGGTTCGAGAACAAGGGGTCTAGTTGACTAAGAAGTTCCCTTGGGAGAAATTGGGTTTAAAAGAGAACAAAGAATATCTGCTTTCAACTAACCTGACTTTTGACCATAGAACTCTGTTACTTGCAGGCAGTAAACTTTCTGCTGTGCAAGCAGCCAGCCTTTTGCTGGAGCTGGGAGAATGGTGGTGGTGGCAGTGACGGCAGGAGCAGCCTCTTCCTCTTGCCACCTGGGAGGGGCCCGCCATCCTTAATCATGGCTTTGGTTCCCAGTGATGGGGGGACACGTGTCTCTGCCACCCAGTAGAGGATGCAGGATAAACAGAAAAAAGTTGCTATCACACTCCAAATACAAACCGATGTTTTAAACCAGAAGTATACCTGAACAAATGACTCGGAACCAAACCAAATAAGCACACATGAGACTAAGACCAAGAAGCCCTTCATGGCTTTAACCAGGATCTCCAAAGAGAGAGTAAAAGTTGCAACCCTTCCAAGATACAGACCACTGCCAATGACAACTTAAACAAAGGAAAGTTGCACTAGTCACAAATGGGGTACAACTCACATCTCTGTCTGGCCATACTCTCCAGAGTCCCAACTTTTCAGCCGGCCATCCGCATACAAAGTCCCAACAATCTGTGTGCCTCACACACGGAAAATTAAAAGAGACAGTAAGATAACAGAAAATCAAAAGTTGTCTATTAGAAGAAAGGATTACAAATAAACAGGTACCTCAAAGATTACGAGTCATACAAATATAAATTCAAAACAAATAATTCGAAGTAATTTTTTAAAATTTTTCCTCTTGAGTTAAAGCATTTACATTTCCAAGGGATGATTACTCAACTAGAGAACCAAATCAACCC
>NW_012139191.1:2663881-2666065 GCF_000956105.1 Propithecus coquereli | reverse complement strand
ACCTATTTGAGGAAAAAAAGGGAGAAACACAAATATATACAAATAAATGAAAAGGGAGAAATAACTACTGAAACAGAGGAAGTTTAAAAAATAATGAGCATCTTGTGTCTGGCCACAAGGGAATGATGAGGCTCAGACCTCCCCTCTGGCTATGAACAACTTGGAAACTGGACAAACAGATTAGACAGCTGTTTTCAGACATCCAACCACGGACAGCACAGCACTGTGATCCCTCGTAATAGAGAAGCAAAGACAGAAGTCTTCCGGTTGCCCTGACTTTCTGCCTGGTGGCATTTTCCAGACCAAGGGTGCAGAAGCAGCAACCCAAACAGAGCCCAGGAGCCTCAGAGACTTGAAGACACAGAGACCCAGTTCAGGGAGGCTGAGCCTACAAGAAGCTGTAGGGAGGGTCTTTAAAGAGGAGGGAACTACCCAGAAAACAGCAGCAGAGATTGTTATAAGGTCTTTCACTTGCATCTTTAATCATGGCCATTTTAAGTCTTGTTGTCCACAGTGAATTGCTGTATTATAATGCTTTTTTTTCTGAAGCTCTTTGCAAATCCTAAAATGTTGTGTCTTCAGGAGGTTCATGGAAAACATTACAATAAGTACTCTTAAATACAAATTTCAGAGAACTTTGAGACCATACCAATGAATTAGGTAAAAATTACAGAACTCCAATCAAAAAAAAACAAAAAAAAAACCCTAGACTCAAAAAATTGCTAGCCTAATATGAAGTGGAACAAGAATAACGTGGGACTGAATTGATGAAGCACTGAAATGATATTTTTTATGACTTTCTTGTTTGAAACATTGCCGATTCTTTTTATGTTTTGTTTTCCATTGTTAAGAAAATTTTTTCCTCTTACGTTATCTATAGCTTTACAACAAAAGCTATAAAGTATACCTTTGTGAGCAAAATTGTAACATTTACCTTTCTCTCTACCTGATCCCTCCAGCATTTA
Organism: Propithecus coquereli; assembly: GCF_000956105.1. Classification (NCBI taxonomy): domain Eukaryota; kingdom Metazoa; phylum Chordata; class Mammalia; order Primates; family Indriidae; genus Propithecus; species Propithecus coquereli. The sequence continues at coordinate 2,665,100 of NW_012139191.1, read as the reverse complement.
GAAATTCTTCATGAGTATTGTTATTTTACAGCAGTATGGTTATTTGCATAAATTCACTAAGAATCAGTTCTGTTTTGTAGCTGAACACAATTGGAGATGCTGGCTATGGTACTGGGGCCTTGACTGGAATCTAATATTTTCACATGTGACCAGACTGCGTTAAGGGATTGAGGTTGACTTTTATGGAGCCAATAAAAATCCCCTTGGAGAGACCAGCCTGGTGCCTTGTCTCCATGGTTTCCTTACAAGGTTCTCGACCTTGTGGTAAGTAAAGAATGCCACTTTATGACAGGCCCACAGACCTCAAGATATTAATATTTGAGGGATCTCAAGAAATGAGGTATTCATTCAATTTATACAAGTATTACAGACAAAGTCTGAAGGTGAGTCAAATCCTTGGCTTGGCTTCCTACCATTGGGAGGCTTTTTAAAAAGTCTAATCTGAGATTCCTTATGGAAAAATCCCAGCAAAACCAATTTAAAAATAGCCTACATGGTTAATCACCATTCTTACAAAACTTATGTAAATAATCAGACCAAAGACTAAACTTACTTTGTGAACGAATTAGTCTAACCATGATTATCTTTGGTAGAAATTGTAGGACTAGAAAGAGAAAAATTATGTTTGAGAAAAAACGCTATAGTACACCTGCTATTAGATTGTGGCCCTGTCCATTTTTTTTTTGAGCTTTTTATTATCTTGACTGAATTCTGAATTTTTAGTTTCTTCTAATATCTGGCTGCAACTCTCCAGACAAATGTTTCCAATTTTTCTTTGACCCTCTGACTTAGAATCACCAGAAATTAAAACTGCCTTTTTCCTGAGGCTGAGGCTGATGCTTGTCAGCTTGGCTTTGAAGTAAAAAAAAAAATCACTGTTAACAGCTTATATTTGGACAAACTTTGTACGCGCAAACAGCAAACTAAAAAATTCTGTCAGATTGTCACCAATCTTCTCAACTGACTGCCCTGCAGACTCTAAGGAAACCAGTTTATAAACTCCCCAGCCATTTACCTTTTTTTTTCTGTTTCCATAGAAAGTCCTCTTAGTAAAGATCTGTTTGCCTACATCACAGATAGAGGCCTAGTCTGGGAACCATCTGTAACACCATCTTCTAGAATGAAAAGCACATGTTTAATTGGACTGGCCTATTTCCAGAAATAAGAGACTGGTTTAATTGGATGTTCAAAAAAAATGCTTAGACTTGTTATTTTCTAC
>NW_012139191.1:2650452-2653070 GCF_000956105.1 Propithecus coquereli | reverse complement strand
AAGTAAACAGAAACTCACTAACACTATTTACTGAAGAGTGAATAACACTATTTACCAACTTGACTAATTGTTGTAAATATGTCTATACAATAGCAACAGAATAAACATTCTTTTCCAGTGTACATGGAACATTAGCCAAGACAGACCATGTGCTGGGCCAAAGAACAAGCCTCAACGAATTTCAAAGAATTGAAATCTCGTAAAGTTTATGTTCTGCCCAGAACTTAATAAGACGTCAACAACAGAAGAATCTGGAAAATCCCCAAATATTTGGAAGTTACACAACACATTTTTAAATAACCCATGGGTCAAATAAGGAATCAGAAGGGGGATTAAAAATATTTTGAACTAAATAACAATAAAAACACAACATATCAAAATTAGTAGGATACAGCTAAGAAAAGAGCTAAACTTCTACCATAAGATGCTAGAAAAGAAAAAAAAGCAAATTAAATCCAAAAATAGGAAGAAGGAAATAACAAACATAAAAAAAAGGCCAAGATGCAAAAAAAGCAAAAAAGCCAAGATGGCCGACTAGAGACCTACCTTGTCAGACTGTTTCTGGCTAAAGGGTAGAAGGTTGGACCGAGGAGAGTGGAGAAGAATTGCAGCTTGGGTGTGGATCACAGAGAGAGACAGCAGAGGCCTTCGGGGACTCCACCAAGAAGGGCTGCAGACTGAGACAGAGGAAGAGAGAGAAGAGAGGACAGCAGCATGGACCAAATGCAGAGAAATCCAGAGCCCAGTGAAAGGGTAACAGGGGCTCCCCTCCCCCTTTTGGGTGACTCTAGTGAGCAGTGGGACACAGATCTCTCACCCTCTGGGAGAGTGCCATGAGAGAACAGAGAGCTGGCATTCTTACACCTAAAAGCCTCCTCCTCTGCACCTTCTCCATTCCTGGCATCACAGAAAGGTAATTTTAGCTCAAGATGGCTTGTAGCTGTGACCCCTTCCCCCCACAGCAACCACGAGAGTGCTGTGTCTGGAGAAGCCTGTTTCTCTGCGCTAGGGGCATGTTCCCAGCTGAGCCTGCTACTGAGAATGAAGCCACTACAGCAGTGTTTTGCAGGATCACCTGATGGCAACTTGGACTGCTGGGCAGGACCTGGTGCCTGTAGGTCACAAGAGCGGTGCAAGGAGACCAATGGCCCCTCCCCCCCCATAGCAAACATGAGAACGCTTGGTGCTGAGAAGCCTGTTTCTCTGTCATGTGGGTGTGTTCCCAGCTGAGTCCACCATTGAGAGTGGAGCCACCACAGCCGCATAACACCAGAGGTTCATCAAACCTGCTAAAACATCCCAAATGCAACTCAGGAACAGCACTCCTCTCCCTGACATGGTCAGGGACTGATCTTCAGGGGCTTGGAGACAGGTCCATAAGCCAGCCCTAGAACACTTAGCTCTCACTTAAGAGGACTGATGAGAAGGAACCAGTGAAAGAACTATAAAAATATGAAAAATCAAAGAGAGAGGACATCCCCAAAAGAAAACAATAACTGCTTACCAGTGGAAACCAACCTAAATGAAAAGATTAAAAAGACAGATGAAGAATTTCAAATATGGATTGTAAGGAAGCTCAATGAAATACAAAAGAAAATAGAAATCCAATAAAAAGAAGTCACAAAAACAATGCAGGAAATGAATGAAAACTTCTCTAAAGAAATTGAATTATTAAAGAAAAACCAAACAGAACTTCTAGAAATGAAAAATTCATTCAAGGATTTAGAAAACAGTGGAAAGCCTTAAGATTAGACTAGATCAGGCAGAAGAAAGAATCTCAGAGCTTGAAAATAACACCTTTGAGCTAAACAAGTCAGTTGAAGAGAAAGAATAGAGAAATAAGAGGAATGAGCAAAGCCTACCAGAAATGTAGGATTATGTAAAAATGCCAAAAATAAGAATCGTAGGCATCCCCGAAGCAAAGAAGAAAATATACAAGGGTTGGAAAATTTATTTGAGGGACTAATCAAGGAAAATTTCCCTGGCCTTGCTAGCAATCTAGATATCCAGATACAAGAAGTTCAAAGGACTCCTGGGAAGTTCATCACAAAGAGGCAATCACCACAACACACAGTCATTAGACTTGTGAAAGTAAACACAAGAGAGGCACTCCTACAAGCTGCAAGGCAAAAATATCAGGTAACTTACCAAGGAAAATCTACCAGACTAACCACAGACTTCTCAACTGAGACCTTACAAGCCAGAAGGAATTGGGGCCCCATTCTCAGTCTTCCCAAACAGAATAGTAGTCAGCCTAGAATTTTATATCCTGTAAAACCAAGTTTCTTATATGAGGGAGAAATAAAGACATTTTCAGACAAGCAAACACTGAGGGGATTTGTCAAGACCAGACCTGCCCTGCAAGAAGTACTCAAGTATTCAGAATTGCATTATACACAGATCAACACAATAGACACCCACCAGTGTAAAACCACCCAGAAGCTAAAAGTCAGAGCCCAGATACCATAATGGCTCAAGAGGTAAAACAGAACAATAAAGTTCTACTCAACAGGATGAACAGAAATCCACCCCACTTATCAAAAAATTCTTTCAATGAATGTGAATGGCTTGAACTCCCCACTCAAGAGACATTAGCTGGCTAAATGGATTAAAAAAAC
>NW_012139191.1:2646775-2649727 GCF_000956105.1 Propithecus coquereli | reverse complement strand
TGGAATAAAATTAGAAATCAATTCCAACAGAAACACTCATCTACACACAAAGTCATGGAAACTAAACAACCTACTGCTGAATGACAGCTGGTTCAAGGAGGAAATTAAGAAGGAAATCAAAAGATTCTTCAAACTAAATGGTAAAGGGGACACAAGTTATCAAAATCTGTGGGATGCATCTAAAGCAGTCCTGAGAGGAAAATTCATATCCCTAAATGACTACATCCAAAAGACAGAAAGATTATAAATCAACAATTTATGAATGATCTCAAGGAACTGGAAAAGGAAGACAAACCAGTCCCAAACCCAGCACAAGAAAAGAAATAACCAAGATCAGAACAGAGCTAAAAAAATCAATACCAAAAGAATTATACAGAAGATTAATGAAACAAAAAGTTGGTTCTTTGAAAATATAAACAAAATTGACAGGCCTCTGGCTAGATTAACGAGAAGCAGAAAAGAAAGAACTCTAATAAGCTCCATCAGGAATGAAAAAGGAGAAATTACAACTGATACCATGGAAATACAAAATATCATCTTGTATACTATAAAAAATCTCTATGCACATAAACTTGAAAACATGGAAGAAATGGATAAATTCTTGGAAGCACACAGCCTCCCTAGGCTCAATCATGGAGAAATAGCATTCTTGAACAGATCAATATCAAGTATCGAAATTGAAGTAGCAATAAAAAATCTTCCAACAAAAGAAGTCCCAGACCAGATGGTTTTACAGCCATATTTTACCAGACCTTCAAAGAAGAACTGGTACTTATACTGCAGAAATTATTCCATAACATTGAGAAGAAAGGAATCCTCCCCAACTCATTTTATGAAGCCAATATCACCTTGATACCAAAGCCAGGAAAGGACACAACAAAAAAAGAAAATTACAGACCACTATCCCTTATGAATATAGATGCAAAAATTCTTAGTAAAATTCTAGCAAACCGAATTCAGCTGCACATCAAAAAAATAATTCACCACAACCAAGTGGGCTTCATACCAGAGATGCAAGGATGGTTCAACATACACAAATCTATAAATATAATTCACCGCATAAATAGGAGCAAAAACAAAGACCACATGATCCTCTCAATAGATGTTGAAAAAGTATTTGACAAAATCTAGCCTCCCTTTATGATAAGAATGCTTAAGAAAATAAGCATAGGTGGGACTTACCTCAAAATGATAAAAGCCATATACGACAAACCCACAGCCAACATCATACTGAATGGGGAAAGATTGAAAGCATTCCCGCTTAGAAATGGAACCAGACAAGGTTGCCAACTATCACTACTTCTATTCAACATAGTGCTAGAAGTCCTAGCCAGAGCAATCAGACAAGAGAAGGAAATCAAGGGTATCCAAATGCGGAAGGAGGAGGTCAAACTATCGCTCTTTACTGATGAGATGATCTTATATCTGGAAAACCCCGAAGATTCTGCCAAGAGACTACTGGAATTGATAAATTCAGTAAAGTTTCAGGTTACAAAATTAATGTACACAAATCAGTAGCATTTATATATGCAAACAGAAGTCAAGCTGAGAATCAAATCAAAGACTCAATACCTTTCATAATAGCAACAAAGAAAATAAAATACTTAGGAATATATTTAACTAAGGAGGTGAAAGACCTCTACAGGAAGAACTAAGAAACACTGAGGAAGGAAATAGCAGAGGACATAAACAGATGGAAAAGTATATCATGCTCATGGATTGGCAGAATCAACATTGTTAAAATGTCTATATTACCCACAGTGATCTACAGATTCAATATAATCCCTATTAAAATACCGTCGTTTTTCTCAGATCTAGGAAAAATAGTTCTTCGCTTCGTATGAAACCAGAAAAGACCCCGAATAGCCAAAGCAAACTCAAGTAATAAGAACGAATTGGGAGGCATCACTTTATCAGACTTCAAGCTATACTACAAGGCTATAGTAACCAAAGCAGCATGGTACTGGCACAAACACAGAGACTTAGGCCTATGGATCACAACAGAGAACCCAGATATAAAACCAGCCTCATATTGCCATCTGATCTTTGACAAAGCATACAAAAACATACACTGGGGAAAAGAATCCCTATTCAATAAATGGTGCTGGGAAAATTGGAGAGCCACATATAGAAGACTGAAATAGGATCTGCACCTTTCACCATTCACAAAAATTAATTCATGATGGATAACAGACTTCAGCGTAAGACCTGGAACTATAAGAATTCTAGAATAAAGTGTTGGAAAAACTCTTCTAGATATTGGTCTGGGTAAAGAATTTATGAAGAAGTCCTCAAAGGCAATCATAGCAACAACAAAAATTAACAAATGGGACTTGATTAAATTAAAAAGCTTCTCTACAGCCAGGAAACAATCAATAGAGTGAACAGACAACCTATAGAATGGGAGACTATTTGTATACTATACATTTAATAAAGGACTGGTAATCAGAATCTACAAAGAACTTAAACAAATCAGCAAGAAAAAATTAAACAATCCCATGAAAAAGTGGGCAAAAGACATGAACAAAAGCTTTTAAAAAGAGGATAGACCGATGGCCAATAAACATGAAAAAATGCTCAAAGTCTCTAATCAGCAGGGAAATACAAATCAAAACCATAATGAAATATCACCTACCTCCAGTGAGAATGGCTTTCACCAAAAAGTCCCCAAACAACAGATGCTGGTGTTAATGTGGTGAGAAGGGAACATTTACACACTGTTGCTGGGACTGCAAACTAGTACAATCTCTATGGAAAGTAGTATGGAGATACCTCAAAGAACTAAGAGAAGACCTACAATTTGATCCATCAATCCTCCTATTGAGTATTTACCCAAAGGGGGAAAAAAATCATTTTATCAAAAAGACACGTGCATGTGGATGTGCATTGAAGCACAATTTACAATTGAAAAGGTATGGAATGAACCCATCAATACATGAGTGGATTGATAAA
>NW_012139191.1:2636571-2646150 GCF_000956105.1 Propithecus coquereli | reverse complement strand
CAATTGCTTTGATAACTTAAGTGAAATACATTCTTTGTTATAATGTTACTTTGTGTTAGAGAACTTGTTTATTCTGAGGAGATAGGTGCAGAAATATTTAAAGTGAAACTCACTTTCAAATGGTTCAGCAAAATGTTGACAATTGTTGAATCTAAGCAGTGAGTGTACAAATGGTCATCATGTTCTTCTTTTTTCCTTTCTGTATATTTGCAAGTTTTTGTAATACGACATGGGAGAAAATAAATCAGACATAAACACTTATCAGTAGAAAAGCTCCCACTCCAGTTTGTTTATTTGAAATAGGGCTGATTAAGGGAAGGACAGTGTCATGATCTTTTCACCCATGAGGCAGGGTTGTGACCTCCCTTTTGTTTCAGGATGAAGCTTCTTGGTGACGCTGCTATCTGTGGAAACTCCCACAGGACAAAGGCAAAGATAATGGCCCTAGACCACTGGGTGGTCAGTCTTGCCCGTTTCACCGGCAGTAAGGGCCAGCAAAAAATATTGAGTAGCTTTAGTCATGCAGCCACTAGGAATAACTTGTAAAATACCCGGGGCAGTCAGCGTTGGGTCTTGCTTTGTAAACAGAGACCTGACCTACTTAAGTCTTCCCAGAGGTTGGAAAAAGAGTCTTGACTCACACAGACATGAAACCTTGGCTTAATTGGATACTAATTACTCATAAGAGCTCTGTTACCCAAGCTTCCCGTAAACCAAGCTGGGTATAAAATGATAGCATGCATTAAGAAGGAAGACACTTCAAGAAAAATGACATAATTAGATTTATCACTCCCGAAAGTCCTTTTTTCAGAAATGATGTTGCTAATTGCACAAGAATAAACAATACAAGGGTTGATAAATCCCACATTTAGGGGCTGAGAATAGGTTTTCTACATTTCCAAGGAACTGTATATTTGAAAATGAATAAAATCGAAAGTAAAGATAATTGGCATTCTAAAGCCAAGTTGGGTTAAACAAGCAGAATTTTCCATATTTTGATATATCTCTTTGTGATTAGAGTATATGTAAAGGAAACAAACTATTGTATGTTCATCAATTTTATTAATGTGCAGGGAAAAGAGGCCTGGGGATGTGAGTTTCCTTTTGGCCTGGGGTCTTGGCTGATGCCTGGACATCCAACGACCCTCGCTGTCTTGAATGGAGACCCCAGAGGGAGTGGCAGGTGGGAAGAGCATCAAAACTTCTTTGTAGGGGCCGGGCGCGGTGGCTCACGCCTGTAATCCTAGCTCTCTGGGAGGCCGAGGTGGGAGGATTGTTTGAGCTCAGGAGTTCAGAACCAGCCTGAGCAAGAGCGAGACCCCGTCTCTACTAAAAATAGAAAGAAATTAATCGGACAACTAAAAATATATAGAAAAAATAGCCGGGCATGGTGGCGCATGCCTGTAGTCCCAGCTACTCGGGAGGCTGAGGCAGGAGGATTGCTTGAGCCTGGGAGTTTGAGGTTGCTGTGAGCGAGGATGATGCCACGGCACTCTAGCCTGGGCAACACAATGAGACTCTGTTTCAAAAAAAAAAAAAAAAAAAAACTTTGCAGGACACAGTCAAACCACTTACTGCTTGTTTTCTTATGATCTGTTTATTCAACAAACAGAGCATCTCAATTGTTCAATGCTATTACAGACACTAAGTATAGTCATAAAAAAGACAAAATAAATTGTTTTTGTACAGCTTATATTATGGTTGATATAGTAAAGTCAAGATTATTTAAATAGAGAAGAAGTTGTGAGGGAGACTTTGGACTTAGAAGATCTGGGCTGTCCTCCAAGTTTTGCTGCCAGCTTGCTGGGGGAGCCAGGAATGATGTCCTTTGACTCCCTCTGGACCTGGAGGTTCTTCCATGGAGTGAAGGGACCCGACCAGGTTTCCTAGAACAGCCCTCCCAGCCCCATCGTCACACGAAGGGGAAACCTCAGCACAGCCAGCGGGGAAGAGTGTAGACTTTGGCGTAAAGCATTTCTGGCTGGTCAATTATTTAATCTCTGATCTTGATTGACTCATTTAACTACTCTGAGCCTCAGTTTCCTTGCTGCAAAATGAGATCATAATGCCTGCTCAGATGAGACAGGCAAAGCAATGGCCAGGACTCCTGGCACACCATTGTGCATGGCTTTTGCTCTCTCCAGGAGCTTATATATGAAAAAGGGTTTTGCAATGCAAAGACAGTAATCATTTTGCTAGTGAAGCAACCAAAAAGTTGGGCAATTTCCCCTCAATTGCACCATCAGCTGATGTTCAACCTAAAAAGCATTTGGCCGATAATGGAAAAGGGGTCCTTCCCAGCTCCCCCGATTTTGGCCACCTTTGGTCTGAAGGACTGGAAAATTTCCTTCAATTGAAAAAGTTCCTGATGGCACATACCTTCATTGTCACAGTAAGCTTAGTTTCCTTTTGGAAACTGTCCATTCCAAGAAGTCAGGGCCATTTTCGCCCAGCTTGTCCTAAGCAGCGAGACTCCCCAAGAGGTGCAGGGAATAGCACGGTGCTCTGGGCTGCTGTCACCACACTGTCGTTCTGGGTGAAGATGGCAGCAGACAGCTCTCTTGTTTCCAAGTACCAGAAGGAAACTCTCTGGGGCAACAGTAATCTCTCCTCTTAGGGGCCTATGGTAGAAACATTGAGGGCAAAGCTATACTAATGTCCAATATAACAATTACGATTTTTTAATTTTCAGAACATGATAAATAATTAAAATATAAAACTGAGATTCAGAACTTACAGAGAACTTGTACGAATCAATAAGAAAAAGATAATTTAATTTAAAAATGGTCACATGTCTTGAGCAGGTGTTTTGCAATACAGCAGGGGTCATGAATTAAGGCCCCAGCTGCCAAATCCACCCCCAACCCTAGCCTGTTTTTATACATAAGTTGTGCTGGGACACAGCCATGCCCGTTCATTCATGTCTTGTCTATGGCTGCTGTTGTTCTACAACAGCACAGTTGAGTAGCTGGGACAAGACCATATGGCCTTCAAAGCCAGAGACATTTACTATGAGGCCCTTCACAGGATGATTTGCAGAGACCCCTGTAATAGAGGAAATCCACGTGGCCGATAGCATATAAAAAGGTGCCTGACATTATTAGCTAAGAGGAAAATGCAAATTAAACCCACTGTAAGATACTATTATGCACCCATTAGAATAGCTAAAATAAAAAGACTGACAACATCAAGTGTTGGCAATGATGGGGAACAGCTAGAGCTCTCATACATTGATAGTTAAAGTGTAAACTGGTTCAACTTTGAAAATAGTTTGGCAATATCTACTACAGCTAAACATACATATCTGCATGGCCCAGAAATTCCTGGGTATTTACTCAAGAAAAAGGAGGACTATAGCTACCAAGAGACATGCATGAGAATGGTCCTATCACCTGTATTTGTAACAGCCCCAAACATAAAACAACCCAAATGTCCATCCACAGTAGAATGTACTAAATAAATTGTAGTATATACACGCAATAAAATGCACACATAGAAATTTAGGAAAACAAATCATTGCTTCATCCAAGGGCATTTCATAGACATTATGTTGAGCTAAAGAAAGCAGATTCCAGGGAGTTCACATTATACGATTCCAGCTATTTGAATTTCAATAACATGTGGTACTAGAAGTCAGAGTAGCAGTTACCTATAGGATTGGGGGATTTATATGGACAGGGAAGGAACATCAGGGAGCCCGCTGGGGCCTGGGAATGTTCTAGATTTTGGCTTGGGAGGTGTTTAGTTACATGGCTGTAGACCTATACGTATGAAGTTGTCTACGGCCATACCACCCTGAATTCTCCTGATCTTGTCTGATCTCAGAAGCTAAGCAGGGTCAGGCCTTGTTAGTACTTGGATGGGAGATGTATTTATGACGTCCTTGAATAGTGCACCTAAGATTTGACCATCTACAGTAGAAGGTACAGTGTTATATCTCAGTAAAGAAGAAAAAATATTAGAGAATAAAAAGACTGTGCATCTTTTAGAACTTGAACATTATGCCGGACACTACAGAGTCATGTTTCAGCTGTGATTTCTTTTAAGCTTTGCACTGAACAGAATTAGAATTTCAGAATGTAATTCTGTATTTGTAAGAAGTCCTCCTTAATAATCGATTCCTTCCCAAAGCCCAGGAGACTAACTGTGGTTTCTGCGGTACCTTACCTGATCTCTGATAAGTGTGTGTTTGACATGACGTCACCTAGGGGACCCACGCCCCGGGATGACGACACTCCCTGCACACTACTCCTGTGTCTGGTGGCAGTCGAGAGCCTTTCCTGCTCACTCAGCGAAGGTGAAATGGGGACAGTGCCCTCTGTAGGGTCACCTTGTCCCATTGACTACCAGGAGGATAACAACATGAGGAGCGAGGTCATTTTCTGATGAGCCCATGTCTGGCCTTACAGAGCAAATACTGAGGGTCACCTGTCACCCCTCAGACAGGCAAGTGGCCCCCATAGCCCTGAGCCACAGGGCGTGGGGGGAAGGATCGCAGATGCAAACAAAGTGAAGGGATGCGGCCGCCTGCTGGTCTCCACGGCGGAGCAGGTGTTTCCCACGGGGTGACCTGGATCCTCCGCCGCGCTCAGACCATCCACGCAGCACTCAGCGGCTTTCTGACTGTTCCACCCGTGCTGGATTCTGGGTCCGGTTGGATAACACAGCTGTGGAGAGCTGGTGCCACATCAGAAATGTCCTCATACCTCCATCCCAGCAGGCCTGTGACGCTGCTCGCTCTAAGTGCTCCATTAATGCGGCACACGGCGGGGCTGGTCTGTGAATGCCTTTTCCAGGGGGTTTGACTTAAAACCATCTCTGCCCTCGCTACGGAGACAGGAGAGGGGCCTCACAGGGGAGAAGTCAGCGGGCGGAATCTCCAACCCTCCTTTGAACGCATCCCCTACAAAGACACCTTTGCGAAGATGCAATGGTTGCAGGAGCAACCCGTCTGCATTTCCCACCATCTCTCCGGCCTGTCCTGTGGCAGGGCAGTGCCTCCAAACCGGCCTCGTGTTTACTGAGCACCTTGAGGTGTTCCACCCGGGTTCCAGCGGTGAGCGCAAGGTCTTTGGTCAAGTGCATAGTGCATTCGTGCCATACCAGGGCATGCTCAAGGAGGTGACTTGTAAACTGAATATCTACCAGGAGGGGTTTAGTCTGTCTGTGTTGTTTTTCTCATTGGCTGTGTCTCCTAAAAATCATGCAGAGTGGATATCAAACATACATGCATTTTTCTTTTAGTCACAAGTTCAGGCTCGTTGGAATCTAGCTCGGCGGTTGTGCAACGCCTGTGTTTTGAAGAGTTTGTGTGGCCTCGTGTGAGTTTCCTGCAGCTGCCTTAATAAAGTACCACAGACTGGGTGGCTTAAAACACCAAATATGTGTTCTCACAGTTCTGGATGTCAGAATTCTGAAATCAAGGAGTTGGCAGGGTTGGCTCCTTCTGGAAGCTCTTGGGGAGAATTCCTTCCATGCCTCTCTCCCGGCTTCTGAGCGTTGCTGCCAATCCCTGGGGTTCCTTGGCTCGTAGCCGTATCACTCCCGTCTCTGCCTCGGTCCTCACATGGCTTCTGCCCTGTGTGTCTTTGTGTTTCTGCTTTCTCTCCTTATAAAAACATCAGTGCCGGGAGGCTGAGGCAGGAGGATCGCTTGAGCCCAGGAGTTTGAGGTTGCTGTGAGCTAGGATGATGCCACGGCACTCTAGCCCGGCAACACAGTGAGACTCTGTCTCAAAAAAAACCAAAAAAAACAAAAAAAACACCAGTGCCCACTCTGACCCAGGATGACCTTGTCCTAACTAATTATACCTGCAAAGACCCTTTTTCCAAATAAGGGCACGTTCTGAGTTTCCAGGAAGGACGTGAATTTTGGGGAGATACTGTCCAACCCAGTACGAGCTCCATGCACCAAATGCTCAATGCTGTCACCCCACTCTTTGCCGGCGGGTAGAGAGACCTGCCTGTGACCACGTCACAGGATGTGGATGGACCTCAGGTCTCACGTTCTGGAAGGAGAAGATCTGGACCAATCAAAGGGCTGGAGAGCTGGTTGCCATGGTGATTCCTTCTCCAGTTTCCATGGCCTTCTCAGCGCCCACACTGTGCTGTTTCTCCCCCCATGGACCCGGATTATCCCTGACTTAATCTACCCTATACTCAGGGGCCTGTGTGTGGCCAGAGCCTTCCCGCCTCCCTTGACAGTCTGGGGCCCTGCGATGTGGCAGCCCTGGGAGGGCCAGGAAAGGCCTGCCCGTTGAGAAGGGCGAAGCTGGTGAGTGCTGGCTGAAAGACCTGCTGCGCTGCCCTGGCAGTGGGTGGAAGGCCTGTCGGGGCCTGACTCAGCACACAGCCGACAGCTCACACGGCTTTCCAGGGGCTCAGCCTTCGGTGGCGAGGCGAGAGTCTAGCTGCAGTTTTATACCGACCGACAGAAGAGCCTTCAAGACTTAGTGTCGTCGCTATTAAGTTATGGAGCCTGAAGAACTGCGTGAGGGTTTTGCTTTGAAGACTGTACCCGGAAACTCCTCGTAGGCATTTTCTCTTGGGGTGTTTGGGTGGAACGGTCTAGTCCAGTCTATGCCCGAGGAGTCCTTGGCACTCTCGCCAGTCTTAAATTCCGCACACACTTTTCCCTACACCCCCGTTCTCCCCCAGAGAGTTAACTGATGTAGCTTGGCATTAACTTTGCCCAAGGGAAACTGTATTTTTATCTCCAGACTATTTCTTTTATAAATCTTAATAGATGAGGTAAGAGCTGCCTTATTTTCTTATCCCATGCAGAGAATCCAATGGTGCTAGTTGGGTAAAGATTTCATTTCAGCTTAAAGATTCTGTCTGATGCCTGAAATTAGAAACTTAGGAGGCATGGGGAACAGAACTGTCCTTAACATCAATTTTACAATTATTCTAATCTACCAGGTTTCATTCTCCCTAACCTTATGATTCAGACTTGAAATTTTATCAGCAGTGAGAATAGAAGAGAATATTCGAATATGAAACTAGCCCCAAATTGGTCACCACTTAAATTCATGATAAAGTTACAGCAATGGGTGTTTGCGAAGGTCGATGATCAGACACTGGTGTGGGACGCAACAGCAGAGAAGGGGTGCTCACGGGCGACGTGAGAGCTCTGTTGATCTGTTGAGTTAGGTGCCTCTTCTGGCATCGCTAATAGCTTCTGATGGGGTCTCAGGTTGGGGGTTACGATCTGGGCCAACTTCTGTCTCTTCTCTCTGCCATGCTGAGGCCCAAGGATGGTAAGGATTCCTTGGGCAAGTGCGGGCTGTATTTGTTCAGCCCTTCCACGAGGGAAGACTTCCCCAGGGGAGTGCTAGCTCCTTCCCAGACACTTCCAGGGGTGAGGGGTGCTCTCTGCACACAGGAGCTCAGAGCCCTTGGGATCTGGACCTGCTCCCAGGAGGTGCCTGCCGTGGGCCTGATGGTCAGTGTCCAAGGCTAAGCTTTAAACGCCTTGTCTCTGCTGTGTTCCCTGGGAGGGTTTGGAAATAGGACAAAAACAATTCCACTCTCCCCAGAGCCCCCAGAGAGAGACCGCAAGGGCAATGGAAAGGGGAGTGACCCCCGGAAGGAGAGTGCCTTGTGAACTCGTAAACAGAAGACATTTGTTACTGCTTTGTCTTTGTAAGATATGAGTCCAGTTTTGTAGCCAGCTGAAGCTGTGAGCTGTTTGATCTTTGTTCTGGCGGACTCTGTGACTCTGAACAGAGCATTCTACTTAAGACAGTTTGCTCATTGGCAGAATTATTATAAATGATACCAACAGGATTCTTCCACTTGAAAGTGACAGAACCTCAGGTCAGACTGGCTTAAGATTCTAAGGGGGATCGTTGACCTGGGTAACTTACCAGACTAGGACATGGGGCTTCAGGAACAGCTGGATCCAGGGTTATGGTGCTATCAGAATTTCTTTCCTGTCTTTTAGCTCTACGACTTTCTCCTCATAGCTTAGTTCTCAAACTGGTTATCTCCAAAAGGGTTGGGATGGCCGCTTATGCCCCAAGGTTGCAGGATTCTTGGTGCTTAGGGTTTTAGGAGAACCTGGACCTGCTGGGGTCCCATACCCACCTGTACTGAGGGATTGGAGGTCATTCCCAGGTTGAGGAGGACATCCCAAGGTGGCAAGAGGAGGGGCAGAGATGCAGGTAAGCCCAATATCAGGCTTCCACTATCGGATATTTGGAGACTATCCTCCCAGATGGGATGTACGTGGGCACCTGGTGTGAGCTTGGTGGTAGCGATCAGCAGAAGTTGGAGGAAAAAATAAATTTAATAGCAGAAAATAAAAGAGCCTCAAAGCCCTCTATATGCACAGCCTCGCAACTCTGGAAACTTGAAAATGTTACACAGATAATGGCATAAAGAACTAGCAGGTCCCTTTCACCCAGCTCCCCTGGGTAGCTACTGCCAGTGAATGCGGAGCCTTCTCGAGGCTATGCCCTTCAGATCCATTTGGAATTTGACATTTTACAAAACGCTTCCCCCACAGGTTTCCTTTGAGAGACTAGAGTATCTCTGAACTTAATATTCAGGTAAATAAAGAAAGCCTTGGGAGAAAATTACCTCCTCTGAAAAGCTTGTCACTTAACACTTGTTTCTCAGGAGAACTACAAGAAAGAAGATAAAATGGTAGAATTCTTCTTTGACATTTAAAATTTTCCATGTGGTTTGTCACTGAGAATGAGGTGTATGGTCCTTTCAGGTCCTTTCCTGAACCCTGCTGCCCCAGGCTGGGTCTCTGCACAACCCAGAGAAGTGACTCTTCAGGGTCCAAGAATAAACTTGGGTGGGAAAAAAATACATTTTTCACTACCTTCCAACTGATATTGAGCATTTGCTTCAATTATCAGAAAGAGGAAACATTACAGCAGCTTTAGCAGCACCTGTGATTTGATCGCCCTCCAAAATCATAGCTATTTCATACCGTTGTTTCAGAATCTGAAAATACCCTTTCTACTCGTTATGGCTGAAATTGCAGTAGTAGATTGGATCTTATCATATGATGTGTTAATAAAGAAGCACTTATATTACTCTTCCACAATTATAACTCAGTATGCATTTCAATATAATTGGTTTTCTTTGTTATCCTATGAATTTTATTTTTTGTATTTAAAAATATTAGTCTGATGCTAAGAATATGCCACAGGGAAAGGGGAGAACATAGGGTAAATGGCGCTGGGAAAATTGGATATACACATGCAAAAATAAAATCAGATTTTTATCTTAAATCATATACAAAAATCAATTCAAACTGGATTAAAGACTTAAACACAAGACCTGAAACCTTAAATTCCTATAAGAACACATAGGAGAAAAGCTCCATGACATTCGTCTGGGCAATTATTTTTTAGATATGACCTAAAAGCACAAACAACAAAGCAAAAACAGGCAAATGGGACTACATCAAACCAAAAACCTTCTGCACAGCAAAGGAAACAATTAGTAGAATTAAGAGATAATTTATTGAATGGAAGAATATATTTACAACTGCCTATCTGATAAGGAGTTAATATCAAAAATATATAAGAAACCCAAATAACTTAATAGCAAAAAAAAAAAA
>NW_012139191.1:2614372-2635617 GCF_000956105.1 Propithecus coquereli | reverse complement strand
TTTATTTGTCAATGTATACCTCAAAAAAGCTGGAAAAAATAAAAATAAAAATACTACCCTGAGAAGTGGTCCATAGGCTTTACTATCCTGCTGAATGGGGCCATGGCACTTCCTAGATGCCAGGCACTCTCTTATGCTTTTATATGTATTATTAAGTGAATCTGCATGTCACACCATGAGCTAGGTATTAATAATTAAGATGAAAAAATTGACAATCACACTGAAGATAAATTTCCCAAGGGCCCAAAGCTAGCAAGTGGCAGAGTTGGAATCCAAATCTAGAAAACTTGGCCCCTGAGCCTCTTTGTACCTCTGTGCTATGAGGTGACAATCTTGCAACAGTCCAGCAAGAGGGCAGGTTCCTGCTCTGTTCCAAGCCAAGTACTTCCCCCAACAATGTTCAGAGAAAGGTCAGATCTGCTCAGACATCCAAGGGCTACCTGAGAGGTTTTGAGGCACACCCAAGAAGGAACAGGCTATTGCAAGATGAAAAGAAGTCTGCCATAGGCTATGCAAGGGCGGAGTGGGGGCAGCAATTGTTTTTCCCCAACACTCCTTGCAAGGTTTTCCAAACTTTTATTATCTGTGATCACTTAATGGATATTTGAGTTACTCTTAGACAAATTTCAGGTAAAATTTTTTAAATGAAGTCATCAGAAAATTTCAAACAATAAAGAGGAAATGTAGTGTTTTAAGTTGGTAATAATATGGTCAGTATCTGATCAATGAGAGCGGTGATATTCTCACTGTTTCTCTAAGATCTCTTCATCCGAGTTGATGATAGAGAACTTGGTCCATCAAGAGGGTGTCTTTCACATTATTCTTTTTTTATTAAAAAGTAAAAATTGCATATATTTATGGTGTACAATATGATGTTTCAATATATGTGTATATTTTGGAATGGCTAAATCAGGATATTTAACATATGGATTATCTTATATAGTTTTTGTGGTGAGAACATTTAAAATCTTAGCAATTTTCAAGTATATAGTACATTGTTATAAACTGTAAGCACCATTGTGTGTGACAGATCTCTTGAACTTATTCCTCCTCTCTAACTGAAACTGTGCGTCCTTTGACCAATACCTCCCTAGTCCTCCCATCTCCTGGCCTCTGGTAATCACCATTTTACTCTTTGTCTCTCTGATTTTGACTTTTTTAGATTCAGCATGTAAGTAAGATCATGTGGTGTTTATTTTTAGGTCCCTGGCTTATTTCACTTAGCATAATGTCCTCCAGGTTCATCCTTGTTGTCGCAAATGGTAGGATTTCCTTCTTTTTAAATGTCGAATAGTATTTTCTTTATCCATTCATTAGTTAATGGACACTTAGGTTGATTCCATATCTTGGCTATTGTGAATAATGCTGCAGGGAACATGGGAGTGCAGCTATCTCTTGAAGAATTGATTTCACTTCCTTTCATTAAGTGGGATTGCTGGATCTTATAGTACTTCTCTTTTTAATTTTGGGGGATCATCATTTTGTTTTTCGCAATGACTGCATTAATCTACATTCCCTCCAATGGTGTACAAGAGCTCTCTTTCCTCCACATCTTTGCCAATACTTTTGTCTTTCATCTTTTTGATAATAGCTATTCTAACGGGTGTGAGTCAACATTGCATTGTAGTTTTAATTTGTATTTCTCTGATGATTAGTGATATTGAGCATCTTTCCATATACTTATTGGCCACTTGTATTTATTCTTTTGAGATCCTTTGCCCATTTTTTAATTGAGTTATTTGAGTTTTTTATACTGAGTTGTTTGAGTTCCTTGTATATTTTGGATGTTAACTCCTTATCAGTTGTGTGATTGCAAATATATTCTTCCATTTGATAGGTTGTCTCTTTCCTCTGTTGATCGTTTTCTTTGTTATGTAGAAGCTTTTTTTGTTAGATGTAATCCCATTTGTCTATTTTTGCTTTTGTTTGTGCTTTTAGGGTCATATCTCAAAAATCACTGCCCAGACCAATGTCATGGAGCTTTTCCCCTGTGTTTTCTTCTAGTAGTTTTATGGTTTCAGGTCTTGTGTTTAAGTCTTTAATTCATTTTGAGTTTATTTTTGTATGTGATGTGAGATGAAGGTCTAATATTATTCATTTGTATGTGGATGTCTAGTTTTCCTAGCACAAGTTATTGAAGACATTGTCCTTTCTCCACCGTATGTTCTTGGCATCTTTGTCAAAAATTAATTCACCATGTATACACAGATTTATTTCTGGACTCTTTATTCTAATCCATTGGTCTGTGTCAATTTTTGTGGCAGAACCATGCTGTTTTGATTATCGTGGTTTTCTAATAGATTTTGAAACCAGATAGTGTGATGCCTCTGGCTTTGTTCTTTTTGTTCAAGATTACTTTGGCTAATCAGGGTCCTTTGTGTTTCCAAATTTTAGGATTCTTTTTTCTATTTCTGTGAAAAATACCATTGAAATTTTGATAGGATTGCATTTGACTCTGAGTAGTATGGACTCTTGACTTTGAGTAGTATGGACATTTTAACAATATTAATTCTTCTAATCCATGAACACAGGACATTTTCACATTTATTTGTGTCTACTTCAGTTTCTTTCATCAATGTTTATAGTTTTCAGGGTATGGATCTTTCCACTAACTTGGTTAAATTTACATCTAAGTAGACTTTTTGGTGCTATTGTAAATGGGTTTGTTTTCTTGATTTATTTTCCAGATACTTAGAAACACTGCTGATTTTTGCATGTTGATTTTTTATCCTGCAACTTTACTAAATTTGTTTATTGGTTCTAAAAGTGTTTTGATGGAGTCTTTAGAGTTTTTTATGTATAAGATCATGTTGTCTGCAAAGAGAGACAATTGAACTTCTTCCTTTCCAATTTAGATGCCTTTTATATCTTTCTCTTTCCTAATCACCCTGTCTAGGACTTCCAGCACTATATTGAATAGAAGTGGCTAGAGTGAACATCCATGTCTCTTCCTGACCTTAGAGGAAAAGATTTAAACTTTTCACTTTTGAATATGGTTTATCTGTGGGCTTGTCATACATGGCCTTTTTTGTGTTGAGGTACGTTCGTTCTATACCCAATTTGCTGAGAGTTTTTACCATGAAGAGATGTTAAACTTTGTTGCATGCTTTTTGTGCATCAATTGAGATGATAATATGGTTTTTGTGCTTCTTTCTGTTAATGTGGTGTATCACATTTATTGATTTAAGTATGTTGAGCCATCCTTGCATCCCAGGATTAAATCCCTCGCATTATTCTTTAAACTGGAAAATCCCAGCTCACAGTTGAAGGCCATAGGGACTGACAGTAAATAGTCGGTGGCTCAGAAAGATTTAAATTCAAAATGAATCCCCCAAATTAGGGAGAGATTTCTCACTGAAGAAGGTTCTACTTTCCCAAAAGATTTTGAGAACTACCGGGAAAACCTTGAGTTAACTCCAAGGAATGTTAAATTGTCTTCCATTCTCTTCCCTTCCTACCCCTGGTATACCCTCAGTCACCCAACATGTTCCTCTCTCCTTTGAAGCTCCTCTCCCTGAATTAGGCATTAGTAGGGTTCACTTAAAATAATTAATTAAACATTACATAAAAGTAGAAACTAACCAAAGAGAGATGAGTAAAGTATTTGCCTTACCTTGATTTTTCAATAAAAAACACTGAGTGCAAACCATTTTCATGGAATTTAGTAAGCACATTTGCAAGCGTAAGTCAGGGAGAATATTCATGCATCTCCATGTGCCCAGTGCCCAGCAAAGTGCTCAGTCTATGCAGGATTGGGTTGGATATTGGGTAGTTAAATTGGATTGAGTTTGGAAGGAGGTGTCTTAGTCCATTTTGTGTTGCTATAACAAAATACCACAGACTGGGTAATTTATAAAGAAAAGAAAAGAAATTAGAGAAATTGTATTTCTCATCAGAGAAATACAAATTACAATTGTTGTAAAGACTGGGATGTCCAAGATCAAGGGGCCTACATCTGATGAGGGCCTTCTTGCTGTCTCATCCTATGATGGAAGGAGGAAGGGCAGGAGAGCTCGAGAGTGCGAGAGAGCAAGAGCAAGAGAGACAAACTTACTTTCATAACAACCCCACTCTGGAAATAACCAACCCACTCCCACGATAATGAGACTACTCCATCCATGAGGAGGGAGTCTTATGACCTAGTCATCTCCTCCCCTCTGAATGCTGGTGCATTGTGGATTATGTTTTCAACCCATGAATTTGGGGGACACCTTCAAACCATAGCAAGGAGGGAAGAAGGGAAAGGAGGAAAAGAGGCAGGAAAGGGAAAGGAGAGAGAAAGAGAAGTGGGAAGGAGAAAGGAGGAGAGGCAGGGAGCAATCAGAGATAAAGGGTGAACACAAAGAGAAGAAGAAAGTGGGCATGGTCTTCACTCCTCCATAAGTGTGGGTTCAAACCCTGTTCTGGCTGCTCGAGCTACGTGAATTTGATCTTCTGTTTCTCAGCTATAGACTGGGGACCACACACAAACCTCTGAGAACCGGGCCTGTGGAACGCAGAGCAAGGCCTGGCACTTAGCGGATGCTCAGCGAATGAAAATACAGGTGACCCAAGTCCTGACATCACCCTGTCACCCAGAGTGGCTGCTCCCTTGGGCTTAGAAGATAGAGCTTTCTTCAGTGTCTTTTCTCAGTCATGTGTGTTGCTGCTAAAAACTGCTCCTTTCATCCAATTGCTCATCCCTCTGAAACCATAGCGGTTCTTCTGGTTAGAAGACGTAGCTGCCACTTCCAAGGAATTACGGCAACACAGACCAGAGCAACGGTCCTATGAAGACCTAAGAAAACCAACCAGGAGGCAGCAGTTCTCCTCCCTGAAGCTTCCACCACCAGGGAGGTGTGTCCCCTTGTCATATGTTGGCCCTAGTCCCACAGGAATTGACTTTCATTTCATCATTCATGAAATGGCACTGTCATTTCATCTCATTCCATGTGTGCTCTCAGCATCTTTAGAGTGACCCGGAAATCATGGGAGGAGTCCAGAATTCCCACCCCTGCGCTCTGAAGCAATGATTTAGGTTGCAAATTTCCCTGGCAGCATTGGCCTTACTGAAAAAAACCAAAAACCAGCCCAGCCCACTCTGTGTCTAAATCTTCCTTCCCAGCATCGTCACTTACACAGCTTAAAAACTATAAATACCAAGTCCCTTTTCCAAACATCCTTTGGTAAACTGTTTGGCCCTGAAAACAAGGCCACGCCATCTTTCACGTGGGCGAGGCCGTGAGATTATAACCTCAGTTCCCTGGTCTTAATAACTGGCTGCTGTGACCAGGTGCAAATTCCTGCCCTGGATATGTGACCTTGTCCTTTGGCCGGGGCAGAGGGTGAAGAGCCTGCCATTGCTGCAAGCTCAGGAGAACAGTGTGTGGTCCCCAGACCAGTGGCCTGGGCAGACGTATTTCCTGCGTGACTCACCCAGGCGCACGTGGGTTCCAGCAGTAAGTGGGCAGCAGCTGGGCCCTGGACCTCCCCTCCAAGGGGGGAGACAGGCTCTTCACAGACATCCTCCCCAGGATGGATGCCGACATCTGACCTTAGCCTGAGGGGTGGGGAGACACCCATGTCAGAAGGCTCAGCAGAGGCTGTCTTTTTTTTTTTTTTTTTTTGAGACAGAGTCTCGCTTTGTTGCCCGGCCTAGAGTGAGTGCCGTGGCGTCAGCCTAGCTCACAGCAACCTCAAACTCCTGGGCGCTGGTCTCGAACTCCTAACCTTGAACGATCCACCCGCCTCGGCCTCCCAGAGTGCTAGGATTACAAGCGTGAGCCACCGCGCCCGGCCAGAGGCTGTCTTTAAAAAGGGGCTTATCTGCTGCTTGCAGAGTGAATGTGGCCTAATATTAAGATGCTTTATGACTCTGGATCAGCCAAGAAAGGGGAGGGTCAGGAATTAATCCTCCCATGGAGGGGTGTGGGATGGTGGAGATCGGATCCTGATCACACGAGGCTTCTCCATGGACTCCATCGTCTCCCCATGTAGACAGAGGGGCCAGAGCAGCGGTGGGGCGTCAGCCTGTCCACCGAGGAGCCCCATTCAACCCTGCAAGTTCAACCGGGGGCCTGCCCCATGCTGGTGTTATTTTCCTGGAAGGACCGCAAAGTGCACACAGCCCGGTCCCTGCCCTTAGGGTGAGCAGGTGAACGGCACAGGTGGGCAGACAGCGTCATGGCAGACGTAACAGGAACGTGCCCTGGAAGGCAGGGCCTGCATGCTGGGGGGAACGGGGGAGTCTACATCCCTCTCTCAAGACTGTCCCTGGGGGGCCCTTGAAAGTTGTAAGGAAGAGTCACGTCAAGGCCCAGTCCCTGACATTCCTCAGGGGCTCCTGTGTGGATCCCACAAGGAAAGCCTCTCTGGAAGCCGAGCCCTAAGAAAATCGGATTTTTCTAAGGAAGGGGCAGGCTTCATTCCTGAACTTGCTTTCCTTTCTGTTGGCCCAGAAAGCTTGGGGCTCAGTTTGGAGCTCAACTGTGTGATTCTTGAAGTCCCCTAGCATACGTGGCACATTCCAACCTCCTCCTGTCCCAGCCTGCTCCTCAGCCCTCTTTGCCTGACTGCTAACGCAGCGGTGGTGCACGCCCTCCTGCGTGCCCTTGAATCCGCTGTGGGATGGGCAGAGGGTGACAGTGCATGAGGCCACCTGTCCTGTCTAGCTGGGGGCGGGGGGAGGTCCCAGCGTTTTCATGCATCAGGCTTCATGCCTCAGGTGTCCCCAGAGGAAGTCCTCTCTCAAGTCCTGTAGGAGGGGACACGGTGGGGTCAGAAGCCACAGATCAGCAGTTACTGAAACAGCCCAGCAGGCCCCAGGGGCCGATCAGTGCAGGTCCTCATGCCCTAGAGTGCTCTGCCGCTCTCCCGAGGGAGGAAGTAGAGCTATTTCTACCAGCACGACTGAGCCTCCCACGCTGGCGACTGAGCAAACGAATCCAGCTGTGGAGAATACGTACAGCATATTATTCAAAAAACTTTTTAAAATGCAAAGCAGATTTTGGCAGTTTTTGTTTGTTGGTTGCTTGGTTCATTGGGCACACATGTATGTGGTAAAAGTAGAAAACCATGTGTTTCCCGGCGGTTAAGGATGCAGGCCTTAAAAAATCCCCAGAGCCCGGGTCGGAATCCTGGCTACTTACACTCGGGGCAGCCTTCAAGTTACTTAACGGCTCTGTGCCTTTGTGTCCCCATCTGTGAAGTGGGGATAATGGTGACCATGTCCTGGGCAGGCTGTGAGAGCTGAAAGCCACAGCTCCTGAAAGACTGCTGAGGAGAGGGTGCAGCATGCAGGAGGCGTCGACACACTTAGCTGACATTACTGCCACCATCGTCATATTCCAGCATGATGAACAATTTGTGGCAGCCGTTGCCTCTGGGGAGGGCAGAAAGAGGGGACTGGGACTTAAATGCATTCTTCATAAGACACCTTATAATAGAAAAACAAGTAGGGGAAAAAAGGAAAAGAAAAAGAGCAAAAAAGCCAAACCCTCGCACCAGCCCTGAAAATCTTGCAGGTCTGAGGCAGACAGAAGTGGAAGGGGTGGGTGAGGGAGGCTCCTCCCAGGTCCAGCCTCTCCAGCCAGCCAATCAGATGAGCAGCCTGGCAGGCCACGCCCACCTGGTGACATCACCTGCCCAGGTGGTTTTCCAGCACCCGCAGGGCAGAAGCCCTGGACTCCGGCTTTACGCTCTAGGCGCATTGCCTGCATCCCTGTGGTACCCCAGAGCCCTCTGGACCCCACAGAAGGCAGCCCTGAGGGTAATGGGATTCCTTCATCCCTCCCAGGGAAGCCCATCACCTTCTTCAGGTGAGTTACAGGAGAAAACACACAAACTTGGACTGGCAAGTATTTAGAGTAGCCTTCGTTCCTGCCTTCGAGGGAGGGAGGGATCTTTCTTTTTGTGCCTTCTCTGGGGCCGGTGCAGGTCTGCGCGGTGAAGAACAGGACCCAGAGGGGACAAGACCAAAAGACGATCCTCGAGGGAGACGCCTGGGTGGGGGGAGAGTGGCCACAGGGATGGGAGGAAGAAGAGCCGGGAGGGACCCCTGCGGGGGTCCTCAGGTCCAGGGGACAGCGGCTTCCCGGGTCGATCTGAGTCAGCTCTGCGGCTGCTGGGGGCATAGCCGCATCCCTGGAATAGCACTGCCCGGCTCACACCAGGAGCTGCTAGTGTGTGAACGTTTGTGTCCCCCAAAATTCACATGCTGACACCTACTCTCCAGTGCAGTGGTATGGAGAGGTGGGGCCTTTGGGCAGTGAATAGGGCATGAGGGCTCTGCCCCCATGCATGGGAGTAGTATCCTTATAAAAGAGGCCAGAGGGAGCTCGTTTGTCCCTTCTGTCACGTGAGCACACACGGGAGATGCCGTCTCTGAGGAATGGACTCTCAAGGAAAGCGTATGCTCAGACCAGTCGTTCCAGACAGATCAGGTCACTTCGGTGACACTATAGGACTGTCGAGCCCTAGGCACCGCCCCCCACCCTGTCCCCAAGGGAGGGTGCAGGCGACTGACTATATCCAAACTCACAACCACCTGCTTGAGGGTCCCCATGGTGCAAGGTCCAGCAGAGTCCTCTGAACACCTCCAAACACGGGGTCTCCCCGACTTTTGCAATGACTCTTGGTTCACATACAAAGGACCTCTAGGTATAAAGTCATGGCTTCCTCCTTTGTCCTTTAGAGACACAAAGGTCAGGCCTTGCTCCTACACTGTGGACCCACAGACCCTCCCAGCAGGTGTCAGGGGATGGTTCTGAGCACACATAGGGAGCAGGGCACCTGGAAGTGTGTGTGCTCATTGTGGGAGACCAGGGGATACCCACGTGCGGGGCAGCGTCTCAAGAAATAAAAATGGCCTGGCTGTCATTCAAGTGTTATTTGCTTGCTTAACACAGAGGTCTTTTTGAACACCTATGTAAGCCAGGCAACGCGTGGATATTTGATCAGCGTCCCCCTATGTGGGAAAGGCAGTTTTGCGAAGAAAAACAGACAAGAGAAGCATAACAGTTCCCTGAGGTTTCGCCGTCTGCCCTCATCTCTGTAAAGACAGTGCTGCCCCGCGTGCCAAGGGTGTTTCCAATCTGTGGAAAGAGGTCACACACACGTGGGACTGTCACCCAGACTCAGGGTGATGAGTGCTGAGGGACGGCAGAGCTGCTCTCCTTGCAGATATTGCTGCAGAGGGTCCCTTAGGAGTCCTGCCTTCAGCCCTGTGGCCCTGTGGCACCATGACGCCATGGCCTGGTGCATTCAGGACCTTCCCTGTAGACTGGGACAATGCACTCTGAGGGCCGCACCCTTCTCCAGACCAGCCTCCTCTACTTGGGCCCAGGCTGAGCCAGGCACGGGGAGAAAAGATGGCATTTCTGATGACCTAACCCAGGACGTCTGGCTTCTAAGTGGCCAGGACCTGCCCTGAAGGACCCCAGTCCTGTCCACTTTTCTGGTGATTTGCCCACGTCTGTGTGGAGCCCACTGGGGACAGGGATGCGTCTCACACGTGCTACAGCGTGGATGAGGCTTGAGGACTTCGTGCTGAGTGAGCTAAGACAGTCTCAAAAAGACAAATGCTGTTATGACTCCACTTACGTGGTATCTAGAACAGCCAGATTTATGGAGACAGAAAGTAGAATAGTAGTTGCCAGGGATGGGGAAAGGAGAAATAGGAGTTATTGTTTAATGGGTACAGAATTTAAGTTGGCAAGATAAAAAAGCTCTGGAGATGGCTGGTGGTGATGGTTGCACATCAGTGTGAATGTGTTTAATGCCACTGAACTGTACACTTAAAACGGTAAATTTCATGTATGTTATGTATATGTACATGTATATATACATGTTATGTATATTTTCCCAAAATAAAAAAAACATGTTAAAGGGCTGCAAAAATCTCAGTAATCAAGATGGATCACATTCTGATGCAATATTTTTTAAGTCAAAATGAATGCAATAAAAAACACGATGAACAAAATAGCAAAATTTTAAATAAAGAGGATCAGTATTTGTGAATTTTCCTTTTGCCCCAGGCTCCAGCACGGCTTGGCCTACCACTGACTAGCAGTCACCTCTTTCTGAGACTTTGTGTGCTGGGCAGAACACAGGCATGGCTTTTCACTTGTCCGGCAAGCCCGCCAGGCGGGAATTACGGCAGGTAAGCGACGTGAGGCTCCTGGGATAAGATCACTTACCCCAGGTCGAGCCTGCGCCTCCGACTGTGCGCACAGCCGAGGAGGAGGAGGCCCTGGGCGCAGGACCGGGGAAGGTTTGATCCGTGCCTTCCTGAGAAAAATGCCTGAGCAGGTCAGAGGCTGAGTGGAGACTTCAACCGTGTCACCTCTGCCTTGTGAGTTTGGTAATAGCCGGCTAACGCGTGGCTTTTCCTCCTGTGGTTTCGGCCTAACCTCTTTTTAATTTCATTGTTCCTTTAATGATGCGATTCTTTTGGCTCTGTAATCTGCCCCAATAAATGCTGTAATTGTAAGTTTCCCTGACCACGCTGTGCTGAGGGCGAGTCCCTCCCTGACTCCCGGGGATCTGAACTGCAGAGGGACCCCGGCGGGGGCCTCGGCTGTGCGTGGGCCCTGGCCACCCCCGCCTCTCTGACAAGCCAGGGCCTTGTCTGTCTTGTTAACAGCAATATCCCCCCGTCTGCCTAGTGCCTGGCACATAGAAGGTGCTTAATAAATCGTTGTTGAATGAATGAATGAATGAAAAAATAAAAATCTAAATAGCATACAACCCTCGAAAACGTGCTTGCAACCTATTCAGCATCTTTCCTTGAAACTTGTACCGAGTGTGGTGGTCACCGTTAACTGTGAATTTTTGTAGAATGAAATGAAAAAGCCTATCGGTTTTGTGATACATTGTTACATATATATAAGATCGAGGTGAACGCAGTAAAATACATATTATTATTTTACCCCAAAGGGGATAAAAATATACATTTATCACCAAATACTGAGACGTAAGTTGTGTTTGCATTCGATATGTCAGCTAAGGTTCCTGAACAGTCGCACTAGCAGACATCCTGCTCATGGGACCAATGAGTCCGGAACACATTTAGTTTGTGCTGTGAAACCTTTGGCTTTATCTTCAGGCTGTTCCTTCTCAGAGCTTTGTTCCTTGCAAAGCTGTTTGCATGCCGGGGCCGAGTGGGTCCCCTAAGGCTGGAATCCCCAGCGTGACCTGTGGTCTTTCATACGCCTCCGAAAAGTGAAGTGTTCTCCGGCTAAAGCTCACCTGTGGCAGACAGGGTAATCGGGAAGGGCCCGCCTGCGTGAGCCTCCTGGTCCTGCCCTCCGTCCTGAGTCCTGGGCTTCGGACGATAATTGCACAAACTGTCCTCTCCCTTAAACTAAGCCGTTTGTTCCCTTCTGTCTTTGCCTGTGCTGCCTGTGTCTTGGCCAAAAATGCCCCATCCCTTCATCTCTCCTCAACTCCTGCCCTAGAATCAACTAAAGATCCTCACTGTTCCACATCTCCCAGCATAGATGTGACCTGGGAACAGAGCAGGGTCTCAGGGTCCCTGCCAAGACCCAATGCATTGGAATGTGCTTAGTGACAAGATCTCTGAGCCATTCATATGCCCCTGCAAGTTTTAAAAGTGCTGTAGATAGCTCCTACTCATCCTTAAGTGTTCAGCTCAGGGCCTCCTCCTCCAGAGAGCCTGCCCTGACCTTCCCACCCACCCCAGCCAGCTGCTGGGACACTGGAAGAGTCAGCGCAGTCTCAGTGACGTGCACCCGCCACATTCGTGGGTACTCCCGGTTCATGAGTCTTTCTCGTTCAATGGCTGTGGACTCTGGTGGAGGAAACTTATGACTCTTCTTGGAATCTCCCATGAGGAGCATCATATCGGTTCAACACGGGTTGTAAATGCATCGTACGTGAGAAGTCCCAGACTGCCCTAAAGCCCTACCTGTACCTGCCTCTAGAGTCCCTATTGTGGGAACACCTGAGAGGGGAGACCACCTGGTCATGAGCCTTCAGGTACTGCAGGAACCGAGTGGAAGTCTAAGAGAAGCGCCTCACTCCACACTCTTTTCTGCGGAAAAGGAGGCTCTTGCTGGTGTGATTGATGCATCTACCACCTTGCTGAGTGTTCCCTTGCAGAGATTTCACTAAGGCTTACTTAAAGTAGTGACAAACACCACCCGGAGTCATTAGAAAACACTTGAGTGTACTTCATTCCTCTCTCGGTCCCCAATAACCGTCCCAACAGAGCCCCGATCTGTCCTTGGTTCTCCATCTCTGTGATGACCACCCCAGGGCCAGACCCCTATGAGGCCCATCACTTAAGTCCTGCCCCTCTCCCCAAACCCGTCTCCCATTCTCTCCACAGCCTAAAAGATCTATGCAGAATACACATCCCTCCACCTCCCCTTCCCCCAACCCCACCTCTTCAGGGCTAAGACCCTCCCCTGGGGTGGTCACAATGCGCCGAAGATCACGTCTGTGCACTGGGCCCTGCGTGCACTTCCCCCTAAACTCTGCTCCATTTCCCCAGGCCCCAGAAGCCAAATGCTAGGGTCTTTCACTACCCGCACCTTCTGCTTGCAATATTCTGCCCTCTGACCCTCCCGGGCTGCCTCCTTCTTACCTTTAGAGCTCAGGTTAAATGTCACCTCCTGGGTGTTCTCCCACCGCCCCTCTTCTCCCATTGCCCCATTGGTCATGTCTGCAGAGGACCTGTTACCATCCTTTGTTTATTGCCCTTGTTATATGACCTTGGCCCCTCACTAGAATGTAAGCTCCAGGGGTCCACCGGCCTCATTTGGTCGTTATCCCATCACTGAATCCCAAGCCCCTAGAACAGTGCTGAAGACAAGGTGGAAGCTCAGTGGATATTTACTAAATAAGTGAATGTGAGTGGATACAGCACAACACACACTTACAGTCAAATAAACCCAAGAGCACTGGGCATGTTCCACATTCATTCTCCGCCCTTTGCAGGCCTGCTCTGTGCCCAGGAGGCGAGTCCCCTGCCCGCACTGCCCGGGCCCTCTGGCTGGTGGCTGTCCGTGCACCAGCGGTCAATAGGGGACAGGAGCAGAGGGTGGGGGCAGTTTTCCCTGGTCCCTTGGCAGCTCGTCACTGGCTCAGATGACACCACTTCCTCCCTCCCGCCCTGGGGCCTGGGAACGGGAACGGTTTTCCCCAGTTGTCACTGTCCCTTGTCGGTTTTTTGTCTCTGCCCACAGCACAGGAAACTGCCATCACCAAAGTCTCCTCATCTGCGCAGTTTGGGATGGACTGTTTGTCTCTTACTGGAATCTTGTCCCATATACCACGCAACTCTCCCTTTGTGTGTATGTAATTTAGGAATCTCTTACGTATGTACAAAATGTGTGTGTGCAGATTTTTATTTTTCTTTTATTTATCTATTTTTAAAATTCTAAAACAATTTGTGTCTCTTAATTTTATATTTTCCTCAGGTGCTGAAATAACAACTAAAAGTGGCTTGTGTCTGCACTGTCGTTTCCCCGTTCGCCATCAGGGGAAAACTTTTTCTTTGCACGAAATTTAGATGGGTGTAAACAACAAGCACTATCTTAAACCTAACAAAGTTTTAAAAAAATTACAAAACAAAAAATTATTGCAAAATGTCAGCTCTTCTAAATTAATCTATGAATTGGGAGCCAAATTAATAAAACATATTTTAAAGTTTGAGTGGTGGTGTTGAAACTTTTTTTCATTGTTTTATAAAACCAATCTAAATTTATTCAGATGCTAGTAACAGCTCCTAGCACACAGCAATGGTCTTTATTATTTCAGATACCTTTATCTATGCCAAACTTCAGTGATGGTTTCAGTAATAGTTAACCATTTATTTAAAGTAAAATACGATACTTGTTCTATATTTTATATTAATAATTCAAGAGGGTCCAAGGACATGGAAATAAAGTATTCATAAAATTAAATTAAGTGAAACTTTATTTGAAAAATACAAACTTCGAGATGATAGCGCTATGTCTACTTGAATGAGAGCAATGAAATAACAACAGCAGCCTAAAAAGAAATAAATCGAAATCACTTTCTGGGACAGCACAGGCTCCTGTGTCCTGCTGTGGCTGTGTGTGTTCTAGGGTCCGCTCCACCCCCTCTTCTTGCTTGCATGGTTTCTAGATAGACGTCTGATGTAATCTTGCCCTTGCTCCTCCACATGTAAGGCATTTCCCCACACCCTCTGGATTCTTTTAAGATTTTCTCTATGTCTTTGCTTTTGGTCACATGCCTACGTGTAAATTTTTTGATATCTATTTTGTTTGGTGTTCTCTTAGTTTCCTGGATCTCTGGTTTGGTATCCCATTAATTTTGGAAAATTCTCAGTCATTATTACTTTAAATATTTTTCTGTTCGTTTCTCTCATCCTTGTCCTTCTGGTATTCCTATTACATGTATATTACACCTTTTGTAATTGTCCTGCAGTTCTTAGATATTTTGCTTCTTTTTTTTTTTTCAGTCTTTTTCCCCTTTGTCTTCCAGTTTGAGAAGTTTCTATCCATATATCTTTAAGCTCACTGACATGCGGTTTACACTGTGTGCCCCTGTTACTCTCCAAGAGTCCTGTAGATGTGCTGGTCATAAATGGGGGAGGGGAAGCACTCTATAATCCAGTGATTAGGTCTCAGTTTTTGAGTGAGCCTGTGTCCCTGGGCTGT
The DNA here is from genome assembly GCF_000956105.1 of Propithecus coquereli. Classification (NCBI taxonomy): domain Eukaryota; kingdom Metazoa; phylum Chordata; class Mammalia; order Primates; family Indriidae; genus Propithecus; species Propithecus coquereli. The sequence continues at coordinate 2,620,969 of NW_012139191.1, read as the reverse complement.
GAATTTCACAAGCGATTCTCAGTTACCACCTCACCCAACGTTAGGTAAGACAGGAAAGTTCGCTGAGACTGGACTTGGGTGTTTCCCTTTCTCCAGGTATTGGGCTGGAGGAAGCTGGGGTGGGGATTTCCCTCCAGGAAGATGAGGCCATGCTTCTCCCCTTGTCTACTAAGATGATGGGGCAACAGAGCTTGGCAGACGGCAAGTGGGTTGATTGCACAGATGTTACACTCCCTCCCCTAAGACGGAATCAGAGAGCCAGCCTGCCATCCCGCCTCCACCGCATCCCAGCTTTGTGATCTGGAGCAAGTTAGTTATCGTCACTGCAGTTTCCATGTCCTCATCTTGAACGAGGGTAAAGACAGTCATCCCATAGCACACTGCTGAGGATTAAACCACGTGCCGAGAGTGAAATGCCTGTAGGACTGCTTGGCAGATAAACGAGTCTCAGCAGGTGGTAAAAACCATTGTCATCAGCACTATTAGTAATAATAAGGGTTTATTAGAAATGCTATTGGACTTAACGGGGGTGAAGGAGGTAGTTATGGGCAGCTCCACAGGGGCTGGGGGAGCAGAGGGGCTGGTGAAAGCAGTTAAGGCAGCTGGTGGGAGCAGCAGAGCTGTGGACAGCCTTCTGGGCACGTCCAGTTGCTGCCAGCCAGAGTCTGGCTGCAAGCCCCTGCCACAGGCACAGTCCCGGGAGTCATGCGCAGGGGCTGTCATCTCAGTCCAGCCACTGACTCACCCCACAGGCAGGCACCCAGAAAGCCGGTGCTGCAGCTGTTACACTGTTAGATCCCTGGGGCTGTGAGAGCTGACCACCCTCCAGCGGGTGGAGTAACTTGCCCACAGGTAGGGTTGAGAGAGGGGAGGGCCAGCCTTCCTCTCCTGTGTGTCTCAGGTGAGACAGACAGTATCCTCTCCCCAGTCTAGATCCTGCTGCTCAAAGTGTGGGCTGGGGAACAGCAACCTCAGCATCTCCTGGGCAGGCATTAGAGATGCAGACCTCAGGCCCAGTCCCCAACCTGCTGAGTCAGAATCTGCATTTGACAAGAGCTCCAGGTGATTCCTTTGCATGTAAAGTGTAAGATGCACTGGCTAGCATCTTTCTGGTTCATGCGCACACTAAAGTTTGAGAAGTGTTGGCCTAGGGATCTCCGTGGATTCCAAGTATGAGTCAGAATATCAAAAACTGGCATGAATTTTGACTGTAACATCACTGGCCGAAGTATCAATGAGGTGTTTGGAGTCCACAGATCACAGTGAGCTCTTTGAGGACACAGATGAATTGATAAAACAATGGAGGCCTCTCTGATAAGGTGACATTTCTGCTGAGCACTGGAGTAAGTGCAGACAGGACCATACGGGTATCTGGGGATCAGGCAGCAAGTGCCAAGGCCCTGGGGCTGGATGTGCTCAGTATGTGTGAGAAAAAGCAAGGAGTCCTATGTGTGTGATGCGGAGTGAGTGAGGGAGCCAGGAGGTGGTGTGGACAGATCTTGTTGACCCTGTAGCTCACGGTAAAGACTTATGATATTATCATGAGTTATTAGGGAGAGTTTAGCATGAAGAAGTCATGTGATCTGACTTTTATTTTAACAGGAATCTCTCCATCTGATGTGCTGACAATGGACGGATGGAAGGGGGCACAGCAGGGAGGTCAGGCCGGAGGCAACCGTGGAAATCCAGGGCAGAGATGAATCCAGGTGACTTGGGCCATGTTGGTAGTGAAGGAAGTGGGGAGACGGGCTCAGAATGTACAGAGCTGACAGGATTTGCTGGTGATGGGCTGCTGGTGGGAGAGAAAGAGATCAATCTCTCCAGGTCTGTTCTGTGCACCCCTGTGGACCAGCCTTTCCAGAAGATGCTTTGTATCTTCCCTCCAGGGTCTGTGGCGGGCATGGGCAGATGAGTTTTAGACATGGTGGGTGACGCATGACCTTTTCATCTCTATTCCTCCTAAACTCCCCTAAAATGTCACATCGCGCATGGAAGAAGTAGACTAAGCTCTCCCTGAAGAATGACTTGTATACGTGTTCAATACTTCATTCCCTCCGATAATATATTTTCAAGGATTTTTTTTTCTTTATTTTTAACATTTGAATATCTGTATGGCATGATAATAACTACTTCAAGGGGAAGACAAGATTTCTTTCTACTTCTAAGTGTGGTACTGCACTAAAGCAGAGCTAGTAATGCTTTTCTGGTTTCACATTGGCGTATTTTAACAGATCGAAGTAAAAATTGTTGTAAGGTGTATCTAATCTCTGTTAACTTTGTGGCCTAGAGTGCTTAGCTATCAAGCCAGATTCCTTAATAGACCAAATCTTTTGTCACTGAGTATTTCAAGATATGTCTTGATATTTAGAGAAAAGTATTTGTTAAAATGACTTGAGTTCATCTTCTAGAATCTACTTTTCAAACTTTTCATCCCCTTGTAGTTTCTGCATGTACTAGTCCTCTAGAAATCAGTACATTTAAAGTGAAGTAACTTGATGAAACTCCACACAGGGCTTGTTTTCCAAAGAAAAAGTATTGTTTAGAGGAGCAAAATTATAAGCCCTACCTATACGTGTTGTAAAGCTGTTTTGCAACGTGAGGCTTGTGAATGGAAATGTAGTGCCCAAGACACAATCCACTTGTAACAAATACAGATAAGTTTAGAAGTTGAAAAAAAAAAAAAGAATAAAAACAGGGAGTCCACAGGATGAGGAGCCCAGGGGTGGGGATCAAGTGGATGAGAGTGTCAGTAATGTCTGGAGGGGAAGCAGACAGAGCACGGTGGGAGCTGACTTAGCAGAATGGAAGAAGCCAGCCACCAAGTGTGTGCAGTCAGAGATGCAAACAGGAGGCGTAGAGGATCCACCTGAAAGGTTCAGGATCACACTCCAGGCCCTCTGGAAAGTGGGGGTCAGGTGGGGCTGACATGAGGTGGACTGTCAAATGCTGTGCAAGGTGGTGTTAGATCTGTGCAGACAGACACTATGCCTCCTCTGATCCCACTGGAAACCAGAGGGTGACCCTCTGGGAAATTGAGGTATTAATAGCTGGCACCCTCCAGTGCAGGGTGAGGGGGTATGAATTCCGCACACTCAATGGTGGACTTTCAGCCCCTTCCTTAGCCCTGACCCAGGGCAGCCACAGCCAAGCCTATAACCAGCAAGCAGGAAATGGACCATCTCTGAGGACAGTGACCTACCCAGGGGAAAGACTCCAGATGTCAGCACTGTGGCCTCCTCTGACATGCTCGTCTCTCCTCCACAGGCACATCCTGCCCTAGCACACACGTGTCTGATTAATTTTTTAGTGCCCCACTCTTAGCCATGAATAGACAGCCAAGGATCGCCAGGCAGGAAGTCCTCCAACATGCTAAAAACCAGAAAACAGAGACCATGAGAAAAGGATCTTGGAGAAAACAGACAATTCAGGGAGTAGAGGAAAGCTTTCCTGGAAAACCCACAATTAAAATCCTCCAGGAAATAAAAGAAGCCATGTATCTGCGATACAGGATTAGGATATTAGCAACAACAGGAACATTCACAGCTCTTGGATGGGGGCAGGGAGGGGGACAAAGTTAAAACCATCTGCAGAAGGATTAGATGACAGCAATGAGAACATTTCCAGAAGATATACTACTCAAGGTCAAAGAGTCAACAACAGGAGAGGAAAGAGAAGAAGATAAGAGAATTAGTCTTGGAGGTTTAACGCCTTACAAATAGGACTTCCAAAAACAGAGAGGGAAAAAAAAAATATATATATAGTACAAATTATCGAAGAAATAATGCAGGAAAAGTCCCCAGAGATGAGCAGTATAAATCTCCTGGCAGAGGCCCAGGCCAAAGCAAATCATCACAAAATATGGATGCGGCAGAGAAAAAGAGAAGGTCTCAGAAGCTTCCAGGGAGAACACAGAGTCCATACGGCAAATACCAGCAATCAGGCAGTCATTAGAGATCCCAGTAGCAGTGCCGCTGGCTAGAAGACAGCGCGGCAATGCCTTCATGGTTCTGAGTATTTCCAATACGAGATTTCTGGTTTAGCAAGCGATTCATCAGGTATGAGAACGGAATACAGGCATTTTCGGGCTCTCGAGATCTTTAGAAATTTATCTTGCCTGCCCCCTTTCTCAGGCAGCCACTGGGCATGTGCCCCCCCAGAATGAGAGAGGAAGCTGCGGAAGAGTCGGCTGTAACTCCAGCAAGGAGCAGGAGGGAAGGGCCTTCTGGGCTGGCGTGTGTGGAGGGTACGTCTGAAGTGTCCTCATCACACACACGAAAGGTAGCTGTGCGAGCTGCTGGATACGTCAGTTAGCTTGACTGTGGGGACCATTTCACAACGTGTGCACACATCAAATAATCAGATTGTATGCCTTCAACGCAAACGCTTTTATTTGTCAATTCTGCCTGAATAAAGCTGAAAACAGTTGTATATTTAAAAAAAACAAACACTAGGTGGAGCCCTGCACTCCATATCTTGGTAGAGTTAGCCTGTGCCCTCCCAGGCTGTTAGATGCAGAGCGGCGGGGGAACCGCTGGGGTCCTGGTTACCCCCCGTCACCCCACATGATCGCTCCAGGAGTTTTTGGCGCACTTGGCTCACCGGCAGGGTGTGAGCAGACAGGTAGCAGGCCCATGCTGTGAATGTCTTTTGGCTGCCTCTTGCCCACATCTGTGTTTCATATTTTCAAATCTTCACCCCAGTGAGTAAATGCTCACAGAAGGATGCATGGATGCACAGGAAGTCTCAAAGGGGAGGACTCCAGACGTTCTACCCACCGTTCCGCACAAACACAAGGTTTGTAGGCTACCAGAGCAGCGGTTTCCCAAGTGTCCACTTTCTGACTGGTGTTTGTTGATATATTAATAAAAATCTTTTCACTGGTCTGCAAACAAAGGAAGAAAAATAACAAATGTATAGCAAGTTTGCATAACTCCGATGAGTTTAGTTGAAAAACTTTTAAGATAACTTTCTTTACCTTTTTTTCTGTTAAAAAAAGTCCTTCTGTTAAATGATAGCAATAATGAGTATAGATACTTTTGAAATTTTTTTATTTGGCAAGATGGAAGGTTGAAAACCCAATATGCTCGACGCCTAAGTTTTCGTTATTATTGAAATTGAAGGGTCTTTGAAATTCACAATCTGGGAACCTCTGAATGGAGGCTGGTCACTGAGGTCCACAGCGCTTTCTCCTCCCACTGGGGGTGGCCTCACGTCACATGTCCCTGCATGCCGAGAACAGGTCCCCGGTCAATCATCTTCCACAGCTTTGGATGATGACTTTTTCTTGTGGTCCTGGGTGAATTAAGTACTGAGCGACTGGGTGACTTTCAGGAGCTCATGGTAAGTGCTAGGTGAGAAATAATTTTTGAATGGCATTTAAGAATCCCATTTTCATTTATCTTAGTATTAAATATATAATTAAGCCTGGGCCAGGAATCTATCCAAGTCTGCATTTCAAAAAAGTCCCTGCACTTGGTGGTTCAGGAAAGTTCAGTCATGAGACCATTTGGTAGACTCCATGGTCGTGTTCCCTGGACTTGGCCTGATTAAATTTGTCCTGTGAACAGGACACAGAAGGACCACATGCCACAGTCAAGGCTGTGCTAGGAGGTGGCCCAGCACCGTCCTACAGAGCTGTGGAGGAAATTTCCTCATTCTGAGAGGGATTTGGGGGTCAGAGGCTAGCCCAGATCAGGACGGAGGAGGCGGCAATGCTTCCCTAAGCAACTCTCCAAAGAACCTATTGTTTCTCACTAAGCGGGGGCCAGGGCTGGTGGCTCCAGGGTGAAGGGGCAGCTTCACAGCCAGGTAGTTTTCATTCCATGTGAGGCTGGTTGACCAGGACTAGGAGAGCCTTAGCATTTCCTAACAGTTCATCACTTTAATACCTGCTAAGTCCGAACGTGTCCCCCAAGATTCATGTGTTGGAAACTTAGTCCCCAATGTGACAGTGTTGGGGTAGGGCCTTTTGGAGGTGTTTAGGTGGTCTCTGCCTTCATGAATGGATTAATGTTGTTATAAAAGGGCTTGACAGAGGGAGTTCACCCTTTTTGGTCCTTTGCCTTCTGCCACGTGAGGACACAGCCCTCCTCCCTGCTGGAGGACGGAGCCCTCACCAGACACCATGCTAGCACCTTGGTCTCCAACTTCTGGCCTCCAGAGTGTGAGAAATAAAAGGGAAAAATATTTTCTATAAATATGATGCACAGCTAGTTATTTCCCATAAAATGTGAAACATCATAAAATAAAATAATTTGAAAATCGAAATAAAAAATTTCCAAATCATAGAGAAAATGTACAATAAAATGCAAATTAAGAAAAAATAATTTTTACTCATCATATTTACAAAGTTAAAAATAATGTACTAAATTTTAGTAAGGGTACTCTGAACTGGGTATTCTTGTCTTGCTGGTAAAAGAGTTAATTTGTACGTACACTCTGGAAATCTTTTGCTAAACTATATCCAGAATCTTAAAAAATGTTCCTACCCTTTGGTATACTTTTACATAGGAATTCCAATTATAAGAACACATCCCAAGAAAATAATATATACCACACAAGAATATTTATTACAGAATTACTTGTGACAGCAAAAAC
>NW_012139191.1:2531227-2612077 GCF_000956105.1 Propithecus coquereli | reverse complement strand
ATAGGTGTATGCATTTGTCGGAACTAATCAAACCAAATTCTCACAACCTGTTCATTTTACTGTATGTGAATTAAACCTCACTTGAGAAAAAAAATTTTGTGGGGGCTTTAAAATATCAGAAAGAAATACAGGAAAGTGCTGTGAGTAGTTGTATTAGTATGCTCAGGCTGCTATAGTAAAATATCATAGACTGAATGACTGAGTGGCCGAAACAACAGAAATTTATTTCTCACAGTTTTGGAGGCTAGAAGTCCAAGATCAAGGTGCCAACCTAATTCGGTTCCTCGTGAGGGCTTTCTTCCTGGCTTAAAGACAGCTGCCTTCTCCCCTTCTCTCTGTGTCCGAGAGAGAGAGAGAGAGAGAGAGAGAGAGAGGGAGAGAGAGAGAGAGACAGAGAGACAGAGAGACAGAGACAGAGAGACAGAGAGAGAATGAGGGTGCAAGTGTCTAGTGTCTCTTCTTACAATTCCATTGGATCAGAGCCCAACCCTTATGGCCTTATTTACCTCTACAAAGACCCCATCTCCAAATACAGTCACATTGGTGGTTGGGACTTCAACATCTGAATTTTGAGGGGACACAATATAGTTTATTGCGGTAATGGTCCCTGGTTAGTGAGATCGTAGGTAATTTTAATTTTCTTCTTCATACTTTTTCATGTTATTCTATTTTCCAAGAATGAATATGTATTATCAGAAATAAACAATGAAAGTTCGCTTTTTTTTAAGTATAATGTTTTACACCGTATATCCTGCTCTTACTGAATTTGCTGGTTTTAGTTTTCTATTGCTGCCATAACAAAGGCCACAAAGTGAGGGGCTGAGAGCAAGAATCATTTATTATCTAACAGTTCTGTAGGTTGGAAGCTTGGGTCAACTCCACTGGTTTCCCTGCTTTGGGTTCCGTAACCCCACAAGCAAGATGGGGACCAGGTTGGCTCTTACTGGGAAGCTCTGGGGAAAATGCGCAGACGAGCTCAACCGAGTTGTCAGTAATTCCTTGTGGTTGCAGGACTGAGGTAGCTGTTTCCTTGCTGGCTGTCAACTGAGAGCCACCTTGAGCTCCTGGAGCTCTTTCTCTCTGGTCCTTGTGTGTGGTCCCTACATCTCAGAGCCAGCAAAGGCATGCTGGGAATCCCTCTGACTTCTCCTTCTGCTGCATCTCTTCTGCTTCCAGCCTAGGAAACTTCTCTGCTTTTAAGGGTTCATGGGATTAAACTCCGCCCACCCAGATAATCCAGGATAATCTCCACATTTTAAGGTCCCTAAATTTAATTACATCTGCAAAGTCTCTTTGGCCGTATAACAAACGTATTCACAGTTCTGTGGGATTAGGGTGTAGTCAACTTTGGGAGGCCCTCGTTCTGCTGACCGCCGCACACACTGCGTATGAAATTAGCAAAAAGGCACACGGTTTGCACAACCAAGCCAAGGCTTTGCACCCTAGGAGGTTCTTGGAGACTTGGCTGGAGTATGGTTCTTGAATGAACAAAGGTGCTGTAGTTGTAGTTACTGCCTTACAATGGTGAAGGCAGCATTATGCCAACGCCTAGGCAGAATTATTCTAAAGTAGGTAATCTTTATGTAGATATAATTTTAATGTCATGGTCTGATCAGACAGCTTCGGTTCATGGCAACCACCGACGCAGTCATTTGTTCTTTTGATATTTCCACAGGGCACCTCCAGAATATCAGCAAACTGCTCTAGCCTGCTCACTTCTTTGGAGAGATGTTTGTTAAATGCTAAGTGAGTCTATTTTTTCATTACATTTTTAAAAATCGCCATGGATGGTGTACAGAGTCAGGGAAAAAGGTGACACTGGACATGGGTTCTTTTGAGGAAGGTTTATACAGAAAGGGACTGATGACAAAGGTGTGAGTGAGGTAAACTGCGGAGTATAAGGTAGACACAGCAAGGCCCCAAGGAGGTCTCGCAGCAACAGCAGGAAACTAATACACGCAGTACTTGGGGCTGCATGGGCTCCAGCTGTTCCCCTGGAAGGCTAAGGGGACGAGAGGAAGGAGGGGATAGAGAAACCCCAAGGGAGATAGCCACTAGGGTCGGCCCTTCCAGGAGCAGAGGCAGAGCCAGCGCAGGGTCACCACCTGGGCTCGCCCCTTCCCCCAGGCTCCTGGAAATCCCCTGGGCTGAAGCCGAAGGGACGGGAGGGAGGGGAACCTGTCTGTGGTCGATGCCCTGCAGGTCAGCAGTACACTGCAGGGTGGACGAGGACACAGTGGAAATGGAGGGACAAAGTGACGATGCCGTCAACCAGGCCGTCATGTGACAAGAGCGGTGAGGTGCCCCTTGTACTGTGTCGGAGGAAAACATACATCTTTTCTCCCTAAGTCTACGGTTGACGCCCCATCGTGGTGGCTCCTTTGCTGAGCGTCAGAATCGTGAATGGACTGTGAGAAAATGCCGACGTCCAGGCCCCGCCCGAGGGCGACGGAACCAAGGCTCCCAGGGAGAGGCCCCGGAAGGAGTTTGCTATGCCATTGTCTTCCTCCTTGCTTTGTCTTCCTCTGGTTCTTTTCCTGGTGCTGCAACTTCGTATCTTTACATTGTATCTTGAGAATCATCTGACTTCACCGTAGAAATGCCCTGGGGTCTGAGTCAAGCAGATGAATCATTTGTCCAGAGCTCACGAGAACATTGCATCACACGCACTGCGCATTAGAAAGGCTCTGTGGAAAGGTTTTCAAGTGTAGTGTCTTCACAATCTCCAATAAATTGGAGGGGCCTGAGCTTTAAACCGTGCCCACTCGGCATGGCGGTTACACACATATCGTTTGGCTTTTATTAGGATCTTCCCAAAACTATGGTGGCTTTTAAGAAAGCGGAATCATCTTAACCAAAAATGCGACGTCCCCACGTTGGTTAAATTGGCAAAACAGTGGTGTGTCTTTGCCTATCCATGACTGTGTTGAGACTTGGATTTCACGCATGCTATTTTCTCACGAGTTTGTCTATTTTAAAAACGTCACTGTTCTCCCTGAAAAGTGTGAACTGAAGCGAGTGGTCGTGCGGTCACATAATTTATTGTTGTAATAACTGAAGCAATCACACCCGTGGAAAGGGAAGCTGTGAGTAATACTCCAGGCACAAGCGAAGCTCCAGCCAGGCCTGTCCAGGACACTTTGGGACGTGTGCTCACCCTCTCTGTGACCCCAAGGTGAGAGACGGGGGCCACACTCATCACACGCAGGTTGAGGGCTGGCTTCACACGACCACGCTCAGGTGTTGGTAGGGAGTCCACTCTGGCCGTGTGCTTTGAAGGTGGAATTTATGGGGGTACCTGGCGGGTGGACTGTAGCGGGCGAGGACCCAGGACATGCCGGGAGGGAATCCCAGGAGTCTGGGCTGAGCAGGTGAGGAAATGTGGGCTTTTACCCCATACAGGGGATTCTGGGGGCAAAGTGGGTCCCCCACAGCTGGCTTCTCCAAGGGTGACCCCTGGCCTGTGGTTCCCCACACTCCTCTGGAGCACTTGGCATCCTGAGGACAGGTCCTGTGGCAGATAGGGTGTTTCGGAGGATAACTGGGAAGATACACCTGCACGGGCTGTGAGCGGTTCTGCCCCGGGACCCTGCCCCTGCGCCTGACAGTGAGCTCCGGACACGAACCCCACAAAGCCGCCCCCGCCCGGCCGGGCCGTGTGTGCCCTGTGTCTCGGCCTGTGCTGTGCCCTCTGCAGAAACGCACCTGCCCCGACTTCCCCGACTCCTGCCTGGTAATCACCTGAAGTTCCTCGCTGTCCCACGTCTCCTCTCAGCACAGGCACCACCTGGGGATATCCACGACCTCCGCTTAGTGGCAAGATCTCCAGTGAGTCATAGGCCCCTTCGAGTTTGAAAAGCATCGGCGACAGCTCCTACTCATCCTTAAGTGTGCAGCTCAGGGCCACCTCCTCCAGAGAGCCTGCTCTGACCCTCTCACCCACCCCAGCCGGCTACAGGGACAGTTGGAGACCTGGGTATAGTGCCATGTGCACCTGCCACATCCATGAGCATTTCTATTTCTAGTTTTCCCAGGTCCCCTAGGCTCAGATGACACCGCTTCTCTCCTCCCTTTCAGGCGTGGAGGTGAGACCACCTTCCCCGGTGCCAGCTCTTGGGCAGCTCACCAGCCCTAGCCCTGCCACAGCCCAGGAATCTGCCCTTCCTCAGACTGCCTTCATCTGCACCGTTTGGGATGAGGAGCTTCTTGTGGGAATTTTCTCTAATACATTAGGCAACACTCCTGTTGCATGTACACAATTTAGGTATCTTTTCTGGATGTGCAAATGGTGTGTGTGCAAATTTTCCTTTTTTCTTTCTTTATTGAAACAATTCGTGCCTCTCTTATTTCTGCATTTTCTTCAGGTACTGACATCACAACTGAAATCCCCTTGTATCTACACCGTGTGTTGTGTGTGTGTGTGTGTGTGTGTGTACCATCAAGACAAAACTCTTTTTTGACTATATAAATTTTAGAGATATTTAAACCACAAACATTATCTTAAACAAAACAATGGTTTAAAAAAAGAGAGAGAAATAGTTGCAAACTGTCAACTCCCCAAAATTAATCCATGAATTTAGGACTAACGTAACACAAATACTAGGTAGTCTGAATGACATGTTGTTTTTGTTTTAGGTTTTTGTTTTTTGCATTGTTTTAAAAAACAATTAAAATTTATTCGGGTAAACATTGTTACTTGTATAGATTTACAATAACAGCTTATAGCATACAGAAATGGTCTCAATTATTTTAAACATCTCTACCCATCTCAAACTTGGATGATGGTGTAAATAATAGAAAGATTTTATTTAAATAAAAATACAATACTTACGCTATGTAATGTGAAGGATCCAGAGATGGGAAAATGTACGTATGAGAATTATATTAACTAATTTATATTTTAAAATGCTGCCATTAAATTATAACGTTATACCAAAAGTTCAATAAGAGCAAATCGTGGCATCAATTAAGTAACAGTAGCTGTACTAAAAGAAACAAATCAAAACCACTTTCTCAGGCAGCACCGGCGTCTGTGTCCTGCCGTGGCTGTGGGTGCTCAGGGTCCCACTCCCGCCCGAGCTGAGTGAAACCTGCAAGTCACCTTGGACCCCAGAGCCTCACGGGGCCACCCTCCTCCTTCCTGGTGGGACACGACCCCATGTCAGTCGGTCGGTGCTGCGGCATCGTTTTCTCTTCTGAGTTTGAGCAGCTTCCCGCCGGCAGAACCGCCCTCCGGCTCTCTTGAGCTCCTTCCTCCCAGAAGAGAGTCCCCTTTTGCCAGGAGGAAGCGGTTCTCTCCAGTTCTTTGCCCATGTCTTCCGCCATGTCCTTGTGGAGGGTGCGAATCTGACGTGTGTAGTTGGCGCGGGGAAGTTTCCTCTCGATCTCTGGGCAGTTTATCGATTGTCTCCGATGACCTTGAACCACGCGGTCTTGATGTGATCCAGGCGGGATCTGAGGCTTCAATGGAAGGTTCTGAGTCTCGCCTGCGAGCCGGGAATTTTCAAACTGCGAAGATGCTTCCTCACTTGGGAGGCTTTTTCTTTGTCCTGAGAGCTCCTGACTCGTTGCCTTTTCTTCCCACAATTGTCTGGCTGCTTCTTGACTCTCACGGGACACATTTAAGTCACCGTCCCCAACACTCTTCAGATCACCGTCCGACTGCCAGACGGGTGCTCTTCACTTTCTGCTTCCTCTTTGGCTGTGGTTCCGAGGCCCCCATCACTGTGACCCCAGGGACATCCCACCGCGGGGTGTCCAGCAAGTTCTCAGGCACAGGTTCTGACTGACTCATGTGTCTTTCACCACCTGTGTCATTCGTACCTTCGAGGCTTCCAGTCTTTCTTTGTCCCCCTTCCTTTCCTGGACTCTTTGCTGCATCTCACGATTTCTCCACTGAGCACTTCTGGATGTTCTACAAAACGAGTGTTTTCATTCAAACCATTTGTTATTTTCTTCTACGTTTTTCTACGTCCTTCTTTGAGCCTTTTTGAAATATGTGTCTTGCATCAGTCATTGGGAAAATTTAGGAGGCTCACATTTTTGTGCTTTTTCCAGAAATTCTACTGTGTCCTGCGGGAAAACGTGCTCAGACTTTCATTAAGGGTGGACGCTGAGGGACTGCAGCGCTGGAGGCCTGGCCCCTGCTGAGGGCGACGCCAGGGCTTCCTGGGCTGTGTCTTTAGTCCCGTGTCCCATCTGCCTTCCCCAGAGACCTCCTGGGGGAACAACACCTTTTGCTCAGCTGTTTTCCCTTTCATAGGGTGTGTCGTCTCTGCCACCACGGCACAAACCAGGACAGCCCCCCCCAGGGACTCCCAGGGACCCCTGGGGCTCATCTCAGGCCGTCACCAGCAGGAACATCCGGAGAGACATTTCAGGGGCCAACAGTAGCCCCTTTGTGGCTCCAAGGGCTCCCCAGTTCTGCCTTCGCTTGCTGGTGGCCGCTGCTGAGCCCTGGGGACCCTACAGAGAGCTCCGTCTCTAACACAAACCGGTGCCCGGCAACCAGGGCGGACCACAGTTGGGATGGCACTGGGGCAGGGAGCCAGCCAGGTTCCAGAAACAGTGTTCTCTGCTCACCGCGCAAATAGAACGTGATGTCACCTGAACAGTGCACGGGGGACATGGAAAGCCTGACTCAGCCTGGAGCGGGGGGACTCCAGCCCCAGCCGTCCCTGCAGCACACCCAGAGGGCCCACGCAGGGCTGCGCCCGGGCCCTCCCCTCCCCAGGACCTGTCAGGACATAGTGGGGAGGGCTGTCCCTGGGGGAGGCTCAGTCTCTTGGTTTCAAGTTTCCTCTGCCCCAGGGAGGCCCGAGCCTGTCCCCCACGGTCCCAGGGACCCTCCTCCGAGCTCCCTCTCTCCTCGGTGTTTGGCCAATATTTCTGATGTATTTGGATTAATATCTCCATAGTTTTTTGCTGTTTTCTAGTAATTGCCCTTCCCTTGTCCTCTGTTTTTTTTTTTTTTTTATTTTCCACTCTTTTTCTGTCCTCTCTGATTTTATTTGATTCTTTTATGTGATTCTACTTTGTCCCCTCACTTAGCACATCAGTCATACTTGCTAATATTTGTTCAGTGAGTTGCCCTTGAGATTGCAGGACACGTTTGCAACTGCTCGGCGCCCACTCGTGTGACGGGGCCCAGGGCCCATCTGTGCAGAACTTGACTTATTTAGTGTTGAGGCGTGTGTGGCTTGAACTGTGTCGCTCAGATTCAGCTGTTCGTCATGACTCCAGTGTGAACTTATTTGAAGGTAGGATCATCGCAGCTGTAGTGAGTTAAGATGAGGTTATTAGGGTGGTTCCTAACGCGATATGATGGGAAGTTTGGACACAGACACACGTAGGGGGAAAGGCTGTGAAGAGACATAGGGAGGAGACGGTCACCTCCCAGCCAAGGAAAGAGAGGGCAGGAACAGGTCCTTCCCTCCCAGTGCTCAGAAGGAACCAGCCCCCCTGACACCTTGATCCTGGACTTCTAGCCTCCAGAACCGTGGGAGAACAAGTTCCCGCTGTTTTCGCCACTCAGTTGTTACAGCAGCCCTAGGGAGCTGATGCAGGAGACAGGCATGGCGGGGGGTGACCGGAGGAGGGGGAGCAGGGACGGACAAGGTGGAGCAAGCAGAGGGTGTCATGTGTGTGTTAGTGCATGTGTGTGCATGTGCTTGCGTGTGTGTTCATGTGCATGAATGTAGCATGTGCACATGCCCATGTGCACGTGTGTATGAATATGTGAGTTTGCGTGTGTGCAAGTGCGACTCTGCAGGTGCACGTGTGCATGTGGGCTGTGGGAGCCTCAACACATCTTAATCCCGTCTGCAGGGCTGACTTACAGAGACACTTTTGTGGACCCCTCACACCTATGACAGCATCAGAGCAGGCGGATTCTTTGCAGCTTCTTGCTGTGATGCCGCCAATGACATGCACTGACCAGGGGACACTGGTTATTTTGATTCTAGCCACAGACACAGTTGAAGTGCTGGGCCCCAAGCCTGTCTTTCTGGAGGGCCTCACGTGCCACTGCCTCTCTCTTCTTGGGCTCCTTCACGAGAAAGTGGCTTCCAGAAAACATGCACGGCCCAGCTTTAGTTATCTGCAGATTCCCGGGGGCTGACGGTTAATAACTGCACGGCCGGATGGACGAATACAAAAACGAATGAACGAAAGTTGATTGAACGCTGGAGCTGTGGTTGGGATCTGTTCTGAGGTCCATGCATAGCTTGAGAAGACAGAGGCCCAGGATTATGCAAATTTGATCCAAAATATAATTCTGATTGCTGAGGACCTGAGAATTAGAAACAAGATGCTAATTCCTTGGGATAGTGGGAGAGTAGCTTCGCACAGAGGGTGGGAAGGTGGTGGTTACCAGGGCTGGAAGGGAACAAGAGGAGGGTGACAGCACTCGAGGGGACGTCCAGCCTCTCAGTGAGGAGGCAGCTCTGGGCTCCAGCCCTGCGAGCTTCCCTGTCCCCAAACCTCAGTCCGCACCTCAGGCACGATGGATCAGGGACCACCGATGGGTCTGTAAAAGCACCTCCAGTTTCACAGTAGAGTTTTTACCTCTCCAAGCCTCAGTTTCCACATGTGTAAAATGGGAATAATAAAACCAACCTCCCAGGGTTTAAATGAGGTGACAGATGAAAGTGAGCTTTGAAAACAGTGCCATATTTCAAAATTATTAATTACATGTTTGCATTGCAATGAAAAATAACCTCTTCCATCACCATCTGGGGCAGAGTTTGCCAACAAGTTGTAGAAGTCTTTCTCATCGCGGGCTTTACGTGGACTACAGCAGACACACAATCATTTTCGCTTGAGAGCTCGTTTTTTATTCACCATTAATGAATGGTCCCCTGTCACTTCCACACTCTGTCCTCCAACCAACCCAGCTTCCCTCCCGGCCACAGGCTCTCTGGGTCTGTGTTTCTGACCCCACGCCATGCAGAGACACACGTGCACGCTGAGCCTCAGTTCTACGTCTGGAAAGTATGAAGCCACAGACACGGAGACAGCTGGCGGTTCAGGTTTGGCAATCCTGGGCTGTTTTGCCATCTGAGCATGACAAAAAGCGGGGAGGGGGCAGTTACTCATGGAACACAGAACAAAGGCCATGTCAGTTCCAGTTGCAAAGATGTCATCACAGTGGCTGTGATGACCCAAAAGTGGTCTTTCCCCTAATGTCAGATTTCAAGCAGAACTCATGTTCAGACTCCGCCCAGGAGTTACAAAACAGTTGCACAATAAGGGGTTTCCCCTGCTCTGGTTTGGGTCTCACCCTTCTGTTTTGCTCCTACACAAAAGACAGATTAACATCTGGCCCAGACTGCGGGACTCTCGCATCTGCTCGAGCTAAACTGGCTGCCGCCAGCTGCTGTGTAGAGAACTGCGTGTTCTTTGGGTGGGAGGTTCATGGATAATTTAAAATTCAGAGCAAGGGCTGCGGACTCTGTTTTGTGGAAGGAGGAACTGGAAGCTTGGGGGAGCCCCTGCGTACGTAGCATTTGGGGTAGCATTTTTAATGGCTCAAACTAAACATGGCAGGATTCTGGTGGCCAGAGAACACCACCAGGAAACAGAAGACCTGGGTTTGAGTCCTGGTTCAGTTAAGTGCCACTTTTATCACTGACCCCTGCACCTGGGTTTCTTCTTATGGCAGCGGAGACAGGAATGTCGGGAACCACATTTTCTTTGCAGAGCCCCTGGTTCAACATACCTTCCGTGGTGTGCTCTGCTTACGCCTTTGATGCCGCCCCCACCGCAGGCTGCTGACGTCAGGCAATCTTACACCAACGCCAGGTCAATCCACCCACAGCCACCAGTGACCCCACGTTTGGGCAGGGAAACTGAGGCAGGCAGTGATTACGTTGCATGCCCCAGGTCACATACTGGTGCATGCCAGAGCTGGTGAGAGTGTAATCCGAGGGCTGGCTCCACAGCACACTAAACTCTCCTGCCAAAGTGCCTGCTGTTTCCAACGAGGGGATGGCACAGTGTGCTCCCAGCCCCCGTCCAGGTTCTTCCTGCTCCTGCCCCCAAGCAGCCCCTTCCACCCCGAATCGTCCCTGCGATTAGTGTCCACTGCTTGCAGTTCTCGAGTCCTGTGGGGAAGGAAGCTGGGGCGGCCCGGCAGCAATGCAGTCCCGCTTCTTCCCTGCTCTGGGGCAGCCCGCACGCCCTCATCTCTGCATGATCTCAGTCTCGAGGATGGTAAGAAAAATGATTCCTCCGATTACTTATTTCCCTTCCCTTTCCTCTTTTCTTGTAATTTTTTTTTTAAAATTGTGACAGATATACATTTTTTTTCTAAAAAGGTTTGGAATTGGATTGAAGTGTGGAAAGGAGCAAAGACAGCAGGAAGCCAGGAAGAGGGATTTGGAGAGCGCGGCTTCCGTGTGCGCAGGAGCGTTTATCACGCAGAGCAGTAGGCGATTCTTTCCGCTTTAAGGGAAACATGCGCCCTCCTCACCGGGCTATGACAAGGTGAGGCTGGAAGCACAGACGCTGGATTAGAGAGGGAAAGGCGAATTTTCCCCACTGTCCCACACCCATCCCCAAGGCTCCTTTTGCTCTGGGTGAACTTCTTTCTAGAACAGCTCTGAAAGTGGGGTCCACAGACTCCTGGGGTCTCTAAGACCCTTTCAGGGGGATCCTCAATGTCAAAACTATTTTTACAGTGATACTAATCCATGTTTGCCTCCTTTACTGTGTCGACATTTGCACTTACGGAGCAAAAGCAAAGGTGGGTGAGATTGTTGGAGCCTTGGCGTGAACCAGGGCAGGGGCAACTAAGCTGTACTGACGGTCACTGCATCTTCACCACCATGCACGTGCAGAAAAAAATAAAACGAAAAGAAAAAGTACTAGTTTTACTCAAGAATGTCCTTGATGAAGCAATACAAACAGATTTTACTAACAGAATGCACATCATTTTAATTTTCGTGCAACAAAATGGAAAGTGCACGTGAAGAACTGCTGGTGTACACTGAAGCGTGGTGCTTGTTCCGAGGAAATGCGGTCATGCGTCTAAGTTGCAAGCTAAACTAACCACTCCTTGTTCATGAACACCCTATCTACCTGCAAGAACAACTGACAAATTATGTTTACTCAGACTTGGGTATTTGGCTGGTATTTCCTCAAAAATAAATGAAACGAGCCTGTCACTTCAAAGAAAACAACTTAGGAATATTTGTTGTTGATGATAAAATCTGAGCTTTCAAGTGAAAATTTGAATTTTTGAAAATTTGTACCCACCTTGAGCTTTACAGCTTCCTAGTACTTTTCTGATGTGATTTGCAGTGATGGTAAATGATGCAATTGTTTAATATTGTGTATTGAGATGTGTCAACATTTTGAAGCAATATTTTCCAAATGACCAAAGCATGATGTTACAAAATCATGCATGGGTAAATGATCCCTTCAAAATGCAAGACAGACCGATGGAATTTAATATAACCACAGGGAAGTTTATGGATACGGTTTCATATCCCAATTACAATTAAGAAATGACCATTTGTTAAGTTTTGGCATAGTGTAAAAGAATATCCACAATTATCTGAAGTAGCTGTTAAATACTCTTCTTTTTTCAATTATGTATCTGTGTTATGTAGGCTACATTTTCTTCATATACTCAATCAAAATATATCAGAACAGACTGAATACAGAACAGGTAGAGGAATCCCACTCTCTTCTACTAAACCAGACATTAAAGAGATTTGCAAACCTGCGAAACAATACCATGCTAACTTTTAAAAGAGAGAATTCTTACAAGAAAAAATGCTGTTTATGCTAATATGTAATTTAAATGAATTAATATTCTAAGACTTGTTTTAATTTCTAATATGGTAACCTTTGATAGCTTTAACCAGAGGTAAATGTTTAACAACCTCCCCAGGGGATAAACACCCTGATTTGCAGTGTTTGCTAATTCCCACAGTATCACGACCCATTCCAAGTTGACGACATCACTGATGGGGAGTTGGGGAGACACTTGGTTAGCCCTAGGAGCTAGCTCCAGCACACCAGTGCATGTAACCCACATAAGCTCTTTGGCAACCTCACTAACTCTGACAAGTGTAAAGGAGTTCTGAGAATGAGTTTGAGAACAGGTGTCCTAAGACCATAATCGCCCTCCTCTCTGGTAAGTGACCGCACCAATGTCAGGACTCCATTGAGGTGGCATGGAGGGTTGTGGCCTTAATTACAAACGTGCTTAAACCTCAAGTCCTTATATACTTAATGTGAACATCCTCTCTCCTCAGTTATCTCCGCCAAAGCTCTGGCAAAGACAAGACATCTTAATCTATTATAATCCTTTCTTAAAGGAGCACTTTTTGAGAATTCCTTCAGGAAGGGCTGAGACGATTCCAGCGTGGGTGTGGTTTCTAGGTAACTTGTGTGTGAAATCAGTTAAACGGAGATTTGACTCTCGGTGACGTCAAGTTTCGGGCAGACAAGGGATCTTGTTAAAATACCCCCACTCCACCTCCTCCGTGCTGGGGGTGGGGAGAAAAAACCAGGAATCTTACAAGCAGTTTATATAAACAAAATATTTTATTATTTGAGAAAGAAAAGGCCAAATTACAAACATTATATACTGAAGACCTGTTCATTATCATGCTGAAGGTTTATAAGGACTTTAGTTTCCGTAACTATTAGACTGAACCCCATGAAACTGCCATCTTTGTGCATAAAAGCCAGTCTGATATTGGCAATTTCATGTGGTTCAACCTCACATAAAATGAGACGATGGCCATGATTTCTTTAGGCTACAAGATGTTCCCAGTCACATGTCTGTTTATATTATAAACAGATGTCCAAGTGATAAATAGGTCCCACTTGAGAAAAACATCCTGTGCTTAAATAGACTGGGAACTGTCTTCTGTGGGTATTTTGGCTGAGTCGTCCCAGCCCTGGCTGTGCTCCCCAGCTGGCCCTGCCACCCGATTCCTCAGTCTCATCACATGACAATACTTCAGAGACGTCAGCCACTGGTCTGAGGCCACACTGCTAGTAAGTAGGAAAGCCTGCCTGGCTTTGAAGCCAACTTGACTGGATCATGTATGAAGGCCAGGAATACATGACTCAGATGCTCTTTTGACACAACTGCAAAAGTCTCCATCTCCATCAAAACATTTTCTCCAAATGAATGACCCCAATGCGTTCTTTCCCACCTGCGTACCCTCTCTGTGCATCTGGGTAATCTATGTCCAAGAAAATAAGAAAAAAAAAAAAAAAAAAGATTGCTGTGACACAGAGCAGAAAGGGGCTATCCAGACAGTCCCAGACACAACAGGTGACCAAAGACGGGACAGATGGTGCTTTGTTCAAGAGGTTTAATAAAGACCCCGCCCCGCCCCCACCCTCAGCTCTGTACAATACGTTTCACTTTACATGGAGCTGAGATAAAAATAAAGCTTTCTTACAAATTACATTTTTTTCTCCAGTGAATTACTTTTGCAGTAAAAATAGCTGCTACATAAATCCCTCCTGATCTCTGAAAAGGAGTCGCATATTTCCAAAAATAGTATTCTTATTTTAATCCTACAGAATAACTTGGGGCACAGGAAGGAAACGGCTGGTTGGGCAGGGAGAGGTGAGTTGCTGGAGAAACACAGTTAAACTAAAAAATAAAATATGCTTTGTGTACAAACTGACTTAAAGGCATGCACAGAAGTGGAAAACATATGCCATTTGTCAAGAAAAATACTGCTTTATAGCTTTTGCTTTACAATTAGAGAAGGAAGCAGAGAGGCCAAATGTACCCCCCGATAATAACGTTAGGTTTCTTGTAAAAATTCCCAAATGTACAAAGAAAAGTCCTTGCCAGATAACCAAGGCAAAAAACCCACGAAACACAAAAGGCAGGGACTACCTGTCTTCGACCTTATTCCTGTAGGTATATTAAATGTAAATACACACTTTACTTCTCTCAGTCTGCCCTTGGCAGATTAAATCTTTGCAAAATGCCATATGTGCTACTGAAAAATGAAATAAAACATTGGATGTCTGCATTATTTCAAATACAGTTATATAATTATTTTAAATTACAATATACAATTTTTGTTAAATAGTACTGTTAGAGGATTTTGAGAACAATTATAAGATTATAATAATATATACAAACTAACTTCTGAAATGGCATGGTTATTTCCTTCCCACCCTCCTACCCCTCTCAAACAAAGAGGCAGCTTTTGCATTTGCTGTTCTTGGTTGCAAAAGGCAAAAGAAAATTGCGAAAAAGTTTGTGTATGTCCATGACAGCTCGCTCCTTTGAGTCTCCAACAGTGAGCACTGTCCCGCCCCACGGCCTGCTTGGAGCCAGGATGGCTCCCCAGTGCCGCCTCCTCCACCGTTTTCACTGAACAGTATTGTGAGTAGCATCTGCGTGTCAGCAGACCCTACGCTCAGCAGCTGTGCTGTCTCTGCCACGGCGGAGACAGCCTTGTCGAGAGGCAAGGTTTGGGATGAAATAGGTCACACTTCTTGGCGACCTCCTGGACACATTTAAACCCGCCTTTCCTGGGTCCTTGGAGCAGTCAGTCAAGATGAGCTTCCGGCTCACAGTCCACGGGCCTGGGGCCGGCTCAGCGTGGTCCCAGGGACCTCAGTCCTCTGTGTCGGGCTGGACGCCCAGGATGGCGTGCAGTTCCTCCGGCGTGAACCCCAGCAAGTTCTGGAGGTCGCACACAAAGCGGTAAACATAGCGCTTCCCTGACGTCTTATGGATGATGTTCTTGTCGTAATAGTAGCGCAAACCCCGGCTGAGCTTCTCGTAGTTCATCTTGGGCTTATTTTTCCTCTTTCCCCACCGGCGGGCCACCTTTGGTTGACACAGATGGAAAAGAGTTAGGTCCAATTTTGTCAATGAAGAAAAAGCGAATGGCTTTCCTCCCTGACGTGACTCTGATGCATGCTCTCCCTAGAGGACTGGACAACTACAAAAGGTCCATGGAGGTTCAACCTGTCTTTTAACATGTTCGCCAGGGACACCGTGTCCCTCGGCTGTTTCTCTGCACACGGGAGAGAACGCTGGGGACTGAGCCCCTGCTCCCTGTCTCCAGCTCTGTCTCAGCAAAACCTCCTGGGAGCCAGGGGTTCAGAGCCAGGAGGCTCCTGCGAGAAGGGAACCGCGGGTTTCACCACCCTCCTGGGTTCTATCCTAACTACTACAGTTAACAGCTGCTGAGCAGGATTCTGAGCTGTGTGACATAGTCATTCCTCAATGCTTGTTTCCCAAGGGACTTGGGAAGCGACAGATTACACTCCACGGTGCCAGAGACCAGGGGCTTCTCTAGTGCCGTCCTGGCGTGGCTGCTATCTCATCTGCCCTCAGCCTTCCCTTCCCGCCGAGGCTCCTGGTCCCAGTGCTCCAGGGCTGGTGCTGGCCCTGCCGAGCTCAGCTGAGGAGCAGGGAGTCAGCAGCTGGCTGGCTGGGGGCTACTAGGAGACTCGTCCCCTCAACAGACAATGGCAAACTTCCTAAGGCACTTCCAGATGGTTGGGACAGACCTTTAGTTTGTAGCTTGGGCTTTTTGATCAGACAACAGACCAAGACAGGCACATTTGCGTGAGGTCCATGTATGTGGGGTACCCAGGGGACACCCCAGACATTTATCAGCAAAGCAATGCCTCCGCCTCCACTTTCCCAACACTCAGGTAGAAAGATTCTCATTGGACTCAGGAATCCGTTCTTGTACCCAGAGAACTGAATTTTTGAACCCAACGAGATGAGTCAGGTGTCAGAGTCCAGATATCTCCCAGGGCTCTGGCCATACCTCGTCCGGGTCAGCAAGCTTGAACTCCCATCCGTCCCCCGTCCAGCTAATGAACGACTGGCAAGATTTGTCCGAGAGCAACTCCAGGAGAAACTGCCACAGCTGAATAGGTCCACTTCCTGCGGGGAGAGGGAGACACATCATACCTTTCCATAGGCTTAAAATACAAAAGCAAGGTTTTAACGTCCTAATTCCACAAGCTGACTGAAGAACGTAGACCCCACTCTCTGGAAGGGGTTCTGACGTGAAGGCGGAGCTAAGGTGTCGGCCACATTGCTAAATGCTCCAGTGGGCTGAGGCTGGATGCCAAACACAGGTTCTTCCTCCATACCTCGCCCTCCCGGAAAAGAGGGTTGCTCAGCCAAGGCACTCTTCCCCTCCACTGCTGGGTTTGTTCTTTCTGGAAGAAAGTTCGGGGGCCCCCAGCTCTTGGCATTAAAATTCCTCATCCTGTTTAATTGTTCCTCATGTGAAAATCTTCATGGTTTATTTCTAGAAACACCCAGCGGGGCAGGATGGGGGCAGCTGAAGGAGTATTTCACCACGGAAAGAAAGAGGCATGTCATTCGTGGAATCCCGTGCTGCCGCTTCCCAGCCTAGTGACTGTGTGTAAATTGCCTAGTGGCCCAGTTTACTCAAGAGCCACATGGGGTAAGCGCCGTTGCCTCACAGCCTCCGCCTGGCGGAGCGCGCTTTGCCAAGTGCCTCTCACGGACCTTTCCTCGATTGGTATCTAGAACGGCCAGCCTGTGAGGCAAGCATCATCGCAGCCCTGTTTTAAAGATGAGGAAGATGCGACTCAGAGGACAGGTGCCTCGTCCTGGATCACACGCCCATCACCGTGAAGGGGCCAAAAGCCTGGAGCTTCCCACCCTAAGCCCAATCTCTTTCTACCAAATAGCTCTTCCCTCAAAACGCAACAGCTGTCACCTATACAGCTTTGCTCTAAAGCACAAAGCACAGGCATTCTGGAACCAGAGCCTTGTGACCACAGAGGGCTGTCTGTCTCTGAGCCAATTCCTCATCTGTAAAATGGGTTCATATCATCCCATGCTGTGCTGTCCCAGGGACTACAGACCACATGCCAAGCTAACCATGCAGAGCTGGCAGTGATAAAGGGTAAATAACATTACTGTTAACATGGAAACACCAATGCTATGGCTGTTTATTTCCTTAGCAGGCCCCGAACTTCTGTGTATGAAAACTATAATAGTTTTCACACACTCTTATGTGTATTTGAATACATTTACACAGGTTTTTTTACACAGAATAAAAATGAATACCTAACCATCCTTATTTTAACCTATCAGATTTTTTAAAGTAGTTATATTTTTTAATCCACAGTGGCTCCATATGGTCAGATTATGGGACCAAAAAAAAAAGCACATTTAAGGACACAGAAAGCAATGAAAACAAAAAGTCTTGGTATTTTTGCAAAAGGACTGGAAATATCTGGTTCTAAAAACAGCTTTAATATTTGTCCCCTGCCTAGAATAGCTCTCACCCAAACCTTAAAAATAAGAGTATATGGATTTTAGAAGCAAGAAAAGGTAAACAGTGCTCGTATTATTAGAGGCCGGCTCTGCGGCCCCTCCCTGCGTCAAATGGCATTCTTTGAGATTCCTGGAGTGGGTGAGTCAGGGCTGAAGACTCCCTGGGCCATGTCCTCTGTGTCTCCTCCTCTTTAGAACACCCAGGTGGAGGAGCAGCCTGTCCATCTCATCCACTCCACCGGGCTCTGTGTATGTGACGATGCCTGCAAGGTTGGCCTTTTTACAATCCAGAGGTATAGTGAGCCACATATAAAACGTGGAGTATGGACACAATGTGCCTCACCTAGAAACACCCTCGGTAAACACGGTGCTATGGCCAGGCAGGAAACAGGGGACAGGACTCAGGAGACCGGGTGGCCAGGCTCCCAGAGTGGCATGCTCACCCGTGAAGCCGGCCAGCACGGCTGCAGGAATAACTGGTTTGCCTTGCTCCACCGGGTCGCTCCTCTCTTGGATGTAATCCTTGAAGGACATGGTCGGTTTATTGAGGCAGAGAGACTGGCTGCAGTCGTCTTCGAAGCTCTCAAAGGAAGGCACCCTCTGCACATCTAGCAAGGACGACTGGCTGTTCCAGGACTGCAGCAGCGAGTCTGAGCTCTCAAAGCTGTCGGCGCCGTTCTCAGAGGAGTCGTGGTCTTTGGGTTTCCCTGGCAAAGACAATGGAGCACATGCTGTGACTCCCCCAGGCACGGAAATAGTCCAGCGCTGCTGAGCACTAACCGCAGGGCGGTCTTGGGCTTGACCTCGCTATCACCGCCAACCGCTCCCAGCACCCACCCGCTCCCCGGGTGAATGTCAGACGTAACGATGAGCAAATGATAAACCCAAAAGAAAACACACTGCAGATCCCATCTACACGACGTTCAAGAGCAGCAAAAACTAATCCATGATGATAAGAGTCAGAATGGTTTCCTTTTGGGGTGGGGATGCTATTGATAGGAAAGAGGTATGCAGGAGCCTCTGGGCTGCTAGGAAGTTCTCCATATCCACCTAGACGGCTTACACGGGTGGACATACATGCACAAGTTCAACCAGTTGTACAACCTGAGATTTATTTGTTCGCTGTATATATGTCAGCACTCCACAAAAAGAAATCTGTCACATTCCTGCACAGTCTCCAAAAAATACCCATTGGGTGGAGGAATCTGGCCCCAAAAACAAGGCTGTGCCTTGTTTACTCAACATCTGCAGGGCCTACGCCAGTGCGAGAAACACACTAGGGGTGTGCTTGTTGTTGGAAAGGCGCTCGGAACACAGGCCAGCGCCTTGACCTCCTCCAAGGGCTGAGAACAGGACATATTGATTAAAAAGTTCATTATCACTGTCTGACGGCGGCTCTCAGAATCAACCCAACAGCTGAAAGATGCTTCCTATATTACCGGAATTGCTGGCGAGCAAGTTCAAGCTGCTGGCCGGGAAGTCCTGCCTGAGGGAGCAGTAGCTGATGTTGACAGTGTCGAGCCGAGATTTGGGGAACACCTGAAACTCCTGCTCGGAACTGAGCATGCTGGGCACTGCCGCCGGACACATGCCGTCCAGGAGGCCGCCTTTAGGGTAATTCTGCGTCTGTACGCCATACGGCGCCTGCTCCACGCCAAAACCTGGAACACACAATCGGACAGCAGAGTTCTTGAAGTCAGTATTAACAGGATAACCAACCCCTCGGAGCCAATCACAGGTGACCACTCTGCACGCACGCTCCAGCCTTCTGCAAAGCCTCAGTGAAGACACGGGCAGTTTGTCACGAAGTCCTCTTCTCCCCAAACCACTCATCTGCTTCACCGATAAGCCCACTGCCAAAATGGCTGCTGTCCCTGGAGCCAGCAGGGCTCAGTGTGCATGTCTCTGTGGCCCCAGTGCTTTCATGTGACCCTCAGAATGACAGGGCTCACTGGCCGTTAGATTTGAGGTTTAGAGAGACTAAGTGATTTGTCACACAGTATGTGATTTGTATAGAGCAGAACTGGGCCATGAAACCCTGTGTTCTGATGAAAAGCCCATCTTCTTCCTTCTCCCCCATCAGGGAATAACTCATTTTCTGGAGGCAGAAGGAAGCTCTCTTACTTTGACTCAGGGTCAGGCAAGCAGAGGGTCTCCCGCTGTGCCACGTTTAGAAAGACCTTCTGAGCAGTGAGCCCCATGGCGGGGTGGAGGGACAGGCTTCACCTGGGCCAGATGGTGGAGCTTGGGCCAGCGAGGGAGCAGAAAGTGCCACCGAAGCGCACTATTCTGATGACCTTCCCACACTGGCTCCGGCAGACCACCCCTTGCCCTGCCCTCCCCAGTACCAACAAACAGAAGGACCCAGATTCCATGACAGCTCTTTAAACTCCTAAGTTCAGTGCAAATTTACACTGGCTTCCAACACACTTTCTGTGTCTGCCATCTCTTGTTGGTTACATTAGATTAACATCTGGCAACCACAGTAATCAGCTCCCTCCATTCTGCTCCTTGCTCTACCAATGGCCTAGACCACGGCTAACGGCACTGACCAATGGGAAGATCACATGAACCACTTATAAGATTTAAAATTTTCTAGTGGCCGTATTAAAAAAGCAAAAAGAAACAGGTGAAGTTAATTTTCTTATAACATTTTACTTAATCTAACGTAACAATTATATTTCAATATGTAATCAATGTTCAAAATGATCAAGGAGATATTTTACATTCTTTGTTTCGTACTAGGACTTCTACTCTTACTACACATCTCAATGTGGAGGGGCCACATTTCAGCTGCTCAGCAGCTTGACACCCATGTGTGGCCACTCTGTGGGACAGTACGGGTCCAGGTGGCCCCCGGAAGAGCCTCCTTTAGACAGTCCAAGTCAACGTAAGACCAAGCTCCTAAGGGCAAACTCGATGGGACTCACCTAACGTATTACTGTTAATCCAGTGAGGAACCGAGTTGAGGTGTGAATTTTCTTCATATTGGTCTTCTGTCTTTTCTTGGTTTTCTGAAAAAAAGACACCAGTGACATAAGATGGCAGAGCTAGATAAAAACTACTTATAAGAAAACTTACTCTCTGAACTACTGTTCTCTGGTTACTTCAGAGTGACTGAGTGCATTTAGTGCTCCACATGTCACCTCAGGTGCTCCACATCACTTATGTCTGTTTCAAAGAGCTAGAGACAGCAACACATTTCTCTAGTAACCAGAATAAATTTTCCAAAATGAATGACGTCATTGGCAAAGTTAAATTTTCTATCACAAAATTTGGAAGCTCTAGATTATGTATTTAAATTCATTCATGTATTCAAGAAGTAGTTAAATGTTTATGAAGTCTCTGTACCAGAGACTGGGAATTCAGGGCATTAATAAAATGGACATAGTTCCTGTCTCGTAAGGCTCAGGGCCCACTGCTTCCAACTCTGACGGTTTGGTGAAGGCTTCGGTGTGGTGGGAGCCTGCCACGGTGGACATAGGTGCCCACAGACTTTGAGAGGGAAAAGGTTTGTGCTCTGTGTAAGTGTGCCTACTATTAACACACTACAGACCGCGTGTAGACACACAAATCCAAGCACACACAGACTCACATGCCCAAGTAATGGCAAAACAGGCCCAATGTGGCAACACACAGATTCACCAGAAACTTGTTAGATAAGACTTGTCCAAGTTCAGGGAACATTTGGGGGTCTTTAAAAATAAGTTTCCATGGCCCCCAGAAGCCATCACTGAAACGCTGGCAGTTGAACTCTAGGTCTTTCTGAGATTCTGGGTCTACAGGAAATGTTGAGACCAGGTGTGTTTAAAATCAATTAAGTGAGGAATACTTCCCTGAACTCAATGAACAAGCTAATTTTCTTATGTTTTTTAACTTAGATGGTCCTCACTGCAACTTTCTTTCTTTTTTAACTCACTGTATTTTAAACATCGGTCTCACTGCTCTTTTAAGTTCTGAATCAAGACTTTCTCTGCCGTTGGCGAAATTTCTATTGATCAATGGCCAGTTTCTGTACATGTCAGTGTGTAAATATATATCGATTAATTAATTACTTGCTTGTTTAAAAACACAAGTCCCCCCCAAGATTCTCTTTGTTGGATTCCATTTGGGCTTAGGAAAATTTACTATAAAATTCAGAGTTTATCTGAGTAAAGGCTCCCTTTCATTAAAGCTGACGTATTTCTTCTGTTTCTACGAGGTGAATTCACAAAACATAGGAATTCCTGCTGGCATACATATCTGAGTCAACATGGACTCCCATGACAAACACAGTCTGGCAATCGCGAACGACTTAGTGACTAAGGCTACTGCCTTGTGGCTATACTTGATGCTAAACACACACACATACATACACATACACACACACACACACACACACACCCCAACTTAAGTGGAATACAGATCTATAAACACCGCCACGTATCTGACTCACTTGAGTGGCATTTTGAGGCAATTTGCTCTGTACCATTTCAAATGCCAACCCTGAGGCTGAGGAACAATCATTACTTTTCCCTGCCACGGCTCACCCTAGACAAGGGCGCAAGTCACGCAGCTGGTACCTTTGATCATCTGCTCCAGATGTTCCCAGAGGATGTCGCCCACGAAGTCAGGTGCCAGCTCCAGAAAGCGCTCCTTGCCAAGGTTACACAACACCTGGCCATTCATGCCGAACCTCTGGAGATTTACATTCACCAGACTGAACTCGTTGGTTGCCCAGAGAAGCCACTGGCATACTTGTTGCTCGTTCCACAGCCAAGGGTCTGGCAGGAGGCAAGGAAAGATGGAGCACACACGGTGAAAAACACGGAAAGGCAGTGGGACCAGAGTCAGCCCTGATTTATTCACTAAGTCTAGGCACTGCAGAACCAATGAAATAAGCAAGACAGCATCATGATACGACCCAGGCAAACCCTAAGACACTAACAACTCCTTCTAACATAGACACAACGAGCGCTAGATGAGGTCGTCAGCTGACTGGGTTGAAATAGAAACTGGCTCAGGTTAACTACACTGATGCTACTCTTTGCAAGATACCCCAAGCAGAAGCTTAAAAAAATCATTCAAGATCAGACAACTGCAGTCAAATTCGTTTTTCTAGTCCTACACGGGCTCATGGGAGCAGTACTTACTCTTTGGAATGCCAAGGCGACGCTGCTCCTTTTTGAAGCCACTGAAGGTAGCTTTTAAGGCCTGACTCATCACAGCCTTGCTGCACGGAGTTAACAAAGGCAATTCACAGTTGGTGGAGTCTGCAAAGAAACCCCATGGGTGCATTAGAAATTCAAGCTGACAATATCAGGTGGGGACTGGGGAGAGAAATCCTAGTTTTTGGGAAAGAACAATTTTGATCCCAAACCATGTCATGAATCCTTAAAAGAAAGTATATAAGTTGTATTTTTATATAATTATATAAAATATATAGATATTAAAAACTTTTTTGACTAAAATTGAGAAAATATTATACATCTCAGAATTATGCTTATGAAAAAAATTTAAATAAAACAAGTTTTATTCTATTTTTGAAGGCTTCATAAAGCAGTTATACATAGGTAAAATTTCTAAGTTTATTTTAAAATTTTAGACAATGCAAGGAATTGCAAGGTTTCTGGTGAAAAGGCTTAGAGGGACTGTAAACGTATCATTTGGAAGTTACTTCCATTAAACCGAGCAGCAGGCAGAGACCTGAGCACAACAAGAACCGACAGCACTGTGAAGTAACACGCCTTCACTTTTTATTGAAAAACAATCTCTAGATACCCTCGGCAACTTCAAGAATGATAAATGACTGTCACAAGATGTTGTGCTTATGCAAGTGTATGTGTTTTAATTAATTTTCTGGGCTGTATTTTCTAGCACCTACTTCAGATGACAAAGTAATCTCTGGAATGTTTCCAACTAATAATTCTACCACAGTAATGGCAGAGACATTATCTGATGTGCTATTCCTTTAAAAAGAATAAACAATGACATTAAGAATTACAGAAACAAACACAGATGGGTAAAGATTACAAAGAATAATGTGTTGCCCCAAAACTCTGGGCAGGGGAGATGATTTAACTAATGATGTGAACCCAGAATTAAAGTTGGGGTGCATCTGAATGTCCATTGTTTTCTGTCTGTTTTGCAGATAGAGCAGGGAGAGGCTTGCAAATGTTGAAACATCCACAATGGAAATCTCAGGGGTTTCCCACAGTTTACTAACTAACAGCAGCTCACCGGGGTGTGTCTGGCACTGGAGACAGAATCACCATTGTCACACGAATAGAAAACTGCCTTCTGCCAGGTCCAGGGCATCTATGACTCTTCACACCACAGATTCAAGATGTCAACATTCATCCCTGAGAACTGTCATTTCTTTATTAACTGAACTACATAGGGAAATCACACACAATTTGTGAAGTCTAAGGAACAAATTACCATGAGAAATGGAATCCAAGCCTGTTGGCACTTCCTGGAGTGTTTGCTCTTCATTTAGTGAGGGGAAAACGGCAAACAGGGACCCATCAAAAGTGTCAAAGGCTGGCTGGCGCTGCAAAAACAGATGCAAAAGAAACCAAATATAATATTAAAACTTATTTAATCACCTATATTTAAAGTGATCCATGGGTCATCTTATCGACATACCCTTACTAAACTGGCAATTATGAAGCAACACATGGAATCAACCACTGAGTACTCAAAACAGACTTCTAAAATGGTCAAAGTTACCAAAATTATTCCGTTTTACTCTGGATTATTTAAGTAACCTCACAGTCAGAATGACTGGGAATTTATGTGAGTGGCCTAACCCACTTAAATCAATAAATTAAATAAACAAATCTAAAAATAACAGAATCTTATAATAGTGCTGGAAGGAATCTCAGAGACTCCTTCTCCAAATGCCTGGCCCTCCTGTTACACGGGAGAAAAATTCAATCAGGCTGTGTGTAAGAAAAATGACCCTTGACAAGGCAGTAGTTTGAGTGTAATGCAGTTAAAACAAAAGGCAAATGATGGGATAAAAATTGAAGATCCAATGATGAAATAAACCACTCTGTCTTTGGAAGCATTTATTTTTGAAATGTTTACCATGAAACAACTTGACTGAAACTAGAGATGTTTTTCCTCATCAATTCCAGTGGTTTAGAAAATAGTAATACGTGAAAAAATTCCTTAACGAGTTTCATTTTATAAAAAGTAAAGTATATTAAAAAGAAGCCCCCAAATCACCTGCTAAGGGGAAAGATTTCCACAGGAAACAGGTTTGAAATTAAATTAAACACTCTACAGTTGAGGGGAAAGAAAAGGTGATAAACATACAAGGACAAAACCTTACACTATGTTGATTTCTCATCATCTCACATAACATTTATGAAAGAAATAGCCTTTAATGTAAGGCTCATTTAATGAACACATAACATCTTGATTCATCATTGCTTAATTTGTTGAGGACAATGTGGAAAAAGATTATATTTTTCCAACATAAGCTGGAAATCCCATGTTATGTGTAATACAGTGACCCATCTGTTGACTCATCAATAAAAAAAAATGTGTAACACATCTACAAATAAAATTGGTTTGTGCGCTTTCTTTTTTAGAATTGCAGAACAATGAATGACGCGCTACAAAAGAGGGCAAGGCCTCAGCTGGCGCCCAGCCCAAGAAACCCAAGACAATGATGACCACTGCCTGGGATCCAGGAGGACCCATCAAGCAATCGAGTGCAGAATAGTCATCTAAATTCATAAACCACTGCAGAGCTAATTTTGGCAAAACATCTCATAAACTTTAAAAATTCCCACCAGCATCACCCATGCAACTAAGAAAAATGCCTTTCCTGACGGTAACTTTTTTTTTTTAAAAAAACCAGGAAGCCAAAGAACAATACAAATCCGTGCTTTGTGTTTCAACACATCAATCTGAGCAAGGCCTATTTCTTCTCCATATCCAGAAATCCCATAAGTATCATTAAATTAATTGAATTCATAGAAGGATTTTTCTTAAGGGTGTGGTTTCAACTTAATACCATAAGTTCTTATACTGTTTCTGCCACATTTAAAATGTCTGGCCAAATCAAACAAGAAAACTCGCTAGTCTTAAGTTTGGTGACCTTTATAAAACTCCAGAAAGGTGTGTGCCAAGTTTTGGCTCTTTGAGCTCTATCAGACAAATAACCTCAATAATGATTTACAAAGGAAAATACAACAGACCAGAGACAGAACACCATCATGCAAGACGCTAAGGAGGCCAATCTTAAATCACTGCTTCTGAAACATGTTCACTACATAACGCTGAAAACAATCAAATCCTGCCGTCACAAGTAGAGAAGGCAAATGGGAAATTACTGGTTTGTGCTACTAAAGAATGTTCCCGAAAGGAATTACGATAGAAGCTACATAAAATTTGTTTATGCAGCAGAGAAGGCTCTTTCATCTTTAAACTGTTTCTATGGTTTATATAAACAGGCCTGCTTGTTCTCTGCACAGTAAGAGCAGGATACTAACACCACCACACCACGGGCACTGTCCCTTCTGATGGAAGCGGCGGCAGCTGTTGGGTCTGTCTGCCTCTTCTAAGTACTTTCATTTCAGTTCTTAAACAGCCTTCCCATCATTCAGGATAGGAAAGGCAGTACAGATAGCCTCACCAGCTGTTTTATAGAGAAACTCATGATTTTCACCTTGGAAGGAGCCTCAGAAATAAACTACAAAGGCCTCACTATGTATGAATTAAATAGTTTCATATCTTGGAGCACAAGGAGAACAAGCATCAAGATACCCATTCTACAAAGTAGAAAACTGAGGCCCAGAGCAAGAAAGCAAATGGTCTAGAGTCACACAGCCAGCAAATTAAAAAGCTGGGGCTAGAACCAGTCTTCTGGGACCCAACCCATCGTTTATTCTCCTACAGATCAAGTTTTCCATTTTTAAAAAAAACTTTTAAGACTCACTCACTCACCTTGAGTGTCCCCCGGTAACCATTAGCCACAGGGGCCACCTGGTCCATGTTCTTGATCCCAAAATCATTCATCTTAAAAAAGAAAAAGAAAGGAAGAGTCAAAGAAGCAACAAATTAAGTACATTTTAATGAAGCCATCATTGCTGGCATCAAGACTGAGGTTTATAGCTAACAGGTAATTCAAAGCCGAATGCTGGGAATTCTTATTTAAAAGGCTTTCCTCCCAAAGGTCTCAAGAGGAAAGTGTTTCTCAGTAGAACAAAGGGGTATGCAATTTAGGTAATTAAATAATAATGCTGATTGCCCACAGAATTCCATTTAGATGTGAGATACACAGATAAAGCCACTTTCTGGTTGGCTGCTCAGAGCCTCCCAGCTGGGTTCCCAGAGTCACAGAAGCCCCCCTCTCCTCTCCAGGCTGTGAGAGGCACAGGCCCAGGGAGGGAATCAAAGGGAGAACTTAAGACCAAACCCTGCTGCCTGGTTCCAGATCCCCCTGCTTTGAGTACAGAGCTCAAAATATTTCTGGCTTTGTGTGTTGCTTAGCTGTGTATTTCTTGAAGAGGAAGTGATTCCAACTACCGATCTGTCTTGAGACCTGCGTTGACCAGTGTGGCAGCCACCAGTCACACGTGCCCACCAAGCACTTGCTAAGTGGCTATTAGTGTGGACCGGCAAATACACACTAGATTTCAAAGATTTAGTAGAGAAAATACCTCAATAATTTTTTCATTTACTATATGTCTCCTGTATGGTATTTTGAATATATTAGGTTAATTTGAAATACACTGAAACTAATTTCATCTTGTTTTACTATTTTTAACATCGCTATTAGAAAATTTAAAATCACATATGTATCTTGCAATTGGGACAATGCTATAATAGACTGAAAAATTATTTGGGGCCCTAAAATTTAATTATTTGGCTAGGTAGGTTATATATTAATAAGAAAGGTATTTGTATAATAGCACCAGATTTTTAAAAAAAACAGTGACTAAAACACTCACTTTCAAATAAACAGGGTTAGCATAGATGAGAGTAATGTTCAGCTTGAGGCCTGAGCCCTCCCTGCTTCAGGGCTACAGAACTCAAAGCCTATATGAGGCAAAGCTCCAGGGGGTACCCTAGGCCCAGGCTGTGCTCCCCCCTGTTACAACCAAGAATTTTGAGGAATTAAAACACAGTTCAACTGACAGAACTTACTGGAGGTGGCAAATACCACATTCTCACTGAACTATTTAATTTGTGTTTGTGCTTTCTTGTTTTCTCTTTATGATCAACATTATGGCTGAACCAGACCTTCCAACAACCACACCATCCAACCACACACACACACACACACACACACACACACACACACACGCGCACATACACACACCCTTGGCTAAAAGGCAGCAGGGGAGGAAAGAGGCATCAGAAATGGCTGTTAAAACCCTCAGAGTGCAGGTAAAGCTCAGGGTAGGCAAGAGAGGATGGCAAGCACTGCCGATAACAGTCCTATGGGAGGACAAAGGAGGGGCTGTCCTGGATCAAAAGTGGCCACGTTTGTTCAGAATCTCCACTTGGTAGATTATGTCACCCACATTCACTCGAGCATCAATATTTTCTCCTACCGATGGCTGCCACTGCCAGAATGCCTAGTCACTAAGGCTAGCCCCGTGCTGGAGACCACATACTCCCACATCATCGAATCTTCCTGCATCCCCGAGTGTAGATGTTATACTCTCTCACAGTGAGGCAACTAACTGAGGCCCAGCAATATGGAGTAACCTGCCCAGGGTTGCAAAGCTACCACGGGGCCACTGCGAGGCAAGGTGGAGATCAAATCCCATGGTCCAAAACGGTCCCAAATCCTCAGTTCCCGCCCTGTGTCAGGAGAACACGAATGGATAGAAATCAACCCTTCCCTGCCACATCATGATGGAGCAGAGAGCTCACAATTGTCACTAGACCAGGTGCTACCCTCTGTGATGCAAGATGCTCCTTAGCTTAGAGCTCCATGGCACATATCTGGGTGAAATAAGTCCTGTCACCTGTTGATTAAATAAATAAACAAACTTCAAACAGAAGGCTAAAATGATAGACATCTTGGGTGTTGCCAATCATCTATCCAGATCGGGATGGGTCAGCTCCTTTTCTTCCTTCAGTTTGCAGACTGCTTGCTGACTTTATTCTGTTTGACAGAGAATGGATGTGGAAGGCAATGGAAAAGCTTCACCCGCTTTTGTGTACAAATACCAGGAGAAAAGGCAGCCTACCACTCCCACATAAAGAGCTGTAATTACTAGCTACAGAATAGAATTCTTTGTTGTCCAGCTTTTAATGAGTTTTGTAAAAACCATGTAGAATTAAAGTGCTCTACTAAATGGTTTCAGGCAGACACAAACTAATCAAATTTAAGTTTCTTATTTTACTCAACATGGCTTGTTAGGTGGTAGACAAGCCAAATTTTTCCATATAAATCAATTTCAAGTTTAGGTCCTTTCCGCGTTGCCGACTGATCACTGCTTTTGAAAAATGGCAGAAATGTTAAGAGCTGAGAATGGTTAAATTGTAAAACAAGGAGAATTTGCCTGACAACAGTACCCTCATTGGAACAAGTAATCGCTTATGTAAGATCACAGCTAAGGTTTTTATTTAGGTAAATCTGGAAAAAAAAAAAAAAAAAACCTGTAACACTTTTCAAGGTTGGTTTGCTTTTTTTGCTTTGAAAGCGATCAGTTTAGAGAGATGAATGACTAATCCCAGAAATGAGTATTTGAATATTTCCCTGCGGGACGCACGGTGTGAACATTTACTGTACTGTGATATTACTCAGAATTTTAATAAAGCTTAACGTGGAGATTTATCTCCCTGATTGGCGGTGGTGTGGGCAGGCAGATAACCCACAGGCGCTTCCACCGTATGGAACAAACATAATCTCTTACTGGTGAATTAAAATAAATTACTCCCATCTCCAAAGAGGATTGCTCATTTCTTTACTTTCTAAATAAGTAGCACGTCAGCTACTATTTTAGGCTTCCCTGAAATGGAGTACAGGCTAAGATAAAAGGTTTCCTGCGCTTAAAAAATAAAAATAAAATAAAAAACATACACAACCCAAGCACACACGCAAACGTTCAGTTAGCCCTTCATTCAAATGCTTTATGAGAGAGAAAATCAAAGCAGCCCCGCGCGTGCAGGTCCCCATTTCCGACAGGTTCCCTCTGCTCCCCTCGCAGGACCTAGGGCCCCCGGCCCGGGTGCTGGACCCGGCCGAGCAGGTGACCTGCGCCCGGCAGGTTTTCGCGGAGCCGCAACCTCCAGGTGTCTGTGGCGCCTGGAGCCCCGGATCCCCCGGGCCGGCGCCTCTCCCGCAAGTCACCCCCGAGCCCGAGGTGACGCCAGGGCCAACACCCTCTCCCATGCCCCAAACCCCTTCGCGGAATCAGGTCCCCGGGCGCACACCGGGCAGGAACAACCCCCCACCAGGCACGCGTTTCCTTTTATAAACAAAAGCAAGTGAAACAAACCCGCGCGCCCAGCCTGCGCCCGCCGCTCGGCGGCCCGGGGTGCAGCGACCCCAGCGCGCAGGGCCCCGGCCCGCCCGCCACCCTCTTTGGCAGCTCCGGTAACCGGAACTCCGACGCGCGACCCCCGAGGGCACGGGCGGCCGCCATCCCCACCCGGACCCCGCCGCAGCCCGGGGTCTGGACGTCGGTGCCCCGCGCCCCCGCCCGGGCTCTGCGTGGCGCTCCTCGGGGCCCGCTCTTACCGCTGCGGGGAGGGCCGGCGCGCGGTCCGGCGGCGGCTGCTCGGGGCCCGCGGCTCTTCGGCGCGCGCCGGGCGAGGGTGAGGGCGCGGGCGCGGGGGCTGGCGAGGGCGAGGGCGAGGGCGAGCGCGGCGGGGCGCGGGCCGGGCTGGGGCGCTCGGGGAGGCCGGACGCGGGCCGGATGGCTGCGGACTCTCGGGGCCGGGCTTCACCGCGCTCGTCCGCCGCTGGAGGAAGTAACCGGCCCGGCCCCTTCGCACCGAGCTCTTCAGGAGCGGGGGGAGGCGGGAGGAGGGAGGAGGGAGGGAAGGGAGGAGGGAGCCGAGGAGGAGGGAGGCCGCGGGGCGGGGCGGGGGCGGAGCCTGCTCCTTCCGGCCGGGCACTCCGCGGCCGCCCGCTGTCCCCAGCTGGGTCCCCCTGCTCTGTCCCTGGCTCTGTCCCTCGGCTCCGACCCCGGCGCCTCGGTCCGCGGGCCCGCGAGCGCGGACGGCAGGGGAGCCGGCGGCACCGGGAGGCCGCGGGGCCTGAGGAGTGAGGCGACTCCAGTGGAGCTGGCCGCGTTCTTGGACCCCCGAATGGACTTCGGGTTTCTGATCATTCTGTCACGAAAAGACCCCAAATAAGGTTATAAACGCACTAACTGGGCCGTGGCCGGGCCTGTGGTGCCGACCGCCCTGCCCCGGGGTCGCCGGGTCCCCGCGGCCTCCGCGGGAGGGGCGCCCCCTGGAGCCGAGCGGCGCGGTGGCCCCCGCCTGGCCGAGCCCGTCCGGCTGGGCGCGCGGCGGACGGCTCCGTAACTCCCCGAGGCGTGGTCGCTCCCACTTGACAGAGGGAGACTGAACCTCACGAGAAGTAACCCTGGTCGTATCACTGGGAAATTCAGGGTCGAGAACTGAGTGTATCTGACTCCCTAACCCATGGTCAAAACCGCCCCCCGTCCTGCGGTTTCCATTTATATCAGAAGGCGCTTGAGTTCCTGTTAGAAACGCAAGCATTTCCTGCTTAGACTCAGGTCAGATGCTCGATATTTCGCAGGAAAGTTTAGTTTCCTAAAGATGTGTATGAAATAGCAAAGCCCAGTTTAGAGGCCACGGGACTAAAAGCGGGTGCATCTCAAGGACTGCAGTTCCGGGAATGTCCCAGCTTCTCTGTTACTCAGGGTTCCCGGTCTCCAAGGCAACTCTGAATGTGGGGTTATCCGGATAGTTGAAATACTGTTGCTGCTTAATGTTTCTGGCTAGCTGAAGGCCTCCAGGTATCACAATCGCATGGGTCAGAGGCCGAATCTAAACTTCTGAAACAGCCGGGTCCTGGGCAATTGATATTTCTTGGAGATTGAATTGATTCTGATGGCTTCTCCGTGTATTTTCAGGCCCGGATCAGAGGACACAGATAGGTCAAGAAGGAGTTCCATAAATGGAATACAGATCCATAGTAAGTTACCATGGAGACATGAACAGTATGCTACTATTTTTTTTTTTTTAACCGTAGCAGAAAATACTGACTCATCTGGGCAGCAATTTCAGCTAATATAGGGTCTTTTTCTCTCAGGCTACTCACACAGCCCTTGCTAGTGTCTGAGAAGCTTGGTGCAGACAGCCATTCCCTGAAGCTCAGTTGCCCAAAGCAGCACTGCCTTGTGCCAGAGCACTGGGTCTCCTGCCTGCCTGGCTCGGTCCTAGATGCTTAGGGGCTCCCTGAGTCGAGTCATCTTTTCTCCGTGCAGGGCTGGCAAAGGCTGGGGGCTGGGAGGTGGCTCTTTGCTTATGCCGGGCAGTTTCTAATATAGATGAGCTGCAAGATATCAAAATAGGAGCACAGGAGTCTGAAGACAACCCGTCCCTGGCAACAGAGCCTTCCTGTGTTCCCTAACCTTGCGCCTCCTCTACAGAGTAAGGGGTGATTGTGGAACCTTTGTCATTCAGCCTGTGGTTAGACATAGAACCAAATCTGTAAAGAATTTATCAGAGCGTTGAACACATGGCAGAGAGGGGCTCGAAATGATATAGCTATTACGTTTCTTTATCTGAGCTCCCCTCTGGGAGCTTTCTATGGAAAACTCTTTGAAAAAACTATCGTATACATGAAAAAAAAAATCCCTACTGTCTCAGGTTTAAACATGGGAAACCCTATGGAAAATGATCATGGCCCGAAGTCCAAATGGCAGAGCTGAGAGGGGTGGGAGGCCTCTGGCCTGTGTGTCGCAGTCACCGGGAGCCTGGACTCCCACTTAGGTCCTTTTCCTCCCACTTCCTCTTCCGAGGAGGCCTGGGCTGCGTTGTGTTCTGCGGCCAGCCCATCTCTGCGTGTGCTCAGCTCCACGCTCATAATGAAAGGGCTCATCCTGGTTCTGCGGCCGTATCAGTTTCTTACACTTGTTTTTCCCTGTTATTGGTTGGGTTCCTAGTTACTCAGCAGAATTAAAACCCAGCCTGGCTGAAGCCTGTGATTATTCATTGACTATTCTGGTGCGATTCACAGGGAACACTGAGCTTTACAGTAAATCAAACCTAATAAAAGCACAGCCCTTGTGCTTCGAGATCAAAAGTTGAAGGTGTTAGAAGGAAATTAAAAGTCAGGAGGCACAGGGGTGGGGTGATAAGCTGCACTATGGCAGACTGAGTTTAACAGCAATTTTAACTCTTTTCCCTTAAGAAAGAGAGAAGCTCACAGAAGAGGAGAGGAAACGGACGTGATAGTAGACTACATGTGTCAGAAATACGAACTATCTGGAGAGCAAAATGCGGATAAAGAGTCATTTAGAATCCAGACATAATTATGGAAAACAATTTGCTTACCAAGTCATCCTTAAAAACCCACACACACACACACAACATCTCCTTAGAAACACGTCTGTATTTACCTTGAAATCCACATCAGTAGTCGACATACAGTTGGTGGTGGTTTCCAGTTGAAAGTTAAATAGACGTCATGTAGTCTGGGGTATGTCATTTATTCATTTAGCAAACGCAGGTGCTGAGAGGACAAAGGTCAGTAGAGCTGAGTCCCCGCCCTTGAAGTAAGAGCGAAGTACACAGGACTGTACAAAACCACACTCGCGGTGACACTTCGGCAGTTCTGCGTGTGGGTAGCGGGAGAGGAAAGAAATCACTTAGAGATGGAAATCATTTAATTCACGGATAAGCTGTGCCTGTGTTTGCCGTGCTGACTATTCGTGGCTGGTGTCTGGCGGTGGCAGCTGTTCCACTGGTACACGTCGAGGTTGAGGGATTGATAAAGTCAAGCTTTATAACCCCCACCTACCCCTACCTCCAAATCTGCCCAACCTTGCCCATTTGCAGGCTGGCACAGGAACCAGCAATCCCGGGCAGATGTGGGGTCATCAAGCTGCCTTTCATCAGGTGGTCCCTACTACGCAAGAGCAGGCGGTACCTAGTCTCTTCTTTAAGATTCCTCAGATAGTAGATGTGATACTCTCCGGGGGTCAAAAACTTTTCCTAATGTTCCTTTATAATTCCTTCTGCTTGTTGGCAGCCTCTTTGGTCCCTTGGGTTCCCTGTGTGATGAAAAGATGATAACCGGATAGATCATGCTATCTTAACCTCTGAAGGGAGCCATGGGGCCAGGCTGCCTGGGGCCAGACCCCAGCCTAGCCTTCCGTAGCAGCCACCTGCAAGCCCCTGTGGGCCTCCTTGGTTTTTGCTAAGTACTTAGAACAATGCTGGCACATAATTAAGTCTCCAGGGTGATGGATAAGCAGCAGGTCCCCTGACCCTGGGCAGGCTTCCTCCTGCATCCCCTGCGGTCATCCTTGGTCACTGCCTGCCCCAAACTCTAAGCAAGGTTATGGTTCACAACAAGGTCAAGATCAGTGCTGTCAGTTGGAGCAACGGTTTCTTTGACTATAATTTTCTTGCCTTTGGTTGTAAGAAACCAGGGAATGAAACACTGAATTTTAAAACTGGAAAAAATTTTACGGAGTTGGTAACCAAGACCAAGTCCTGTTTTTATAGATAAGGAAACTGAGGCCCAGGGTGGATCAACTCCTCGCCCAGGGTCATGTGGCTATTTCCTGACGAGGCCGGGACCACTCTAGGCCGCCTGCCCCCTCGTCCACCGCACAGCCTCCGCGGCACAGTCATCCTCCCTTATAAGGCAGTACTCTTGGAGTACATAAACCACCTTGAAAATCCACCGTGATACTAAACTGCATGGTGACGTGCTTTGGGCAAGTCTGAACAGCCAAATAGTAAGAGGCACCCGTTGTATTCTGTGAAATTGATAATCCCTAAATAAATGTGTCTGAACTGAGTCAGACCTGTGCAGGTATATGATTGTCTAGTGGCGTTTTTTCTGAATCACAAAATGATTCCCACAGTATGCACTGAACTGAATAATGCTTGGAGGATTGACTTGAGTATTTATTTTGCAAACTGGAAAACAGAACCACTAGTCTTTGAACAAACTAAGAGTTAGTCATTATTGTGCCAGTCAGTCTAGCAAATGATTAAGTAAGGTTAACTCGCATGCCTCTTTTGGTGACAAAATAAAAGCTGGATTAAAGTGTTAAGGCTAAATAATATAACAGACAGACTTAAGCAGGTATGTGAATAGGTCGTTCAGAAATTGGAGCATTTAAGTGACATGGATTCTTTGGAGGAAAGGCTTTCCAATTGCTGCAAGACTTTTCCCCTACTTCTTCACATTTGCAGTTTTTGGTCTATGTCTATTTCAGACCCACTGAGATATCAGCACGTCTTGTCTAGGGCTGTGATGCGAAGCCCCCTGGCCTCATGTGCTCTGCTCTAGGCTAACAGCGTCTTTACCGCTAAATGCGGAACATCACTCCCTTGGACATGCCCGTTTGGTGCAGATTGAGGAGTGGGAAGAGTGCCAGCATCCCACTCTTGGCTCTCAAGGTGGAGGACCACTAGCTCTCATCTTCTGGAAGATTCTCACAGACTGCCACTGGAGTTGCTCCAGTTTTCCTAGCAAAGAAACACTCCTCAGAGCGTAAGCGCTTGGTTCAGTGTTCTGCTCTTGCCATCTTGGAAGTCATACTAAGTTATGAACAAGAGGCCCATTTTCATTTTGCACTGGGCCTCACAAACGCTGCGGTTGGTCCTGGCTGGGGTGTTGCTCCGTGTGCAGGGAGCCCGCAGGCTCTGCCCACACACGGCACATCCAGGACTGTGAGTCGTCAGCCCCTGGGCCGCGGTGTCGGGCTCATTCTGTCTGGGTCTCTTCATACTATCCTTTCTTCTTTGACAATGGGAGTTCGAAGTGCATGTTTAAAAGGCTCTCCTGGCTGGGTTTAAATACTTCTAGTTGTGATCATTAACGTTTCTTAGAAGTCACAAAAGAGCACTGTGTTTGTGTTTGTGCGTATATGTGTATTTATGTGTATGTGTGTAACACACATGTGTATAAACCCCTTTATTGCGAGATAGTTCACGTCCCATGAAATTGACCCATGTATTAGTTCATTTCTGCTGCTACAACAAAATACCTTAGACTGGGTGATTTATAAATAACAGAAATTTGTTTCTCACAGTTCTGGAGGCTGGGGGGTCCGAGGTCAAGGCCCCAGCACATTTGGTGTCTGGTGAGGTCTCTCTGTTTCTTGCTGCGTCCTCACGTGGTGGAGGGCAAAGGGGCTCCCTCAGGCCTCTTTATAAGGGCACTAATCCCATCCATGAGGGCTCCGCCTAGTCACCTCCCAAAGGCCCCACCTTCTAATACCATCGCCTTGGGGGTTAGGTTTCAGCATATGAATTTTGGGGAGCCACAAGTATAATTAGCTCCATGAAAAAACACGAAATGACACCCCCATATATATTTTCCCTGTAGTTTTCTTATGCTT
Organism: Propithecus coquereli; assembly: GCF_000956105.1. Taxonomy (NCBI): domain Eukaryota; kingdom Metazoa; phylum Chordata; class Mammalia; order Primates; family Indriidae; genus Propithecus; species Propithecus coquereli. The sequence goes on along the minus strand of NW_012139191.1, from coordinate 2,576,290 downwards.
TGGATTCCTAGGCCAATTGGGCTCGATGACCAGGGCATTATAATCTTTCTGTTTAACTAACACTTTTACCTTTTGAGTTGTCTCTGAGGAACAGCAGACTCTTCCCAGGATAAAAAGGCCAAGACCCACCACCCATTCCCAACCTCTGACTTCAGAATTAGATCTCCTGCATGCATTGCTTTCAACACAACCTGCCCCAACACACATAGTCACCTTCCTGAACCGCTTGAAAGAACCCCTACGCCCAGTTAGTCAGGGAGATGGATTCGAGGCAGTTTTCTCATCTCCATCTGTAATAACTTACCTTTCTTCGTGGGCAGTCCTCTCTGTCTCAGTAATTGGCTTTCTGTGTGGCGAGCCATGGGACATAGGCCAGAACCCCCTTGTGGGTTCGGTGACACAAGCATTCAGACCGTGGCAACCCGTTCAAAGTATATAATTCAATGTTTTTTAGAATATTCATGGATAAATGCAGCCATCACCCCAGTCAATTTTAGAGCATTTTTATGTTCTAATACATAAATGATATCTTCAAGGCTCATCCACATTGTAGCATGTATCAGTGCTTCAGTCCTTTTTATGGTGCATGTACTATTTTATAATTTTTATTATACCCAATTGTTCCATTTCTGTTTGTAGGTGCGTGTGAAACCGCTGTAGTGATGGATACATCTCAGGGTGTGTTTAGCACCAGAGTAGGTAGCAACCCTCGATGTTCTTTCCCGGGACCTGGGCAGTAGAGGAAGAGGCAAAGTCCCAGCAGGCAGCAGGGTCCTGGGTGGCTCTGGACAGGTCATCACAGGCTTCTCTTGGGTCCTACCTGTCCTACCACGGCCCCACAGCCCCCCAGCTCTGGGGAGAAGAAGAGAGCTCTGGGGCAGTTGGCTGCTCTGGAAATAGGTGGACTCCCGGAGTGGGAGAGAGACAAAGGTGGCCCCTTCCCTGCTGTAAGCTGGAACATATGTGTTTCTTGGCAGCAAAAAGAACCTTTGATTAAACTTAGCAATTTAGTGCCTTCTTGTTTCTTTATTTTCATCCTACTTTTTGGCGTTTGGATAGAAAAATGAGTGAACTATTTCTCTGCAAGAACCACCTGCTCTAGTTTAGGGGGAAAAGTAGGCATTTGACATTTTAAAAATGACTTTTCAGTGTGACTTGTGAATTCAAGTACTTATACTTTTAAGACTTCTAAATGTTACGTCTATTCTCAACACAGCAGCCAGAGGAACCCTGTTAAAACACCAGTCAGCCTATGCTTTCTTAGCTAAAACCCTGCAACGGCCCCATGTGACTCAGAGGAAAATCTCCAGTCCTGCTAGGCCCAGAGAGGCCCCATCGCCTGCAGCCTCCGCTCTCCTGGCTTCTCCCCACTCCACTTTCCTGTTCCCCTCTGGGCACCAGCGCCAGGCAGGCTCCTTCCTGATGCTGTCCCCTTTCCTGAGAAAGCTCTTTCCTGGATTTGCAGTGACGCTTGCCTTCACTTCTGCCAGGTCTTTTTTTTTTTTTTTTCCCATCTGAATCCATAGATTTCTTTTTTTTTTTTATTTCAGCATATTATGGGGGTACAAATGTTTACATTACGTATATTGCCCTTGTCCCCGCTCCCCACCAAGTCAGAGCTTCAAGCATGTCTATCCCCCAGACGGTGCACATCGCACTCATTATGTATGTATATACCCATCCCCTCCTTCCCCCTCCCATCTGCCCGACGCCCGATGAATGTTATTCCTACATGTGCACTTAGGTGTTGATCAGTGAAACCAATTTGATGGTGAGTACAGGTGGTGCTTATTTTTCCATTCTTGGGATACTTCACTCAGTAGAATGGGTTCCAGCTCTATCCAGGAACATACAAGAGGTGCTATATCACCATTGTTTCTTATAGCTGAATAGTACTCCATGGTATACATATACCACATTTTATTAATCCACTCCTGTATTGATGGGCACTTGGGTTGTTTCCACATCTTTGCAATTGTGAATTGTGTTGCTATAAACATTTGAGTGCAGGTGTCTTTTTTATGGAATGTCTTTTGTTCTTTTGAGTAGATGCCCAGTAATGGGATTGCTGGATCAAATGGTAGACCTACTTGTATCTCTTTGAGGTATCTCCATATTGCTTTCCGCAGAGGTTGCACTAGTTTGCAGTCCCACCAACAGTGTATGAGTGATCCTATCTGTCCACATCCACACCAACATTTATTGTTTTGGGACTTTTTGATAAAGGCCATTCTCACTGGAGATAAGTAATATCTCATTGTGATTTTGATTTGCATTTCCCTCATGAGTACAGATGTTGAGCATTTTTTCATATGTTTGTTAGCCATTATTCTGTCTTCTTTTGAAAAGCTTCTGTTCATGTCCTTTGCCCACTTTTCGATAGGATTGTTTGATTTTTTTTCTTGCTGATTTTCCTGAGTTCTAAATAGATTCTAGTTATCAGCCCTTTATTGGATGTGTAGCATGAGAATATTTTCTCCCATTCTGTAGGTTGTCTGTTTGCTCTGTCAACCCACTTCTGCCAGGTCTTCACTAAATAATCACCTTTGGTGCCTGGCTGCCCTATCCAAAATCTCAACAACTCCCTTCTGACATAGCATGAGTTTTTTTCTTAAGCCCTTATCATTATTTAACATTCTTTATTTTTTACTTTTTAATGTTGCAAATACTCCGTCTTCCCACATGAATTCCACCCGCTTATGGCAAGACTTGTATCTGTTTTGTTCACTACTTTTCTGAAACACAGAACATTTCCTGACACCCAGCACTCAATAGATATCTGTTGAATAAATTATACGAATTAATTCTAAGGATAAATTTTCACCACCTTTCAGAGGAAAATATAAAATGTTTGTAAGTACTAATGCATATGTTAAGTTTTATCAATAAAAAGATGTAAATATATTGGGTAATGTATTACTTTGCTGAAATCAAACTAATAGTGATAGAACCTTACATTTACATGGTACTTTATACCTTTCCTAGGTGTGCACCTCTATGACAGTACTTATATTGGATAGCATTACTATCTTCAGTTGAAGTGACTTGCTCAAAGTCACAGAGCAAACTTCTAGAGGATTCAGCAGTAAAATCTTCTGAATTTTTTTCCAGAGTGTTTACCCACTAAAACGAATAGAACACACTCTGCATGTGTGCAGCCCTTCCCAATTTACAAACGGTTCCCCAGATATCAGCTCCCTTGCCCTTTGCCCTGTGATTACCAGAGCAGGCACTATTATCCAGGGTTGACCACAGAAGACACAGTGACTCAGCCTGGCCTCATGGCCTGGTTGGCTACGCTGAGGGCCAGAACTCTGCTCTTTGTACCAACTTGATGACAGACAGTGAATAATGACATCCCACTTTGAGCATACGACTTCCTTGTGCTTTGCAGAAGGGGGAACATCTTGACCCTTTGCATTTGAGGCTGCAATGTCGGTTGGTTTCATCATTTAAGAGCAGTCCTGAAAACCCACATGTTCTACTTGGCTGAAACACACATCTTAGTTGTTGCGGCCACATGGCCAGTAAGGGAGCCCTTGCCCAGCTTGTATTTCACCTTAATGTGGTTGGGGCTCCCTTCTCTCAGCCTGCATGGCAGCTCTCCACAAGGGATGATGGTGTGTCCCTTAAATGGGTTGAATGGTGCCCCCCCTCCCCAAAATATATCTATCCTAATTCCTAGATCCTATGAATGTGACCTTATTTGGAAAAAAGGTTTTGCAGATGTAGTAACTGAAGGATCAAGATGAGATCATCCTGGGCTATCCTGGTGGGCCCTAAATCAAATGGCAAGTGTGGTTACAAGAGACACACAGAGGAGAGACATGGGGAGATGAGCAGACGGCCATGTGACGACAAAGGCAGAGGTTGGGCAGATGCAACCACAAGCCAAGGCGTGTCGGAGACCACCAGAAGCTGGCAGAGGTGAGGGATGGTCCTCCCCTGGGGCCCTCAGAGGGAGGTGGCCCTGCTGACACCTTGCTTTCAGACTTCTGCCCTCCACAACCATGAAAGAATAAGTTACTCTTGCTTAAGCCACCACGTTTGTGGCAATTTGTTACAGCAGCCCGGGAGACCAGTGCAATGTCATGGTGAGCATTGACTCTGTAAGGGGGGATGAGAAAGCTGGCCACTGGGTTGGACCTGAGTCGCAAAGCATCCCAAGAATGTGGGGAATCTTAGAGCAAGAGAGTGTTAGGTAAATTCATAAAACCAGGTAAAGAGTAAACGTTGACTCAGGTAGTCATTTGGATCTTTGACATTCTGTACATGATGAACATGAGAAAAAGGGTTTATCCAATGGCCTCAGCCGGTGGGGGCAGCATGCGTCATATGGTGGCATTTCCATGTCGAAATGTTCAGCACAATCCCTGGGGAGGAGTCACTGTCTGCAATTCAGGCAGAAAGAAAATCATCACAAAGAACAAGAGCTTACAAACTGAGATTGGTTACATGTTAACAATGTGGGGAGGTGTCTGTGACCAGAAAATTAGAAGAAACCAGCAGGTCATCTTTGGTTCTCCAGCTCCTGTTCATGCCTAGTTTCTCAGAGTCGGGCCCTCTGGGGCCCCACAAATTTGAGTCTGACCCAGTCCCTGTTCCTGAGTTGGCAAAGAAAAGTTGGCCCTGTGGACTCCTAGATGGGGACCAAAGTACACCTACAGCCAGCCCCAGGGTCTGGTAGACATTGGACTGTGCCTTGGCCAGTCCAGGGTCACTTCTGTGTCCCAAGAACCCCCGGTCTCCATTTCCCTTTCCTTGTCCCTGGTCTTCTCGATGGGCTTCTGTCTTGGTCTCATTCCTTTAGCTCAGATATCTCTGTTGCTGGTATCCTTGTTCCCCTCCCAAACCAGAGACATGCCCAAGTCCCGCTGTGCAAGGACAGTCCTAGACAGTGCCCACCTGCGTGTCTGTTACCTGCATGTGAACCACACTGGGATTTCCTTCCAACACACCTATTAGCCTCTGGGAGCACTGATGTCGACTGGACATAATCAATCCCAGACCACGGGGACAGGAGGGGTGGGAGCTGGGTGGCCCACCAGGTGACCGCAGTGGGAGTAAAGGTAAGTGACGGGGCTGGCGTGGACCAACGAGTTACTGGAGGAGATGGGGAAAAGGGCTTCCAGTCTCTGGAACTGCTACCACGGCATGCCAGTTGCTCTAGCCAGAGCCCTGGGAAGCATCCTTGATTTCTCTTCTTCCTTCACCTCTGTAAGCCCTCTGCAGATCCTGTGGACGCTACCTCCATCACACTCACACATCTCAAAACCCAACCTCCTCTCTAGTACCCTGGGCACCGCCCTCGCGCCCCTTGACCACAGCGCGATGTCCCGACTGCAGCACTGCCCTGCTCACCTCCTGTAACTCACGATCCACAGCCCGCCACTCTCCTCAAAATCCTTCGGAGGTTCTCACCCCACAGAGAACACAGAATCCACACTCCTTCTACGCCCTCCATGACCTGGTCCCTGCCACACCCCCATGCTTCTCGGAACAGCCCAGCCCAACCCCGTTCAGGGCCCGCGCTTGCTGTTCCCTGGAATGAATGCTCTTTCCACCTGTCTCTGCAAGCCTGGATCCTTCTACTCACTGAGGCAAATGTCACTCGCCCAGGGCAGCCCTTTCTGAAGGAGCCTAACCTTCTCATGGCTGCCATGCCGTGCTGATAATGCTCTTCACTGATGGCAGCATCATGTAGTGATGGCAGCATCATGTAGTGATGGCAGCATCACTACAAAACGATCTTATTAACTTATCTGCTTGTTTTACTTTATTGTCTTTCTCCACATACTAAAACACAGGGTCAGTGGGAGTGGGACCTTTGTCATCTCGGGGTGTCCCAACACCTGCAGCAGCATGTGGAATGTTCTAGGTGCTGATGAACGTGTGATCACTGGAGGAATGGGCCATGGAGGGTGGATGGATGATGAAACTGTCTAGACTCAGTGCATCATTCCAATCTCTCAAGATCTTTATGACCTTTGAGTTTGTTATCCAAAGTATCCTCGGTTATTAACTGCTTTTGGCCACCTAGAACCCTGATAAGCAAGTCACTGAATAAATAATGACTCAGGCAAAGCCTGTGGTATGTCACTAGGACTCTTCCTCTGCAGTGACATCACCTGGGGATGGTTAGCTGTTTTAGGATAACTACCCAGGAAGACGCAAGACATTGCGCAAAATATCCCACGAAAGAACATATAACATCTGCCACCTTTGCCTTATCTGCTTCTCCGAGAAACCTGGCAGGAAATCCTAGTGACTCTGGGCACTTCATTCAGGCGGGTGTGTCTCCGGGCTCACTCCCGACAGCACAGATGTGGAGTGTCCACCACTGCCCAGTCGCATGCTGCATGCCCACACGGCCTCTGTCCCTGGGCTGGTGTGTGCTGAGGACACCTCCCACGTGTCCTTCATGCCACAAATACATACAAGCCTGTGGGCAGAGGAAGGGTGGCTTTGAGAGCCCTTGGTTCAGAGATGCAGTCTCTCAAACTGGTCACTTAAAGCACAACAGAAGCAAATAGTTCTGCCCCTCATCTAGCATGATACTTGGGAATAACATGCAGCAATAAGAGAGCACAGATACAGGGGCTTAAATGAGATAACTCCCATAATGCCTAGGGAAGGTGGCCTGAGGCTGGTCTGGTGGCTCAGTAAAGTTGGGACCCAGGCTCCTCCTGTCGTGTTCTGCCCTCGTCCGCCTGGCTGAAGATGGCTCACTACCACACCCGCACTGCACCCTGGGAAAGGAGGAAGGAGACGCAGAGACAAGCCCTCTTGTGGGTACTCATGAGAATTGCACATGGCAGCCCCATTGGTCTGGATTCACTCACATGACTTCATCTTGTTGCAAGGCAGGCTGGGAAATGTTGTCCTTGGCTGTACACAGCTGTGCTGGGAATGGATCCCCATGGGACAAGCAGGGGGCCCAGCACCTCCATCCCTGAAATACGCCCCCTCCTCCTGGGTTACCTCCCGGTCACCCAGGGACAATCCTCAGACTCTGTCATCTCTTGTTCACTTCGAATTACTCTGGAATGGGGGCCTGTGGATTCTAGCTCTTGAATTTCTTTAATCATCAATCTTTCTATTCTCACCGATCTCACAGGGACAGGCACTGTACTGTCTGGCAGTGGTTTTCCAATCAGATAGCTGCCTTCTGGTATCTTCCTTACAGTCCATGCTACACCAGGCAGCCAGATGCGCTTCCTAACACAGACATACCTCATTCTATTGCACCTCACTGTTTTGTATTTTATTGTGTATTGTGTTTTTTACAAATTGAAGGTTGCGGCAGCCCTGTGTCAAGCAAAGTCCATCGGTGCCATTTTTCCAAAAGCAGGTGCTCACCGTGTGTCTCTGTGTCACATTTTGGTAATTCTCACAATATTTCATACTTTTCCATTATTGTTCTATCTGTTATGATGATTTGTGACCAGTGATCTTAGATGTTACCATTGAAATTACTCGGGGGCACCACAAACCGTGCACATATAAGACAGCTAACTTAATTGGTAAATGTCGTGTGTTCTGACTGCTCCACCAACCAGCCCACGCCCATCTCTCTCCCTCTCCTCAGGCCTCCCTATTCCCTGGGACACAACAATATTGGAATTAGACCAATTAATAATCCTACAATGGGCTCTAAGTATTCAAGTGAAAAGAAGAGTCACACGTCTCTCACTCTACATCAAAAGCCAGGCATGGTTAAGCTTAGTGAGGAGGCATGTTGAAAGCTGGGATAGGCAGAAAGCTAGGCTTCTTGCACCAAATGGTTAGGCAAGTTGTGAATGCAAAGGAAAAGTTCTTGAAGGAAATGAAAAATGCTACTCTAGTGAATACACGAATAGTAAGAAAGCAAAACAGCCTTATTGCTGAAGTGGAGTAAGTTTTAGCAGTCTGGATAGAAGATCAAACCACTCACATCATTCCCTTAGACCAGAGCCCAGTGCAGAGCAAGACCCTAACTCTCCTCAATTCTATGAAAGCTAAGAGAGGTAAGAAGCTGCAGAAGAAAAGTCAGAAGCTAGTAGAAATTAGTCCATGATGTTTAAGGAAAGAAGCCATTGCCATAACGTAAAAGTGCACGGTGAGGCTGCAAGTGCTGACATAGAAGCTGCAGCAAGTTATCGAGAACCTCTAGCTAGGATTGTTGATGAAGGTGGTTACACTAAACAACAGATTTTCAATGTAGAAAAAACAGCCTTCTATTGGAAGAAGATGCCATGTAGGATGTTCATAGCCAAAGAGAAGTCAATGGCTGGCTTCAAAGCTTTGAAGGACAGTCTGGCTGTCTTGTTAGGGGCTAATGCAGCTGGTGACTTTAAGTTAATGCTCATTTACCATTCTAAAAATTCCAGGACCCTTGAGAACGATGCTAAATTGACTTTGTCTGTGCTCTAGAAATGAAACAACAAAGCCTGGATGGCAGCACATCTGTTTACAACATGGTTTACTGCATATTTTAAGCCCACTGTTGAAACCCACTGCTCAGAAAAAAGATTCCTTTCAAAATATTATTGTTCATCAACAATGTACCTCCTCACCCTCCTCACCCTCCAGCCCTGATGGAGATGTACAGGAGATGAACGTTGTTTTCATGCTGCTAACACAACGTCCATTCTGCAGCCCGTGAATCAAGGAGTAATGTCAATGTTCAAGTCTTATTATTTCAGAAATACATTTTGTGAGGCAATAGCTGCCATTGAGAGTGATTTGTCTGATGGATCTGGGAAAAGTAAATTGAAAACATTTTGAAAATAATTCACTATTCTAGATGCCATTAAAAACATTTATGATTCATGGGAGGAGGTCAAAATACCGACGTGAACAGGAGTTTGGAAGAAGTTGATTCTAACCCTCATGAATGACTGAGGGGCCCAAGACTTCAGTGGGGGAAGTAACTCCAGATGTGGCGAAATAGCAAGAGAACTAGAATTAGAAGTGGAGGCTGAAGATGTGGCTGGATTGCTGCAACCTCATGAGCAAACTTGAGTGCATGAAGGGTTGCTTCTTAGGAATGAGCAAAGAAAGTGTTTCTTGAGATGGAATCTATTCCTGGTGAAGATGCTGGGAACACTGTTGAAATGAGAACAAAGGATTTAAAATATTACATAAACTTAGTTGATTAAGCAGTGGAAGGATTTGAGAGGACTGACTTCAATTTTGAAAGAACTTCTACTGTGGGTAAAATGTTATCAAACAGCATCACATGCTAGAGAAATACTTCTTGAAAGGAAGAGTCAAGCGATGTGCCAAACCTCATTGTTCTATTTTGAGAAAATGCCACAGCCACCCCACCCTGCAGCAGCCACCACGCTGATCAGTCAGCAGCCCTCAACATTGAGGCAAGACCCTCCACCAGCAAAAAAGATTGTGACTTGCTGAAGGCTCAGGTGATCATTAGAATTTTTTAGTAATAAAGTGTTTTTAATTAGGGTACATACGCTGCTTTTTAGATGTGATAATATTACACATGAGATAGACTACAGTATGGTGCAAACGTCACTTTAACATGCACTGGGAAACCAAAAAAAAATTGTGTGACTCACTTTATTGCCATATTCACTTATTGCACCATCTGGAACTGAACCTGCAATGTCCCTGGGGTGCGCCTGTACATTCCTTTCATTATGTTATTGCCCTGCTGAAAAACACCCAGTGTCTCTGCACGGTTCTTCAAATAGAATCCAAACAGCTTGGTTTTCACGTGCACGGCCAGCCTCTTCTCCCAGTGCTCCCTCCCCCCCTCCCCCCGCTTTCCCCACGAGCCCCAAAATCCAGCCAAGGGAAGGGCACGAGAGTCAGCAAAAAAGAGAACAGGTGTCCCTTGCAGCGTACTGGGTGCCCGGCTCTGTCCCTCATCTCAGTCACCTTCACACCCTCCGAACCCTCTCCCCGGTCTTATCTCTTGGGCTATAGTGGTCAGTGTTGCCTGTTTCTCCCTGGAAACTCTAAGCTTCCTAAGGCCCCAGAGAATCTTCTTTTGCTGAGAACTTGTGTGTCCAGGGAGAAGGAAGCACAGAGATCTCTTAGAGGAGTCGCAAGGTGGTGACTTCCAGGCTGGAGGTGGCGACGGAAAAGGCTGAGATTGAAACAGGTTGCACAAGCTCAGCCTCGTTGGGGGCTGAGCATAAAACTTGCTCTTCACTCCCAGAGGTTTCCAGAAAAGGCAGCAAGGCCTGGTCTATGCTCATGGTTACTTAATGGGCTTATAGGAGCAAAAGCCACGGGTATCCCGCAGTGGGCACACCCGACACGACTGGCTGGAAATGATCAGGTCTGTTGAACAGCCTGATTTGCACCACCAGTTGTGAATTTGGGAGGCCCTCGACTGATTCCGATGCCTGTGTCTGTTCACAGACCCGGAGACCCTTGAACGGGTGCTGGACCCTTGAGGGAGGACCCAGCCTTCTACCGCCCATGCGCATCCTAGCCTCCCTGCTAATCTCTTCCAAAGGGACCTGAGGTCATTTATCAGAAACTCGTACACTGTGGAAGGAGCGTCCTCAAATCTTTCAGGGTCCACTGGACACAGGTTCTCTGCTAATACCAATTGCAGGGGACTCAGATACCCCCTGGCTCTGCCAGAGGGGAAGGGGCTGCCTTACGAGGGTCAGATAACAGAGTCATGTGACAACAGGAGCTAAGACAGGAACCCTGGGTTTGCCACCTGTCACGTGAGCCTCTGCAGAGCCCTCCACTCCTGGTGTCCCCTCTCTTCTGTAAAACAGAGGTAGTGCCACGTGCTCTGTCAATTACACGGATGCTGAAAGAACCATGGCCTCCTCCCTCCCCTCTCCTTCCCTCCCATCCAAACATTGATCGAGTGCCTGCTACCTGCCAGGTTCTCGGCGGCCTGGGTTGCACTGATGGACGGAATAGACAGACATCTCTGTCCTCTAGGAGCTTGTGTGGGGCAGGGAACACACATGGTAAACGATGAGCCTGATAAATGAGGAAAGGACTTTCACATGTCAATAAGTGCGAGATGGGTAAAAAGAGAAAAAAACGCTGGAACGAGGAGAGAGAGATCCAACCACAGAGTGTCAAAGAACCCTGAAAAGTGATCTGGCAGTGGTCACCAAATGTTTTGGTCTCAGGATCCCTTTACACTCTTAAAAAATGTTGAGGATCCCAAAAAGCTCTTGTCTATGTGACTTTACCAAATTTTGCCATGTTAGGAATCAAAATTGAAAAGTGCTTCAAATATTTGTTTATTTAGAAGTAACAACCATAAACCTATTACATAATCATATGAATAACTTTTTTAATGAAAAGTAGCATGTTTTAAAACAATAACAAAAAAACTCATGTGAAGCATGGCATTGTTTTACATTTGTGCAAATGTTCTTACTTTCTGTCTTAATAGAAGGCAGCTGGTTCTCATATCTGCCTCTGAATTCCACCCGTTGTAGTATCACATGTCAGGAAGCCTCTGGAAAACTCCACTGCTCATGCATGAGAGAGCAAGAGTGCAAAAGGCAAATCACATCTGTGCAAGCGGTTTTGACCATCCCCAGACAGAGGGATCCTTAGGGCCACGCTTTGAGAACCACTGCTCTGGTGTATTCCTATCTCCTCACTTTTTTTCAGGCGACACGTTGAGGTCCCGAGTGGGACAGGGAGAGTCTGAGGTCTCCCAGCTGGTCCGTAGCTCCAACAGGACCAGACCCATGCCTTCTTACCTTAGCTGAGGCTCTCTCCCCAGAGAGGTGTTTATTTGTTGCTTTATTATTTCAACACACATCCAAGGTCCAGGTATTTCATTCTGCTCATGAAGAAACAGACATTTTTGAAATAAGTGAGGTGCAAGTTCAACGGCCACGGCGCCACCAAAGGTGGGCTCGGGCCTGCGGAGCATGCGGCTGTTACCGGCGTCTGCTCCCCCATCCACTCACTGGGTGGCAGTTTGCACAATGCCCCTTTGTGCTTTCTGAAAGGCCTTGTGTTTCAGGTGTAGCCTTGTGCACGGCGAGAGGAGTCATTACAACAGCAGTAAATATCCCTCTTTGATGAGCGGAACAAAGGTTATTTAAACTGAATCTGGACGGGAGGGTGGGGTGGGGAGTGGCCTGCTCAGGGCCAGCCGGTCACACTTGGAAGAGAACCTGACCTTCGGAATGGGGGCCTTCGACACATGTTCACCTCCAGTGCTGGGGCCGCCGGATGCGTCTACGGTCCAGGAGGCACTAGGTCGGCTCCACTGAGGGCTAACTGTCGTGGCTGGGTCAACTCCTCTGTCTCAGGGACCACAGAGATGGCGCTATGAATGGTTGCCACCAACTTTTGGTTTCTATTCCAGGAAGGGCTGGCCCCTGGAATGAGCATGGCCTGAACAAACTGTGCCTTCCCCAAGCTCGCCAGGTGTCGTAGGCATGAGTCATCCAGATGTTATCGAGAGGGAGAAAGTCCTGACAGGGACACCAGTGACTCACTGGGCCCATCAGAGACCTGTGAGACACACAGAAACTAAGTAGACTAGAAAAATCGATTCAATGTGCTTTCGCCCAGCGGCCGGCAGGGCAGGGGATTGTGCAAGCTGATTGCACCTCCCAGAGGGGCAGGAGTGTGGGCTGATGGGGTGAGTCAGTGGGGGTCTCTCAGGGGAGCCTGTGGGTTAGCCCACTATTAACATGCCCGTCTTTCATGGTGGTCCTCCTTTTAAAATGTAAAAATGTAAAGCCAGATGCATGGGGAGGGGCCGAGGGGCTTCTGGAAGTTGTAAGAGAAGGCCGGTGGGGGTGGGCTGCTCCCGAAACGAGGAAAGCTGACCTCAGAGAACGTAAATTTTCTCTCTCAACAGACAGCTCTAAACTGATAACTTATATTTTAAAATTTTAGTTCCTCATTTTTTTTTTAGGGCATTTTGACATCATAAAATAATTTGGCTGATAAGGCTTTTATGGCTGTTGTAAATGTGAATTATTAAATACTTACCATGTTTATTGAGACTCTGGAGTTTAGGGCAGCTCTACGGTACTCTACATTGTACAATTCAAAATTCATTTTCCTGTTTCCTTCTTCAAATTTTCAATGATTTAATTGATCTTGTTTGTAAAACAGCACTATAATTAAATATAGATGGGAAAAATCTGAGCCTGTAACGACTGTCTCATTTTAGGGCTCATACTAATGCTGTTGCTTAAAAAGACAAGCTGTTGCTTTAAAATCTAGAGAAATTACATAGACAAGAATTAGAATATTTAAATTATTTTACACTGTAATTAATGCTGATAGTAAATAAACTTTTTAAAGAACCATAGACTTATTTCTCTCGAAATAACACTTAAATACCCCATCTCTCTCACAATAAGAATTGGACATTCCTATCAGTGACATTCACCAATCTAGTGCAGAGATGTCAAGCTCTCTGTATTGGTCACTATTGCAGCGGGGAGGTGTAAGATGAGAGTCTTGGCTTTTATGTTTGTCTGACCAAGTTAGTGCCTGTCTTTCCATGTATATCATAGGGACTTGGACCCTTTGCTCAATTCACCGTATTCATAAGAACATTCTGGATCTACCCGAATCAGGTACACTGTGTTTTTCTCTGTGGTGTGATATGGTGAATAGAAAATATAGACTTCTTAAAGGTGTACATTACTGTCATGTTGGTCGGCACTCAATGTTTGCTGAATGGATACCAGTATCCAGAAACAGGACGCGGAAGGATGCCATGAAACCATAAATTTACAAGAAAATTCCTAATTAGATAGAGAGCACCTTTTAAAAAAATTTACAGCCACTTTGTGGTGGTCTCAGAGTTGTCAGGGTCTGCAGGAATTCCAGGAAGAAGTTCAGAAAAGTTGAAAAGTCAGAGTGAGATACAGTCACGAGGCTGCAGGCCAGCGGTGCTCCCAGGCATTCGGCTGGGGTCCTCGTAGAAAAAGACTTTGGAAGCGACCCCTTTCCTGCCCAGAATCTTCATCGCCCCTGAACGCAGGGCCAAGGAGAGCATTATCTCCAAACTGCCAAAGCTGGGATTAGAAACCAACAAAAACTATGTTAGGACACGATCTTAAATAGTTGGCTAAAAAAGCAGTCACATTTGGACTGATATACAGTAGGCAGGTCTATTTTTTATTTTTTTGCAACTGTATATTTTAGTTTGTGTCACACTAGGGTGTAATTCAATGCAGTAGCAACCCAGTTGGATTAAATGTTCACACTATACAAAATGTGAGTTCTGTTTGGGATGTATTTCGAGAGGCAGCCAGGCAGCATGGATCAGATCTCGGCTCTGCCGTTCATAAGCTGTGTGACTTTGGGTGAGGTACTGAGTGTCTCTGGGCCTCAGCTGTAACAAGGGGATCATAGAACCTACCACAGTGGTGTTGTGAGGATCCATAGCCACTCTGACAACCTGACAACCTTTCTCTCATCTACGAATTACACAGTCTATAGACCAGGCCACAGTGGCACAATCTATGCTGGGAACACAAATGCTGTCATTGGCCACACTGCATCCAAAAAGGATGCAATTTTTTGCTTTTGTGTAAAGTAAGATTGTTTTCTTCTCTAATTGGAGAACCTATTAGAATGACGGAAGTTTGAGAATCTACTAAAACATAGTAGAAACGGAAAACTGAATAGAAATGGAAGGTATTATTTTCTTGTTTCTGCTTTGTTGCACTTCTGTGTAATATAATAGAAATGACTTTTTAAAGTTCAGTTTAATTACGCCAGATAATGGAATGAATCAACTTTCTGGTAAGCAGGAGTCTGCTGCCCCCAGACTGGGCAGCCACTTGAGCACACAGCTGGTTTCTCACTCTAAAAAATGGAACTCCGAAGGTTTTGGGGAGGGTTAATGAGACAATGTTTGCTCAGAGCTGGCAGCAAAGTCTGTTTCTTCCTTCTCCAAAGGCCTTTTTAAGTTATGCAAACAGAGATTATTTTATTTCAATAGAACCTGATGCTTAGTTAACAATGAGCGATTTTTCTGGTGAACCCAAAGTAAATCGTAGGTGAAAATGAATTACAGCCTGAAAACCTGCCTCTGTGACAGGGACTCGAGCATGCCTGCCTTTGTAATTCTGCAGGACGCAGTGATAGTGACTCCCTCTCTACAGCAAGCTGGGAATGAATCGCCTCTGCCTGTTCTCCTTTGGGTGGTCTTCGTTTATTTCCATACGTGTTTCCTGCTTCTGGTTATTTTAACTGCTGCCATTTTCATTTGTTTCTTAACCAGTGACTGTAGAGTACACCTTCTTGTCAATGTTACCAAGAATATTTACGAATGTTGCACATACACACAAAGACTAAAACACAAGCCTCGATCAGTTTCAAATGATTTATAAATTACAGACCACATTTTCTAGCCATGATGCTATTAGAGACCTGTGTAATTGGCCTTTAAAAAACACAATTATCAATAATATATGGATATATGGATTAAAGATGCTATAATTAGTTTGCTAGGGCTGCCACAACAAAGTACCATAGACTGGGTGGCTTAAACATCAGAAATTTATTTTTCCACAGTTCTAGAGGCCAGAGGTCCAAGATCAAGGTGTTGGCAGGTTTGACTTTTTCCGAGACATCTCTCCTTGGCTTGCACATGGCTGCCTTCTCTGTGTCCTCACATGGTTTCTGTCTATGTGTCTATATCAGAATCTCCTCTTCTTATAAGGAAACAGTCCTATTGGATGAAGGCCAACACTAAAGACCTCATTTTGACTTAATTACTTCTTTGAAGGCCCTATCTCCAAAAAGAGTCACACTCTGAGGTTCTAGGGAGCTTCAACGTATGAATTTTCAGAGGAAACAATTCAGCTCAAAAAGAATGGTCAGGAATTTTTTGCCACGTTTCCCATCCAGAGGCAGGGTCTGTCCCCTCCGATGAACCCGGGAGGTCTTTGGGTGCTGCCTTGAGTGTCAGAATATGGTGGAAGTGGTGCTTTGTCAGCTTCCAGGTTCAGACTTTAGACTGGCAGGTTCTTTCCTCTTGGAGCACTCTCTCTGGGAATGCTGAGATTCCTTAGGTTGATCCAACTATCTTGAGACCACCATGCTGCAGAGATCATGTATGTACACTGTGTCCAACAGTCCCCAGCTGAAAATCACTGGTTACCTTAGTTAATACCTAGAAGAGCAGAAGAATCATCCAGCTGAAACCTGTCCAAATTCATGACCTACAAAATCATGGTGTAAAATGAAATAATTGTTGTTTTAAGCTATTTTTGAATGCAGTAATAGATAACCAAAAGATCAAAGAAGAAATCATAGTGGAAATGTAAAAATATTTACAACTGAGATATTAGGAAAATATTAAATATTAAAACTTAGGATATGAAGCTAAAGCTGAACTTAGAAGTACATTTGTAGCTTTAAATGCTTATGTGTATCAGGAAAAAAAAGGAAGGCTGAAAAGTAATGTGATAAGAATTCACTTTAATATGCAAGAAAAAGAACATAAACATAAATAAACTTGCAATCCAAGCCTGCAGATTAGATCTTCCAGAAGTCTGTGGGCTCCCTGAAATGGCGAACTTTTGTGTGCATGTGGAGGACAGAGTGTACACATCTCAACAAATCTACAACATTTCTGTGTACCGGTTGCACATGCTCCTCTGACTTCTTCGTATGATTCCTTCATTGCTGCCACCACTGTGGCTGCGGCTATGAGGGTTGTTGTTGCTTCTTGTATGTGTGCCTGTGTGTTTATATTGTTTGTTTCTCTCCCCCTGTTAAGAGGTGGTGAT
Source organism: Propithecus coquereli (assembly GCF_000956105.1). Taxonomy (NCBI): domain Eukaryota; kingdom Metazoa; phylum Chordata; class Mammalia; order Primates; family Indriidae; genus Propithecus; species Propithecus coquereli. The sequence continues at coordinate 2,559,575 of NW_012139191.1, read as the reverse complement.
TCTCTCCATCGAATCATAAAAGTCATAAAGCCAATCCATGGTGCTGTTCATTTTGCCCTGCTCTGTGCCTAAGGATGGACTCTTTCACCTGGCCTACTCTTGGCCACCATTTTTACCTGAGTTCCTAAAGGGACTACTGACACATCCTGGCCCCATTGGTCTTCAAAGCCCATCTCCTTCTGGATGCTTGACTCTGGAGCCGTGGCTTCCGACCCTCCTGGCCTTCAGGACTCTCCAAGGATCTGGCCTCTGCCTACCCTCATAGTCCTCAATTCTGAGTACATCTGTGCACATCCTACACTTACCTTTACTTCCAGCCATGCCCTGCACACAGCTCACAAGCTCTCCCTAATGTGCTCTATCTCATATGTGCAAATAAGACATTCCAATCCAGTGGAAGAACAGGGGCTCTAGAATCAGACAGGCCTGACTTTAGATTCTGGCTCTACCTCTTACAGGTGTGTCACCTTGGGCACACGATCATACCTATTTCCAATGTCTTGTATTGCTGTTGTAAAGATGAAAGGAATTGCTCCTCAAAAAGTTAAACACAGACTTGGCATGTGATCTAGCAATCTCATTTCCAGGTATATACCCAAGAGAAATAAAAATGTATGCCCACACAGAAACTTTCTTATTAGCAAAGTGAGGGTTTTAAGGCAGGATTTTCAGAAGAATCTAGGAAAGTAAACAATCCTTGATACTAGCTATGGAAGAGTTGAATATTTTGATGGTCATTTAAATGGATTTTTCTGGGAAGTTTCTGAAACTAACAATAAAGTTAGTAACTTTTATTTCCTGGGCAAGAATGTGTCAGAATAGTAAAGTCGTTGATAAATATGGTGGGTTAAAGTTATGTTCAGGACAGCTTAATAGTGAAGTCACATCAGCATAGGCAGGAAACCACGTCGGTGGAGATGGCTTCTGCTCCTGATGTAGTCTGAAACCATTGAAGGCTTTAAATAGTATTTTAAGGAATTTGAACTTTATTTGGATGAAATTTACATCATCAGAGCTGTATTGGACGACGAACTTGGCAGCAGGTTGACAAGATCAAAGACCGACAGGCCTGCGAGGTAGGTACTGAAACAAGTCAGGTAAAAGGAATTGAAGTTCTCAACTAGAAAGATGATAGCATTTACTACTCATTTTCTCATTCATCCAAAAATACTCTACTGGGTTTCATCAGCATGCAGGCACTGTTGTCCATGCTGGGGTACTTGGGGACCAATGTAGCCAAAGACCTGTTCTGTGGCATTTATTAAGATTTCACACTACTCAAACATGGAGAATGGGTGAATTTACATCTCTGCTCAAAAGTCTTCTTGTCCAAGATTCTGACTGTTTTGCAGGCTAATGTCTTGTCAGCCTAAAATCTGAAGTGCTCTGTATTAGTTTCTGATGGCGACTGGAACAAATGGCCACAAACTTAGTGGTTTAAAACAACACACATTTGGTATGTTATAGTATTGGAGGTTGGAAGTCCTACATCAGGGTGTCTACAGGCTGCGTTCCTTCTGGAGAGTCTGGTAGGGAATCTGCATCCCACCTTTCCCAGCTTCTAGCACCTTAACTGCCCTGTGAGTTGTATTTAACTCATGCTAGTTTTGAGCGCAGGGCCTCAGGAAGCATATGTAACTCACACATTTCTTTACCTTGAGCCACGTGACTATTTTTCAAGTTGCATGCAACTCACAGAAAAGAATAAAAAATAACGAATTTTTCATTAAATTAGAAAGGATCATTTTGTTTTCAAAGTTTTTATTCTGTTTTTGCAATAGAACACTGTGGCCCCAAGGAAAAATTTTTTTTCTGGTGTGGCCATCAATGTGCTAGAGGCCACTGCTTTCCTTGGCTCATGGTCCCTCCTCCACCTTCAAGGCCAACAGTGCAGCATCTTGGACTCTCTCACCCGACCTCTGTTTCCATCGTCACATCTCCTCCTCTGAGCCAGAGACTGTCTCTCATGAACATGCTCGTGATTACACTGCGGGACCACCTGGTATCCAGGACGACCTCCCCATCTCAAAGTGGTTCCCTTAGTCACACCTGCAGAGTCCCTTGGGCCATGTGAGATAGCGTGTTCGCAGCTTTCAGGGATTAGGACTTGGGTGCCCTTGGGGGGCCGTTATTCTACCCACCCTCCCAGACTGGTTCTCACTCTTCCTGCGCCTGAGCCCTCCTCCTCTTTACTCCCCAGTGGAAGTTTCCACTCCAACCAAGCTGGTTGGTTCATAGCCCCACACTCCTCCTGGCTGCCAGGATTCTCTCACAATGTCCTCACTCCTCTCCTGACTCTCCCAAGTTCTCACCATCTTTCAGGGCCCCTTGAAGCCCACCTCCTTTGGGAAGCCCCCCACCACCACCACTGGAGCTCATGTCGTCCTCCTCCTCAGGTCCGTCCCGTTCATTGTAAGGCGTAGCAGGATCCTGTTGACTTTGTAATGTGTCTCTCTCATCTCGCTGGGGGCAGAGCCTGAGCCTCAGCCTGCCTAAGGTAGAGTGGGGGCATAGCCAGGAACTTTTGGGCACATTTGATAAGTTTGAGAGCAATGCATTATTTTACCTAGAGAGTAAAGGGTGATGGGAAATTAATATGGTGTCAGCAACCGAATAAACACAAACACACAGTGTGTCTCCTCAGGGAGAAGGAGGAAGAGGAGCAAGACATGGCCCAGCAGTGGGCTTGGACTGGTGTTCAAAAGGAGGCCCCAGGACCCGGGTGTGGAGTTGCAGAATTACTAGGCTAGGCTGTGGAGTTTCATGCCTGGCTACATTTAGGAAAAGGGAACAGACTGTCCCTCAAGGATGACCTGTCACAGCTATGCTCAGAATCAGGGAATGAACTGAGCAACCCTTTCAATTTGCTTTCGCTCTAGGAATCTAATGTGAATCGGTCCCAAAGTGAGCATCTCACACTGCTCTCACTCCCTGCTTCCTTTCTCTCCCCAACCGCCATTCTTTGAGACTAATTTTAAACTACACACTTGATTAGAAAAACTTCAGAAAACAGATCACTCGAAAGCACCCTGCTTGGTGGTGTCTATCTGTTCTTCCCAGAAACTAGATGTATGAGTCAGGATAACAATGCTAGCTGCTGTAACAAACAATCTCCATGTCTCAGTGTCCAGACACAGCAAAGATGTGTTTCCACTCATCCACAGTCTGACGCAGGCTGGGCAGATCTCTTGGGCTCTCCTCCACGTGGTAGCTCTGGGATCCAGTCTCCTTATACCTTGTGAAGCCACCATCTTTAATATGTCACCTCCAGACTCATCACAGAAGAGGCAGAGAGTGTGTCACAGATCATTCGGGGCACTTTATGGCCAAGTCTATGAAAACTCCTGTGACTTCTGCACATATTCCATCCCCTGAACCTAGGGAGACGGAAGAGAGGCGTAGTCCTCCTGTGTGCCCAGGCAAAGACCGTAGGACTGCCTGTCTCTGTTACACCACGTCTACAAACACCAAGCATCACCTATGGCCTCATCTGAATGTTAGATTAAACGTCTGATTTCATCCTAATATTCACAGATGGCTGGCATCATGGAGACCAGACTTTCAGATCGCTGACTGATTCTCGCATTCGCTTGCAATTTCTGATGATTTGCCCCGCGTCTGTGCACAGTTGAGGGGTAATTTTTTATCAAGAATAATGCTCAGGTTTGGGAAGAGTGTAACGTGCCCCTGAGGAGATTCGTGATTGGGGCTTTGTTTTGACTTTCTTTTCGGATCCTTTGAGAAAGAACCAAGTTCCAGATCATTTGGCTTCATGACAAATGACAAGAAAGCTAAGGCTTTTCTACCTTAAACTTCAGCCAGCTGGTGTGCCAGAGACGCCCTCACACCAGCCCTCTCCCCGGCCCCCTGCCTGCTGGGCCTGCACCGTGGATCCTGGGACACTCTAGCTGGGATCTGGGGGGGCGCTGGCCTTCTAGCTTGGCACCCCCAACTTAGTTTGAGGAGCCTTCCAAAGCAACTGCAGTTTCCTCCCCTTCATGGAGAAAGCTCAGCTCTTCCTGGCAAAGGCCGGGAAGGTCTTTGCCGCGCCCGCCCAGAAGGAGGGCAGAGCCAGCCGCTTTGGCAGGCTGGGGCGGGATTGTTTTACCATATAAAGGGTGGTATGGTCAAAATGCGTACTTGCCTTCCATCTCGAATTCCTGTGAAGTTTTAAATTCTTTATTGTATCTCTCACATTCAGTGAGGGAATCTACGTGAAAATGCTTTCTGGCACAGTGCCCGATACAAACAACGTGATTTTCTCTATTTATAAATGACCCTTTCTGCCTGGGTCTAGCTTTCTTGCTAATCGCACTGAGAATGTTCCTCCCACTGAGATGCAGAGATCTGTTGGTCATCTTTCAGATTTCAGGTGCTTGCCCGGAGAAAATGAGATGCAGGCCTGTTCCCACTGAGGACCGCGGTCCCAGGGCTGGCTCTTGCCCCAGAAGCCCGCCAGCTTCTAGTTTCTTCTCTCACTGACTTCGAGGCTGACTGACCCCAAATTCTAGTGACTTATTTCCCAAAGCCTCCCACCTAGTACTCTCTGAAATAATATTCTGAGGAGGTCCGAGTAGAGGAGTCTTCAAATACATCAACCAATGCTCTGAGAATGTGTGAGTAGGAGAAGGCATCATGGCCCAGGCCTCCGGAGCCACGCTGGGTGGGCGAGTGGACGCCTTCCCGGCTGTGTGCTGTTCACACACCTGCTGCCCACAGCGCACATGCCTTTTCATTGGGAAACACAATGTTCTCTCTTCCACTCCGCACTGTCATAGCCCAGCGAAGACTCACCTATTGGGAAAGAAATGGAAGCTAAGATGTCTTTGAACTTAATTGTTTTATGTGTTTTCTTAACATTTTGGTCTGGGACATCTGTCTTTGCTTAAAAGCACATCTATTTATATCAACAGCCATTTACATTGAGTCCTTGGAGACTGATTTACACAGATGTTGCCCGATGTGGGTTTCTCTTACAATTCACTTTCAAAAACTGTGGAATTCATTTCTAGCCCACTCCCTCCGCAATAAAGTTAAATCCCAGAAATTTGCAAACTGTGTATTTCTGCATACACAAAATGCATCCTCTTAGCTTTTCATAACATGTGACTCATGTTATTGTTGTGATGGATGGGATGGACTAATGAATCATTTTGTACCACAAGGGCTGGAAGGCTGCAGTCCTGAGGGAGCTGGCTGGTTCAGAAGGTTGGTAATGGGATTACTCATCCAAACGGAGACCAGCGTGAAAGATGGGAGCCACGCACACAGCCATGTTTATACGACCATGGCCTTGGCTAGGAGCAAGGGGTAGCAGCAATTGGAAGTGGGTGGGGAATATGGGGAGTTGGGCTTCTGGAGCAAATCCATGCCCAGGAACCAGGCATGGATGGCAAGTCAGAGGAAGAGGGACCAAGGGTGAAACCAGGCTCCATCTGCATCTGGAAGTCACTTAGGCAACGACCTTCATGCACAAGGCAGACTCTGGCCACATGGTCAGCAGGGCTCTGGTCCATCTGCTCTAGGGCTCCTGCTGGCTTCAGGTGGGAGGGTTTCCTAGTCTCAGGGGCTCCAGGCAGTTCGGCATCGCCTTTGAGGGAAGCAGGTACACTAACAGCTTCCTTTTTCTTTTCGTTTGTTTGATTCTTCTCTTTGCTTTCTCTTCTCTCTCTTTTCCTTCTCTCTCCATCCCATTCGACGGTGGCACACAGGCAATTTAATCCTGCCCAACATGTTTTCATCTTGTGTTTGTACCTAAAGAAAGTTCACATTGATGGAATATAATTTGCAAAGCCATTTCTCCTCTATTCTGCGAAATGACATATGTACGTTTATATACACATGAACCTCTTTTCTTGGAGGGCAATTTATACTGAATGGAGTCTGCTTAAAGTGAATTTACTTAAAACGGGGAACATGATGTCATAGAACCAGGGAGGGGAGAAAGTGCGACAACTAGAACTTTATCTAGAAAAATAAAATGATGAAAATAAGCATTTTAGGTTTTTATTAATGAACTTTAGGTTATAATTGTGACATCAGCCTTTACTGCACACTGAACAATCCCAATAGCTCCTTCATTACTTTCTTTAACTTCTGGGAAACCTGTACCCTGGGAAAGATTTGGAGGCATCACTTTGTCATCAGCTTGCACTGTGTTTGCGCAGTGTTCGTCTTTGTGTGTAAGTAAGACTGACAGAGACACTGACCCAGAAGGCTACCATCACGGTTAGTGTTGGGTGTAGAGGGGGTTTGAATGTCAGCTACTTCTCTAAATGGTCAGTTCATTAGAGAATATGTAAGAATCATGGTTACTTGGGCTTTGTTATGCAATACTATCATAATGTTTAATTTCAGGAGAAATACTCAGATAAAAAAAAAAGACATCCTTCCCTTTGGCACATATTGGTATTTATAATGGGTAAGCCACTGTATCTCCATTAATTAATTTAAGCCTCACAATGACCCAGTAATTTAAGAATGACTGCCCAGTTTTATGGATGCAGAAAATCAGAGGCTCAGAGAAGTAGGTAACATGCCTGAAGTCACACAGTGGATAAGGGAGGAGCTGAGATCCATAATCAGGTGTTCCCGCTACCAAAATCTGTGGCTCTAACCTCCACTCATTTTGTCCAAGTCAACTGTGCTGGACGAAACTGCGCTCCAAATATTTAGAGGTCACTTCTGTCCATGGATGGCAACAAGCTCTTGATTTTCTAAACCTCCCATCCTCTGAGCTTGCCTACAAGGAGCTCCTTGCAATTCGGTTGAAAGGTCAGGCCGATGAGTGGGATCCAGTTTAGGCCACACCTGAAACAAAACATAATTTGAATCCCACTTACTGCCAATTCTCTGTCACTGTCACAGTGCATCTAAATCTGCCTGTCAGAGCATCAGAAACATATTCCCACAAGGAATAATTTGCTGAAAATAACAAAACCCTACCCTGGAGATGACTGTCACTGTAGGTCACTTGCTTTTTGCTCGCGGATTTGAACGAGTGGGTATCTACTCCGGCTGAAGACACTGCAAACACATCACAGCCACGAGTTTCCAAGTTAACCCTGCAACAACATTTTGCTGCAACCGTGCAGCCGACCAACTGAGGCAGTCCGCGCACAGCGCTGACAACAGCTTGTATTTGCTCTTCTGTGTCCTGTGAAAGACCCTGGGAATAATTTCAAATTCTTCATGGCATCTAGTGTACAATGTGGACTCCAAATGGGCAGGTGGAGGTGCGCAAGTGGAGGCTGCGTCATTGCTGTTTGTTACGGTGGCCCTGGTTGGCTGCCGGGTCGGGTTGCCCTGCCCACGCGGAGGGGTGGTTTAACTGAGGAAGTCAGATCTCCAGGACAAGCCAGGCACCTGCAGGTGAAATTGCAAGCAGGTGATCCTTAAGCCCAGCTCTGCCCCTGGGAGCTCCTGCGCCGGTCAGATCACCTTTCAGATCCGATTTCCTCACCTCTCATATGGAAAAAACAGCAACGCCCAGCTCTTGGAGGTGTTGGAGAATCAGGGAGATTTAGCTGAATGAAAACGTGAGAGTGTATTGTCAGCGATAAAAGCTGATTTCTAGGGAAGGGCTATTTGTTTGTTTTTACATAAGATTAGTACTTCTTAAATGATAAAATCATTTCGCCACGTCAGAAGATACTTTCTTTGGAAGAAGATATCTGGAAATACAAATCCGAAAGAAAGTCAAAATCAGTACCTTGCAGTTTAGAGCTTTAAGGAAACAAGACTTTGGTGAACTTGACAACTGCTATAAGAATTTTTCTAAGACTGGTGGTGGGCTGTGTCCTAAAAGACTCTAATAAACAACTCTCTCTGCCATCAACATCGTCAGAAAAATAATTTATATGATATGTTTCAGCTTGATATGCACCAACCTCCCAGGGCCAGCCCCTGTTTAGTGAACTAGATTCCAAGCCCTGTTAATCATTCGGGTAGGGTGTATATTTGGATGTGACGTATCTACAATTAGGCTTAATTAAAACCACCCACTTCGAGCATGCTGAAAGACTAGCATTTAAAAATAGGAGCTGAATAATTAGGGTCATTAATAGGAACTGATTATTTACTTTATGATAGCTTAAACACAAATAGCGATCTGCAGTTTTCTCGTTTCTAATGAAAACACAGGGAGCAAAGCAAAGTTTATTTAGAGGGAACCCCTCATTATACCTCTGGGAACGGCCATCGTTCTTCATTTTCCCCTTATTTTGTGGCAGCCTGTTCCCCAAAGCATTTGCACCAGGTTGCTGTAAGTTGATACCACATCCCTGTGAGGCTTAGAAGAAAAATGCTCCACCGGAACCCAGCAAGGCCAGCCAGGTGCAGACTTGATTTGCCTCCCCCAGACCCTGGGAGGGGCCTTCGTGCTCTGCCTGGACCGCATGCTGTAGGTGGTGGCCCTCCTGGGCAGAAGCGTCCTGCAATGAATTCTTTGTCATCTCTGGGACTGTGGTTACTGTGTGGACTTTTCTGAGGCCACAGTGAATCTATTGATGCAACTGCTGGATCACCCACAGTCTGTTGCTACCTGTCTTAAATAAACAGTTTATGTACCCCATGCTGTGCTGGTTGAGATGTTTCACATTCTTTTGCCTTACTGGTGGGCTTAAAGAGCTTAGCATTTACTGAGACAATGGTAACTTTCACAGCAGGTATGAGGCAATGAGACAGCAACCCATACAAGCGCCCCAGCTGATCTCAGGGGTGTAAGAGCCAAGGCTGTCGCTAGTTCGGGTGGGACAGGCTGGGAAAGTGAGAGGCTGAACTCAGAAGTGCACCAGACACTGAGATCCATTGGCTGGTACCCAGTGAATAAAGAAAGAATTTTCTGGCCATGTTTTTTTTCCCTAGGTTTGAGCTGGATTTTGTTCACAAGAATCTAGTGTGTGTGTGTATCTTATTAGCAACTAACCACGTAAGACCTGAGTTCCTATTCTTTTCCTTTATGATGGAAATAATTTTAACCTTGTTCTCCATGCTCAGAACGTCATTTTCAAGCTCCTAGTAGGTATATTGTGAGGCACAGGATGGTGCCTGGATTAGTTGTAAGAGCCTCGGCCCCACCCTGCCGTGTCTGAAGTCATCTCTTGCTTGTCTGGAAGGCCTGCTATGTTTTGGGTGCTACTGTTTATCCTTACTTTATAGTTTTACATGTGGAGTCAGTTTCATTCAAAATTTTCACTCCTACTTTTTTTTTGGGTCGGGGGAGTGACACGGTGGTTTAAGTTAGATCTGTTTAGACTCACAAGAAAATGATGCCAGCTATGTTTCTGATGTGTTCATGGCGGTGATTAAATGGGATTTTGAATCCATTATGAAATAAAAGCAATCTTTTCAGGAAAGATATGACAATGACAGGATTTCTCAGTCTCGGTGCTACTGACATTCGGGGCGGGGCGCTCTTTGTCCTGGGGCCTGTCCTGCGCACTGCAGGATGCTCAGCAGCTTCCCTGGCCTCGGCCACTAACACCAGGAACCCCCAACCCCCCAGGCGTGACAATCAAAGATGTTTCCAGACATTGCTAAATGTGCCCTAGGGGTGGGGGCAAAATCCCCCCCCTCGAGAACCTCTGAGAGAACATGATTCATTGGCCTGGGAAAATTAAGTTTGCCCTTCCAAGTATCTAAAATAGCTTGAACAAATTTTGTTTCTCTGAGACATTCAAGGAATGACTGAGTCTCCGGATTGTTTATCCTCTGAAAGGAGATAAAGTCTTCTTTCTTAATTGCTTTTTTTTTTTGTCTTTTTGATTTTCTTTATGACGTATCTCCAAAAATTTTAAGATTTAGGTATTAAATTGTATGTTAGCCATCCTTACGCTATTTTGATTAGGTCTCTCCTCTGCCTGACTCAAGACAAAAATATATAATTTCCACTGGTTTGTCAACTCCTTCTCCCATTGACAAAATTTGGAATCACACATAATTATCGACGCTTATTGAGGCTTGTCTAATGGTCACTTTCTCTGAGTCACGGAAGAGACGCTTCACACATTCGTGGTGACAAGCCTCGGCTTTCACATTGGCTGATGGTTGTGTATGCTTCTCTTCTCGATTCCCCTAAACTCTGTTGATATCTGGCCTTTGTGGTTTGCCAAATTAAGGTCATGTAAGTTGCACCCATAGCAACAGGGCGTTTATTCAACCAAGGCACATCGCACATTCATAGTCACCCACGTGTCCTAAGAGTATTCTAAGATTGATTCAAAGTTACTTTCCGAAGTAAATCTGTATTCATTGTTATGGAAAGATGCCCCTGATGAACTAATGAGTAAAATCGGAAGTCCCCAGGCACTGTGGTTTTAAAATAGGATGAGATGAAATGAAACCACGTTAGCGCATATCGTACTGGCGGTGGGGAAAGTGCTTCTAAGCGCGCTTACCCGGCGCCAAACACAGTTGCCTCTGGGGCATCCCCAGTGTGCAGGCTTGGGGGTGGGTGGGGTGACGGAAGACCCACTTCTACTTCCACCTTTTATGCTTCCATACAGTTTTGATTTTTTGAAACAGCATATACTATTTCTATAATTCGAATAAGTGAAACTTCATTTCCCTTTCTTTTTGTTTGTCCCCACACAAGTGACACTTTTGTGTTTTCATTTCTGCCTTTTTTTCCTCCTGGCGAGGACGCTATCTTCAGTTTCGGTATGAGTAGGGCACCAATCTTCACTTGCCTTTGGCTGCGTCTCAGCTGACACCAGCCCGTAGTGTCACTTGGCCTCACTCAGCCTGCCCAGCATGTGCAGTTGCATTTCAGGGGTGGGCTTGGCATTGTTTTCTAAACATGTCACCATTCCTGCTGTGTGGCAGCAGGGCCACTGGGCAGAGAGAGGCCTCCCCCACCTGCTCCTCAGCCCTGAGGGCTCAGGAGCAGCAGAGCTGCAGACCTAACACCTGGGCAGGTAGAGACCCGCGGGGAACAGGTGGACAGAGGGAAGCGCTGGAAGAATTCAGTGAGTTGGAGATGTGAGTGCTGACCAGGAGTGAACGCACAAACACTCACAGCCGACTGGCCTTAAACAGCAGTTACTCTCAAGAAGGGGAACTAAAATAAGGATACGAAAAAGGGGCTTCAGGCAGGGCAGCAGCTAAGCCTGGCTCCCACCGTCATGAAACTTTGTGGACCGTTGATTCAGCTTCCCAGGGCTGCCACGACAAAGTACCAAAAACTGGGCAGCTTAAAACAACAGAACTTTACTCTTTCACGGTTTTGGAGTCAGCAGGGCCGTGTTCCCTCTGAAGACTGCAGGGGAGGGTCTTTCCTTGCCTCTTACAGTGTGAGGTGTTGCCAGCACCCCTGGCGGTCCTTGGCTGTAGATAACATCACTCCAGCCTCTGTCTCCATGGTCACAGGGCTGTCCTCTCCTCTGAATGTCTGTGTCTCTTCTCCTCTTTTTATAAGGACACCACTCTTCCTGGATTAAATGCCGACCCTTTTCCTGCATGACCTCATCTTAATCAATTTCATCTGCAAAGGCCCTATTCCCAAATGAGGTCACATTCTGAGGTCCCGGGGATTAGGGCTTCAAAATCGTTCAGGGGGAAACAATCCAAAGTCCTCTGCAGACTTTGTTCTCTGACCCTGGTCATGACTGTGTCATCCTGATCAGACCTGGATGTGAAGGTTGGGGACGGAGGTGGGTCCCTTTGCAAGGTTTCCTTTCAGCCCCAAGTGCTGGCACTTCGTGGTCCCTTCCCTGCTCCCCGTCCAGGTGCCTGAGCCCTCTCCCCCCACGACTTCCTCCTTCCCCCACAGAAATGGTCCCAAACCTGCTGCTCACCAGCCCTGCACCTCGGGCCTGGCCTTTGGCCTCTTCAAGTTTCCCCTAAAGAAACACGAGGATGTTGATCTAGAAGGTCTCCAAGTTCCTTCCAGGGTGAACCTTCTGTGATTCCTGGGTCTGTTAAAAGGGCTATCAATCTAGCAGCCTATGATCTCTACCAGTTATCTCTAGAAGCACTTTGGTTATGAATTGTTCCGGAGAAGACATTTCAAATGAAGGGAGCTGGAAATTTTGATATGACACTAATCACAAAATTTTCAAGAACAGGACTCTTCCAAGTTCAAATGGCTGCAGCTCTCTATCGCCCCGGTTGCAGCCGAGTGGATCCCAGTGGGGAGGGGGGCGCCACATTAGCAGAGTTTTATCTTAAAATGTTATCCCATGATGCCATCTCGTGATGTGCTATTTTGAGCTGATCGAGCCGGATCATTCGGGTTGGCACAGTTTTCTCTGTCTGGGTGTGACTGAAGCGTCTGTTGGGTCTGTTCAGTCGAGCACAGGTTAAGGAAGGAGAGGTTTGTCCCTGAAATTCCTTCTCCCCACTACCCTTCTTAAGATGCCTTTATCCAAAGAAAAATGGGCTTTTTATTTAATATAAACAAAAGCACACATGAAAGTTTGAACCTTTTTGCAAGTTTGAAACAAGGGCCTCTATTTTTATTTTTGTCAAACTTGGCATTTTGTTGTGGGCCCTGAGAGAGGCCCCTTTTCTTAGAAAGGAGAGGCCCTTCCTGCCTGGCCTCCATGGCCTCCTGTGGAGCGTGGTGTTTAATGATGAGTTATTAGAGAGTCAGAAGCATTTGTGGGGTGTGTGGGAGTACAGAGCACCCTCAGATGAGAATTGAATCAAAGTTTGTTGGCATTGCAGATGGGGCTGTGTTTACACACAAACTTGAAACCCGACCAAGAACACGAAGTGAAACTCTCCAAGGCCTCAGCCTCAAATGTTGTTTTGCTGAACAGCATCCAGCCAGTATCAAATGAGCAGGAACTGCTGTTAGGAAAGTTCCAGAAACTATTGACCCAGTAGACAGATGCTTTCCAAGGGTTGGAGGGGCTTCCAGAAAATTCAAGAAACTTCCAGAAATTGCTGGTTGGGCACATTAAATTAATCCCAAAAAGGTTTTCTCTGGTTTAACCATATTGTGTCAGTCATGCACAGCTGTGTTTGACCTTGTGGGCGCACAAACGTGGGACAGACATCGTCACTATTGTCAAGGGTTCACGGTCAGGTGTGTGTGAAAAGCATCAGGAAGAAAGGACGGCAGAGGTGTTTCTTTTGATCATAATACAAGGCAAGGTGGGATGTATAATTCTGCTCGATACCATTGTCCCACCCCCATCCCCTTTCCCGACCAACTGTTGCCCTTTATTCTGGTTTATCTTTCTTCAGGGCATGTCCACCATTTTGTTACATTATACATCCATTTGTTTGTCATGCTGCTGCTTTCTTGCTCCAACCAGATGTAGAGTCCACCAGGGCACAGACTTTTCCTTATTCCCAGCACTTAGCGCTGTGCCTGGCATTTATTAGGCACCATAAATATGTGTGGAGCGAGCGAATCCTGAGTAGAGGGGCAAGCACAAGCGTGAATCCCCACGAAGGCAGGGGACGAGGATTCCTGGATCCTGAGCCCTTGCAGGGTGGGGACGGCGGAATCTGGCTCCTCCAAATCTGGGAGGTCTGGGTGACAAGACAACGAAACGTGCAGATCTTTATTTTGCATATGATAAATAAAATACTGCATTATCCAAAGATTGTTTCCCAGATCGTTATTGGATAAGTGATACAGGCACGAGAAAGATGTTGAATGGGCAGGGCACACGAACAAAAGAGGAAATGCGTTTGCAGACAGAGGGGATGTGCTTGAAAATCTGAGGACTGTTTAACAAAATAAGTATGGCTATAAATAGCTGTAAATATAATAGAACCTTCTAAAAGTGAGAATTCAATAACGAGAGTATTTAATGCTAAGATATAAGAAACTGCATCTGTAGGGAGGAGTGAGCTGAATTCCAGACACCCTTTGCCTGCTCCATTGACTTAGGCTCTTCAGATTTTTCTTTAAAACAGTGCAGAATTAAATAGTGGGCAATGGTATACATGTATTTTTTAAAACCAAAAGATTCAGTTATATATTTAATTAGAACCAGGCTTTAGGAAAACTGTAAGAGAGAGAAATCTGTCATTTTGAAAACACCAAAAATCCTGAACGAGTTCAAAACAGAACAAAACAGGCAATGCAGTCAGTAACTAGTTAATGAGAAATATTCAGTTAGTTCCAGCAACTAAAGAAAGCAAATTTAGGGAAAGAAAATTCTAATTCAAAGAACTGGAAATTTAAGGAAAAAACCAATCTTCATCTGCGAAATTCACAATAGCAACAACAACGAAAAAGCAATGCTATTCCCCAATACTGGCAAGGAGACAGTAGACAAGATATTAACTACTGAAAGGAGAGAAACTAAGGTACTAACGTTGGTTGTTTTATGATGGTGGAATTATAGGTGATGTTTCCCTTTGTTTGGAATTTTAAGAATTGTTTCATTTTATATGCACATACACACAGGTGCAAACAGATGCAACATATCATCAGTGCTTTATAGGAATTCCAGTTCGGCTGTGGCAGGGCAAGATAGCTGCTGCCCACACAAGTGAGCACAGTGGTTTAAGGAATAATGGAAGCGTAGAAGCTTGTGAAAACCACCTGACAACTTCCACCACCTCAAAAAAAAAAAAGTGCTTAGGATATGGCTAAAGATGAGAAGGGGATTTCTGTGACTTGTGGAATCTACCATTATTTGGGGAGTATTCTAAGACCCTGTGCTTCTTAAATTTAGTCAGAAGCTTGCGAGAACATTTATGAAGACAGAATGTTATTACACAATTGAGAAAGAGACCATGAGGGCATACCTAATAGTAATACCAACCATAAGGAAAGTAGTGTAATGCCTGTAAATGCAGAAGAAAGTGGTTGAAGAAAGCCAGATCCCAAGAAATTGGGTGGAGGGAGTTGGGGAGGGAGTGTGTGCTTCAATTCCCTGTCTGCATTAACCAAAGAAGACGAATCACTGAGAAAGAAGCATGTCCTCACCATGCCCACCCAGACAGACTCTGCATCTCTCTTCTTCTATAGAGTTATATAGACTCCATCTGCATAACAGGACCGCCATTGTTCACGGTGCAGTTCTGCCCTTCCCTGTCCTGTAACTTGTCCCCACCTCCCCTACCACCCACAGGAACTTTGTCCCAGGCTGCTGTCTGTTCTTTGGGACAATTCATCTTCCCTAAAAATAGTTTCTCTTCCTCTAAAATTGCCTACACCCCCACTTCCCTCTCCCCTGTGAAGAGGTTATTTAACCTTCAACCATACGGCTTCTCTTTGGGTTCCACACTTTGGGTGACTCCCCTGCACCTGCCCGTGTGCTTTCTCTCTTGTGAATCTACTATCGGCTCATTTCAGCAGACTCAAGTATTGAACCTGCACATGGGGGAGGGCAAGTTTCTTCTGCCCCTACAGAGATGGCGGGATGTTGCACAGGGCCCATGTTTCTGGCTGTTTGGGGAAGTCCAGTTTCAGTTTGGTGTCCAATTCAGAACAACTGTTTTAGCCAAAAGGGTAGACTTGTCATTACTGCATGGCAGAGGGACCAGGCTCAGGATTCCTCAATTTAAGGACAAGCTCTCTCCCTTGTTTGCAGACTATATTGAAAAGAACAAACTTTCATGCAAATCAATTGCTGAGCCCTTAGTCATTGGAGTCCATGATGAGCAATTACATTAGTAGAGTCGAAAACTGATCTGTAGATAGTCAAGAGTCCCGAAATAGAAGAGCAAGCAATGCCAGTGCAAATCAGCGTGGGGCCAGGAGAATGCGGGGAAAGCAAAGAAAAGCCAAAGAAGATGGAAAAAGAGCTGCAAACCCTGGAAGAAGCAGAATCACGTTTGGGCGAATCCTAGACCATTCCTGCAATCCCACTGGTGAGGAGTCCTGTGAATCCTAATAAAGCAATCCCTGGAAGGTCCAACTCAACCCAGAAGTTCAATTTTACAGTTGTCCACGTCCATCCTCAAGTTAATGAGCAGAAAACTGTGTGAAAGGCTAATTTCAGAACATGAACTCTATCATCGACACATTATTTTGTCACTAAAACACACAGGTGCACATGTACACACACACGCGTGCACACACACACACGCGCACACACACACACATGCACTTGTGCACCCATACACCAGGGCTGGGGCGGGAGAGAGGGCTTCTATGTCATCACAGCGGGCAAGGTTATTCAGGAAAGACAGAAGATTTGGTGAAAATTGTTTTAAAAAATCTTTTTGAAGGCATAAAAAAGCCAACAAAATAATAAAGAATTACCAGGCCAGGGGCAGGGGAGGAGAAAAGCCCAAGGCTGTAAGCCCGGGTCTCAGGCTGCTTTTTCTTTCTTTTTTTCTGATTCCTGCAGGGGCATCTAAAACTTTGACACGATGAGCTTCAGGTCTAAAAATGTGGAACCCAGGACCTGCTAAGAAAGGAATAGAAATATTAAAGATGAGAGCAGAAATTAATGGGTGTGTAATATGTCTACATAGCAAGCATTTAATGGAGAAAATTTACAAAGCTAAAATGTAGTCATTTGAAAAAATTTATGAAATTGGTAGATCCCTGGCAAGACAGATGAAGGAAATAAAAAAGAAAGAAGAAAGACGACTGAACTGATACCAAGAATTAGAAAGGAGATAATGATAACACTACAGTTTCTACAGTAAGAGGATATTGTGGCTAATTTTCTTGCAAACCATTTAAAAATTAAGATAATAATGGAAAAATTTGTAGAAAATACAATCTACCAAAA
Source organism: Propithecus coquereli (assembly GCF_000956105.1). Classification (NCBI taxonomy): domain Eukaryota; kingdom Metazoa; phylum Chordata; class Mammalia; order Primates; family Indriidae; genus Propithecus; species Propithecus coquereli. The sequence continues at coordinate 2,542,923 of NW_012139191.1, read as the reverse complement.
TAACATTTTTTTAAAAAAGAAAATCAGAATAGTCCTGTAACTATAAAATAATTGAATCCAGAATTTAACACTGCTCCCCTCCACCCACAAAATCCCTGGGATCAGATGGCCTCACTGGCAAATCTAACAAACATTTAAGGAATATCACTAAAATTGTAAAACAGTTTTGTAGAGTAGAAAAAGAGAACGTTTCTCAACTGTCAGGAGAGCATATCTCTGACAAGGACATTACAAGAAAAGAAAATTAAGGCCAATCTCATGAATGAACATAAATGTAAACATCCAAAACCAAATCTTAATAAATCCTATCCAGCAATATAGAAATAGGATAGCACATCACGACTAAGTTGGGTTCAATCCAGGAATACAAGGTTGTTTGAAAAATCAATCATTGTAAATTTATCACATTAACAGAATAAAGAAGAAAAATAATAAAGTCTTCTCAGAAGATGCAGGGAAAGCATTTTATAAAATTCAACATACATGCATGAGAGAAAGTCTTAGCATACCAGGAATGGACAGGAACTGCCTTGGTCTGTTAATGGCTATTTACAGAAAACTGTAATGAACCTCATCTTTAATGGTGAAATGTCAAAAGCTTTACCTCTGAGAACAGCAAAAAGCCAAGGACTTTGCTATCACGATTCTATTCCCCACTGCATTGGTAGTACTAGCCGGTGCATTAAGGCAAGAGAAAAAAAACCACAAGGTATAAGATTTGCAAAGGAAGAAATAAAACTGTCAATATTTACAAATAATATAATTACTTATATAGAGAATTAAGAAAAGAATTAGGATCCAGGTAAATTATTCATAGCAATAAATTAATTTAGCAAGCTTCCTTGATACAAGGCCTATACACAAAAGTCAAATTACCTAATAGACAAACGGATGGCACTTGAAGATGCTTGACAAAGAGGGATATTCAAATGGCCAATAAATACAGGGAAAGATGCCCAGCCTCATTAATAATCAGAAAAATGCAAATTACAAACATATTGAGATTCCACAACAGTCATCAGAGTGGCTAAAATTAAAGAGAGTGTCCACATGAAGAACTGAGGAAGATGAGAGTGAGGGACACTCTCCCTCGTGCACTTGGTTTGGTATTATCTATCAGAGCATACGCCCCCTTTTTCAGTAATGCCACACCTACGTAGATATCCAGCAGGAAAGCACATCTATTTTTACCAAAAGGCCTGTACAAGGATCTTCACAGCAACGTTGTGCATAGCAGCTTTAAGCTGGAAATAATCCACTGCCCATCAACAATGGAACGTATTCATGAAAATATTTTTATGTGATAAACTACGATACTGCAGTGAAAATAACTGAACTACAGTTACATGAATGTAACTGACTCTCACAAACATAAGGATAAGCAAAAGAAGCCAGATTCTCGAGAAAATATATTGTAGATTTCCGTTTATACAGATTTAAAAACAAACAAAAGTGAACTATAGTGTTAAGGGACCCATGCTTAGGTGCTAAAATTGAGAAGAGCAAGGAAATAGACGTGCTCTGCATTGAGCTGGACATTTCTGATTTGCACAATTTTCTGTATGTGCAGTATATTTCACAATAAAAGTGGCTAAAATAACCAATCTCTATGGATTTTTAAGACACAAAGTTATTTGGGTCCATTATTGGCGATATTGGGGTGTGGCTAGTGAGTCGAACTAGATGAACTATCTCAAGTGCCTTGATGAGGCTGGGTTCCACCTGTGTGTGCTGGCTGTTATGTAACCATGGTAATGAAGAACACATTTCATTGGTTAGAACAGAGGAAGACTAGCCAATCATCACGATCCTCATGTCTGCACAGCAGGGTTTTTTTTTTTTTTTTTCAATGAATAGAAAAGGAAGGTCAGAGATAAGAGATAAAAGGTTTCCAACATGTTTAAAAATTTAGTCTGGTCTAAAGAAAAAGCAGTGCTGCTGTAACACAACAGGAAGCAGCTGAGAGAGCCTGTTAGAGAATAGATTTTGAGTGCCAGTGGCTGCTGCCAAGGCTAAAAGGTGAAAGATGTATGCTCTATGAGTCATTGAATCCACACAGCATGAAGCTAATATACAAACACTGTGGCAAATAGGGAGTCTACATTCAGGGCAAATTTGCACAGGGCTTTTTTTGCATGTAGGATGGTCATCGGGCCCCAGGGAGAGTAAGTACTGCTGTTACGGTGTAGGTGATGATAGACTATGCTGAACGAGTTGACCAGAGTTGCAGACAGCACAGTCCTCTGCTTCAAAGGGGTCCTGGACCCAAGACCTATGTTTTATTGCAATAGAAAGAATAGTCTAAATATGCATGGTCCTTTGTAGTTTACGAAATTTGTTTACGTATATCAGCATCATTCTTTTTTTAACTCCGTTGTGCAGGTAGATCAGCTATTATTGCTCTCATCTGCCACAGAAGTAAACCAAGACTCAGGGAAATTAAGCGGTGGTGTTTAGGGTTACACAGGTGGTACAGATCAAACATCCCAAATCCGAAAATCCAAAATCTGAAATGTCCCAATATCTGAAACTTTTTGAGTGCCAATGTGATGCTCAAAGGAAATGCTCATTAGAGCATTCCAAACTTCAGGTTTTTGGATTTGGGATGCTCAACCCATAAGTATAATTCAAATATTCCAAAATCCAAAAAAATCTGAAATCCAAAACACTTCTGGTCCCAAGTATTTCAGATAAGACACATTCAATTTGTAATAGGATCAATTCTATAGCACTTCAATTTAGTACTTACCTGCCTGACATGGGGAGTTCTCAATTGCTGGTCCTTGGAATTACTCCTAGGGGTTCAGGAACCTATAAGAGTGATTAAATAATATCTTATGCACTTACATACCACTATTTTTACATGTATATATTTATTGCATGCAAAAAGACAAAATCTTTTAATGTTGTTAATCAATTCACAGTGCCTTTTGCCATTACATCTCTTTTTTTTAAATTTCAGAATATTATGGGGGTACAAATGTTTTGGCTACATGAATTGCTTTTGTACAGTTTGAGTCAATGTTACAAGTGTGTCTATCACACCTACCCATTAGGTGTGATTTTACCCATCCCTTCCTCCCCCTTCCTACCTGCTTGCTTTCCTTTGAGTTTTACTTTCATATGTGCACATGAGTGTTGATCGATGAGTTCCCATTTAATTGTGAGTGCATGTGGTGTTTGTTTTTCCATTCTTGCAATACTTCACTTAGGAGAATGGTCTCCAGTTCCATTCAGGTTGTTACAAAAGGTATTAGTTCACCATTTTTTATGGCTGAGTAGTACTCCAAGGTATACATATACCACATTTTATAAATCCACTCATGAACTGATGGGCACTTGGCTTGATTACACATCTTTGTGATTGTGACTCATGCAGCAATAAACAAAATTAAAAAGCTTCTGCACGGCCAAGGAAATAATAAATAAAGCAAATAGACAACCTACAGAATGGGAGAAAATATTCGTATGCTATGCATCTGATAAAGGGCTAATGACAAGAATCTATAAAGAACTCAAGCAAATCAGCAAGAAAAAATCAAACAACCCCATAAAAAAAAATGGGCAAAGACACGAACAGAAGCTTGTCAAAAGAAGATAGACTAATGGCCAATAAACACATAAAAAAAAAAAATGCTCGATGTCTCTAATCATCAGGGAAATGCAAATCAAAACCACAATGAGATATATTTCCTAATGAGTAGCACTATGAATACTTACTGAGCATCTAGAGTGTGTCAGGTGCTTTTCTAGAAGCCTGGGCTGCAGAAGTGAACAAGACAGAAAAAGTCCCCGCCCTCTTGGAGTTTATTTTCTTATTAGGAGAGAAAGACAATAAATGAGTCAAGCAATAATATGTTAGTAGCCGAGTGAGTATTAAGTGATGTGAAGAAGGTGAAGCAGCTCTAGGGGGGTGGAGATGGGGATGATGGAGACACCCCCTCCCCAGGGGGCTGAGAATGCCCCAGCACCCCACAGAGCTTGCCCAGGGGCAAGAGGTGCAGGAATAACGTTTTATCAAAGTCAACATCCATTCATGAGACCTTGGATCTCCACAAATACTAGACGGCAGAGGTAGGCATCTTTGGGGAAGCCGCTTTGTTAATGAAGGGCCATAAAGAAGGTCATTACAGAGGACTTCTTTTTCTTGATTTTGCTGGAACCGAGCCTGAAAAGATTGTGATATACATTTAGTAAAATAGCAGCAGTTTATGGAACAATACCATCAAAATGCTTTTAAAGAATAGATGGATCTCAAAACCATGGTCTTGGGCATTGTGAAAAGATTGCTGATTTTGGAGACATAATGTTCTAAAGAATTCTAAATTTAGAACAAACATTCTACATTTAAGACTTTGAGTGTGCTTTACAAAAAACCTACTTAACGAAACATCAGCACTTGAAATGTTTGATTTTCTTGCCCAAGGAGCTCTCACAGTTTTTCCTGATACTGATTATGCAGGCAAAAATCAATTTGGCAAGTTGTACAGGGCAGCCCAGAGGAGGTTCTGCCTGCCGCTGAGATAGTATCAAATAAACACATACATTTTAATTTTGTTTAAGAACAATTAAGCATGGATCATCTTTGCTTTCAGCTAAAGATTTCTTGTAGCCAGAATTCTCTTCAGTTACATAACAAATAAAGGATGCCTCATACTTGAGATTGTTTCCACATTTGCTTTACAAGCTATAGCTTGTCTTCTAAATGTAAAGCACATTCAGTTGTCAGCTGAAGCCCAGGGAACGGAATGTTCTCTGCACTTGGAAACTCCATGTACTTTGCCTTCTTCTTCTTTTTTAATATTATAGAGCTCGTCTAAACAAATTTAGCCCTGTCTCTAACTAATCCTAATTAAGACAAGAAAATGATAATAAGCTATACAATATATTAAATAGACTCGAGAGGGAAAGAGAGAGAGATGACTTCACATTGTTAGCAAAACCAATGTGATTTTTCCCCCAGAGTTTTCACAAATTGTCCATTGTGTGCCATGGTGGTTAAGAGATATAGACAGCAGAACTGTCATAGGAACCATGGAGTCCACTGTGGCCCACTGCCTGTCGAGTTGTTGGGCGTGGTTTTCCGTTTTGCCCAGGAGGCCAAGTTTTCAGTGGGGCCTCAGAGAAAGTGCCTCCTCCTGAGGGGCTGTGGGGGGTGCGTCCAGGCCTGATCTCCTCTTGTCAGCTGTGTCCTGGAGAATCAGGCAGAGACATCCTTCCAGCCCTCACTGGGGTGACAGCAGGGGTGCAGCGGAGATCGCTGGGGAGGAAGAAGAGCCCCAACATGTGGAGTGTGTTTCCCTGCCAGGCCCATGCATGTGGAGGGTCTATCTGCTTATCTCACGAGACCCTCACAACGACACTGATTTGTGTGTTATCCCCACTTTAGACAGGAGGAAAGTGAGGCTCTCAGGGGAAAAGTGGCTTCCTGACCATTAGGGAAGAAGGGGACCCTACAGACGCCATCTGCATCCAGAGCTGCACTCCCAGCCACTAATGTCCTGGGTCATATTTGGGTGCGATGTACCCGGTACTGGCTAGGGGCCCTCTTTCCTCTCCCACCCCTTTGGCTTTGGGAAAAGGTCAACACAGTGCCCAGCCATGGAAGGTGCTGGAAAATTCGAGTTCCTACTCTCCTAAACATCCCTCCCTTTGCTTATCGGGGGCTGAAGTGGCCCCAATCAGGGACAGACTTCCCCTTCAGACAGGAGATGAGGAAAAATACAAAACAACGTGGAAACTTTATTCTCACCAGGCTGTCAACATCTAATATCATGGCTTCCATCCCAAGACATGTTTTCAAAGACGGTCCCACTGGATGGAGGGACGCTTTCCTGCCCATATGGAGGAACAGGTCTCAGCAGAAAGCAGGAAAAGCCCAGAGCAGAGAGAACCCACCGGGGCCCAGGGCAAAGTCAGGTCTGGCAACACACAACCTCTCTCCATCAGATCCTTGGGACCAACTCCTGCTCTGAGCATGACCAGACCCTGGGAGGGAAGCTGTCGCTCAAGGTGCTGACGTCCAGGTGGGCACCGGGGTCGTATGGCCCTCCCTGCAGAGCTCTCGTGGGCTGAGGGGAGAGTCTTGGGTGAGTGCTTCCTTGTTTATATGAAGCAAGCCATCAACCCCTGGCTGGCAGGAGCAATGGGAGGGAGAAGAGGGACAAGCTGGTGGCTTTGACCTGCCACTGCGGTAGGTGACAAATCACCTCACGTGGCTTGAGTCGCAGGGTCAGGTCAGGTCTCCATCAGGGCCTTCTAGACACTCTGTGCCAGCTTCCTGTGGGAAGTATCGGGATCCTTCTGGGGCAGGAGACACCTGCTCCCATGTCCCCAGTGGGTGGAGTTTCTGGTCTGGTGACACGTGCCCGTGGATACCGCAATCTTTGCACCTGGGAAAATAAGAAAATGGCCCTTTGCAGAGGGGAGGGGAGAATGTGGAGAAAAGACCTGGCCGAGTATAATGGAGTCTGGAGGTGATGGGCTGGGCTGGGAGGACTTCAGGGGGGTAGAGGACATGCCTGAGAGGAGCAGGGAAGACACAGGAGGGGATGGAGGGAGTCAGATGACAGCCTTGGGGCGGAGGGGCAGCAGGAGACAAGATTTGCCCAGGAGGCTTTCAAGGATTAGATGAAAGGAAAAGAAGAGATCAAAGAAAGAGCCGGAGAGCAGCAGGTGGTTGAGAAAGCGCAGCAGGCCAGAGCAAGCTCCTCGCTGGGGACTGTCGTCTGCTTCCTGCCTGGCCAGGGCCCCACGCATTCGGTGTGGAGTTTCTCTGCCTGCTAGGTCAGTAGGTGTGATTCCCTCCTGCCCCCCGGCTTGCAGCCACAGGCATGTTCCAGACTCCTCGCTGCCTGCTCACGGCTCCCCGGGGGGTCAGTTCTGTGTGTGAGAGTCTTCCTGAGGTCCAGTCAGTGGTTCGTAAGCAACAGAGCCCCTGTGTTAAATTTCCTCCTGCTCAACATACCTACGGTGGTGTCTGATTGGAGAGCCTGCGAGTCCCCCTGAGAGCATCTGCTAATACTCCCCCCTGTGTTATGGGCTCCGACCCACCCAATCCATCTGCTGAAGTCCCAACGCCCAGCACCTTAAGGAATGTGACCGTATTTGGAGACAGAGTCTTTAAGGAGGTAATTAAGGTGAAATAAGGTCATATGGGTGGACCCTAATCCAATATGACTGGTGTCATTTTAAGCAGAGGAGATTACGACACAGACCCGTCTGTGCAGAGGGATGACCATGTGCAGACACAGGGAGAAGACGGCCATCTGCAAGCTCGAGGGAGAGGCTGCAGGAGAAACCAATCCAGCCGACACATTGGTCTTGGACTGTTAGCCTCCCCAATCTCGAGGAAATAAACGCCTGTCGTCTGAATTTCCAGCCTGTGGCACTTTGCTACGCCAGCCCTGGGAAACTCACGTGCTGTTTCTCATTTTGCTCCACCTACTCCGGCTTCTTTGCTGTTCCTCAGATGTCCCAGCACATGCCTGCCTCAGGACCTTGGCACTGGCTGTTCCCTCTGCCTGGAATGCTCTTCCCCAGCCTGCGCAGCGCTCATGCCCTTGCTTGCTTCGGATCTTCCCCCGGATGCCGCCTGGTGTGCCTGCCCTGGTCCCGGTCCCCTGCCCCACTTCACTTCTTTCCTTGACACTCATCACTCCAAACACACTACAGCTTTTCCGTCTCTTGTTTATCCCTCACTAGGGTGAGCTCCGTGGGGCAGAGGTTTTGCCCCCGGTTATGTCCCAGGGGCTACAGCAGTGTCTGACGCGGTTGCTGCTGCATCATTTTTTTTTTTTGAATGAATGAAGGTACAGAGCACTCTCCATGTGCCGTGTATTGACTCAGTCCTCACTAACATCCTCAAAACAGGCATTTTTATCTCCACTTGAGAACAGAAAGGTTAAGTAGGCTCCCTGAGGCCACATTTTTCTTTGGCAGGGATTTGAACCCAGGCAGTCTTGGCCCCAGAACCTTTCTGCTTTGGACAAAGGGCTCAGGTGGGCGGAAGCACAGCTGGGGGTGGTCACAGGCAGAGGCTGGAAATGCACATCCAGCTGTGACTGTTTGGGGACCACCTATGTACGAGCAGTGGGCCCAGGACAAGATAGGACCGTGGTGTCTCTCTTTCAACATTTTAAAATGCAGCCACATCTCACATCACATACATGTGTATTTGGCTATAAAATAATATAAAATAATTTGAAAGCGTTTTTATGCAATTTTTTAAAAACACTAATTGTGTTATGTTTGGCTTTGATGTCTAGCCAGTCAACCTGTATACTTAGGAATCCTTGCCAAGTCATATTACTTAACAATAGAATAGAATTTCTTTGAACATCAAATTTAGTTATTTTTACAGTTGATAGATATGTGTTGTATACACAACTAAATAGATTGGTTTCGTTTTGGCTGATTTCATATTCTGGAGACTGTATATATTTTTCCTTCCTCAAATTTTAAGTATTTTTTGAAGTTTCATGAGTAGCTTGTGACCCTGGACCCAATGGCTAAACTGACCCCAGGCAGGGGCCACAGAGGGGCAGTGAGCAGAGAGGTCAGGCCTTCGGGTTTGGAAGCCAGACCCTGTGGGTCTGAAGTCCACTCGGCCACTTTCTGGTGGCCTGAGCAAGTGACCTACTGTCTCTGTGCCTCAGTTTCCACTGCAAAATGGGAGTGACACTACTAGTATCACGCTCCCCATGGGAGCCCGTGAGGCTGAGGGTAAAATGAGGCACAAGCAAGCACGTGCTCAGCACAGGTTAGCGCTCGGTGCCCTGGAATCGAAGGGTACTAAGACCAGCCTGGGAAGCACCGACGTTTCAGGGGCTTTAGGAGGACATGGAGGCAGGAAAGGAGGCAGAGAGGTGGGAAGGCCACTCTGCGGGGGTGTGAGGAAGGACAGCGTGGGCGGAGGATCACTTCTGGAGATGGAAGCCGGGCAACGCACGCGGACAGGCGGGGACCGCCCGCGTCCGGGAGGGGGCGCTTCCATCCGGCACTGAGAGCCGATGGGAGGAAATGAGCACGTTCCGCACGTACAGGCCTTTGGCCCGCACGGCGTTTGCACAGCGGAGCCGGACCACGGAGACGATGGTGCAGCTGAAACTGGGCAAAGCGACCTTAGTAATCAAAGGGAAATCGTGATGCTTCCGTGACCTTTAAAACACTCTGTCAAAACACTAAAAGTTGTCTCAGTATCAGTTACAAACGTACAGTATAGGGAAATAAAAAATTGTAAACTCACGTTTATTTCGTACGCTATGATTTAAATGTTCCAAACATCAAGGATTGAAGTGTCTTATTTCTTTGTAAAGAACTCACCAAGCGTAGTTGGAACAGCGCTGGCCTCTTCTGCTCATCATATTATTTACGATACTGAATGAGCATCTCTCCTGTGCCTGGGTGAACTGTCCCACTCCTTTCTGAGTCTGGGTCAGCTCCCAGCTGAAATCTGCACCGATAGGACCAAAGCGAGGACTGCATGCATGTACTTTCTAATGCTAGCGGCAGGCGTTAACGACGCTGCTTTTTGAAATACGGTGAATACCTGGGGTTCCCAGGGCTCTTTCTATCTACCGAAGAAAAGGATCTAAGTTCCTAGGAGTAGTGGAATGAGAGGTTTGAGTTCAGGCTCAGCCACTGGATGGCTGTGTGACATTGGCATGCCCCCAACTCTCTGTGCCTCAACCTCCTCTTTTGTAACTTGGGGTGGAATTAGTAATGTCTACTCGCAAGCTCACCATGAGGGTCAAATGAGCTAATATACATAAAACACAGCAGTGCCTGGTGCATAGCGGGAGCTATAACTGTGTCAACTGTTTATATTCTTTAAAATAGCTAACATTGGGCATTTCCTGAGTGCCAGGGCAATGCTGAGCAAACTACAAACATTGCCTTATTGAAGCCCCGTAACAGTCCTAAAAGGTGGTTCTATAAAGTGCATTTTGCAGATGAGGAGACTGAAGTTTGGACAGATATTTAACATGCCCGTGGCCACAATGGACCCAAGTTCATCTGACTCCAAAGGTGAAGTTTTTTAACCATTTGTTATACTTCTCCAACCATCAACCTCTAGGAACATCTGGCTAATAATTGTTCCTACCCATACCATTAAACATACATGTACGTTAGGTCTATAGTATGTCTAGATTGTTTATTGTATAATGTGTCAGGTCACATCTAGACCTATGCTTGTGTTGTTATCACATAAGATCATAAGAACTTTTCTGTACCTGTCCTGGAAAGTAGATTTCCACCCCCTTGTTTACTCTTTACTTTTTTTTTCTTTTTCTTTTTTCTTTTTTTTTGAGACAGGGTCTTGCTCTGTTGCTGCAGCTACAGTGTAGTGGTGTTATCGTAACTCACTGCAACCTCAAACTCCTGGGCTCAAGTGATCCTCCTGCCTCAGCCTCCCGAGTAGCTGGGACTACAGGTGCATGCCACCAAACCCGGCTAATTTTTTTCTATTTTTGGCAAAGACCGGTCTCACTCAGCCTGGTCTTGAACTCCTGGCCTCAAGCAATCCTGCCACCTCCGCCTCCTGGAGTGCTAGGATTATAGGCGTGAGCCACCTTGCCCAGCCCCCTTGTGCATTCTTTAAGGTTTTATATAAATTTAGGTGATAGGCTGGATCTTCTTATCACAAAATCATGGGCTTACCACCTTAAAACGATGGAAATAATTTAGGTCTGTAATAATTTCCAGGCAGCTTCAGATTAAATTTCTTTCGATCTACTTTGAGGTGTAAATATTTCTCCTGGGGAATCACTGAGTTCAGCTTTCTAATTTGATTTGGAAAAAAGGAAGTGAAGTCTGTCTGCTTCATACAGAGCAAGGCATTTCAGTGCGTTTGGGAGATGTTCAGATATCTGTGTAGGTGTTTTTAATAAGTTAGTTCACCTAATTGTATTTCCCCTCCACTAAATAAGAAAAGTCCTACCCTAATGGGCTTAATCTTTCTAAATTATTTTCTGGTTTTAATTGTGCTGTTTCCCACAAGCACCTAATTTAATTATAAGATTGTAAAGCTTTTCTGTGAAAAGCTCGCTTACATGTTAGGAAGGCTGGGATTCAAATGTCTGGGTGCGGGGGGAGTGTGCTTATTCACATTCTCAAGAGCGAGCAGGGAAATGCCCACAGGCTCACCTGCCTCTGTTGTTGAGGTCTTTGTAAGGTGTGGAGTATAGCAGAGTCAGACCCAGGCGGGTGCTGAGAAAGACCCCAACCCTGTCCTGGCACACATCCTTGGTAAGATGAAGCTTTGCTTCAAAACCCAGCTACCTTTTCTGAAATGTTAGTAAATCAACCAAACCCATAACCCTGCAGTGGCTCAGGAAATGTGTGTCCCACTGAACAATTAGCGTCCTGGAGTGACATATCCAGCTGGTTATTTCTGCAACATCTTTCAAAAACATTATGCTACATGCAAAACGAGGAAGAAAGAGAAAAAGAAGGAAGCCCAGTTTTGCTGTAGTGGGGAAAATGATGGATCCTTTTACAGTGGGAAGGTTTTAGCTTCCAGGAAATTCACTCTCAGAGAGCAGCTTCCAGCCTTTGAGGTGCCCAGGTAGGTAGGAAGCTCAAGGCAGCCTGCCTCAGTGGTCCCAGCGTGCCTCTGGTCAGGCTGCAATACCCGTGCATGAGGATCCACTTTGGGTTGGCCCAAGATGGGGGCTGGGGGCTGGGGGCGGGTG